>NW_027286763.1:84151465-84751465 GCF_022747635.1 Hetaerina americana
AGTTTTTTATCTGTCCCATCGTACCACGGTAGAAAAGATTGTAGCAGTAAGATCGTATAGATTAAGAGTAGCATTGAGAGATTTGAGATGCAATTTTTACCACGAACGATAAGGATTCAGAATAACTTTAAACAATCACGTCGGGGATCAAAAGTATTTTTCTTTTCTTTAATTCTAAGTAGCCTAGTATGTTGCCATTAATATAACCTATTTTTTATTTTATTTTGCTATGTGTACAAGTGTACAATATCCTTCAAGCCACCGCAAGGGCGGGTGGTGTTAGGGCACCAGTCATGCGTGCAGAAATATTATTTTATTCATGCATTTTTGTGTTGCAATCACCATGGACAAGTTATACAACACTCTTAATCCTCCGTAGGACTTTAGAATCAGAAGCAGCCGGAAAACATTAATGGGGCTTACCATACTGATGATCTGCCCCTGCACTCGCTCGTCAGTTGCAGAACGCTACATGTTAAATATGGGTAAACCCCTGTGGGGAGGAAAGGTTGCGTCTGACTCGCATTGACCATGTCCAGTAGAGTTTACTTCTGTTCCGGTGCATCCGGGGTCAGGCTGGGAGGCTCGTGCGGTTGAACGGCAAAGGATGACCACTTCTGCATATCTGTAAAGGACTCAACGGCGGAGTTTGGATGCGATATCGGCTGTTTTATCTTCCGCATTTTTGACATCAGACTCCGTGAAGTGCATCGGCGGCTCCAGCTCTGTAGGCTCCGTTTTGTCAGCCTAGATGAGCAGCTCTTCAAACCGAGCGACTAAGTTCTCATCCTCTTCATCCAGCATCACCATCCTCCAAGTTATGCCCTGTCGTGTGCGGAAGACCTGAATACTGCTGTCTGTGACTGCCGCCAACTCGTCCTCGACGTCCCATGGGTTGATTTTTGTGGCTGCTGTCTCTCCCTAGAAGCTGTCAAACTGCTGCTGACAGGTTGTCAGGGCTGGCGTTTGCACAATCCGAAAAAGTGGTTGCCGAAATGGGGGCTATTTTGGGATTAAGGATGGAGTTCCTACTGCGTGTGGAGTTCGCATAGGGGCAGTTTCTTTTCCTTTGCCATCGTTCAGCTTCACAGGAATATCTAATTTCCAGAAAATCACACATTTCGGATGAAGCTGGAGGTGTTATGGTACATCTACACAATATCCTGCCAGCGCGTGTTAGGGCACCAGCTGTGCATGCAAAAATATTTTTAAGACATGCACTTGAATATATATTTCCTTATATATACGAGCACTCGTTCACATACCCACCCTCATACGAGAGGAAACCTGAATTTTCAGAGGTGCTGGCCAGATTTGAACCCGGACTCCTCGGTGTAGTTCAATGACCGAGTGCTTCAGCCACTGAACTTTCACTCCTCAAATACGAACAAATTTATCAAAGAGACTAATTCCAGGAACTGAATTGTTAATGAAATGTTGACATCTCTTACCTTTTTGATTGTTTATCCATTATAAATTAGCATCCTTGACATCGTAGCCATGACGGAAGAGCGTAGGAGATGTATATATTTATTTTCAGTGTTAACAGTACATATTGACCCCTAAGTTACCGGCATAATTTGTGTCTGGGGATACGTTCATATGAGGCAAGTACAGTAAGCGAAGAATTGCGGTCACATACCGTATATGAAAGACAGGTTGTCACCAAAAACTAATGCCATTTCAGGCATCGAATATTATGTGTCAATTTCTAGGAGGAAGGGTCATCATTTATGAAACGATTACGAAAGAAAAGAAAAAATATGCTAAAAACATTCTGGTATGTCAAGGAGGAATATAAACTACGTGATAAGAAACGAAAACAATCACCAATATCTTCGAAAACAGGTAAGAGGCGTAAGAATAGGCAATTCTCGCAGCTACATACAAAAAGAAAGAAAGAAAAGGAACGTTCATGACGTAATGCAAGCCCTACTCCCTACCCCCCCTCCCATATCCCTCGCCACGGAACCTCACGGTCGTCCAAATCCCCTCTCCCCCTCCCACTTAGCGTTACATCACTTACGGACGACGCCCAATGAGTCGCAATGGACGGAATGATAATAGGCGCATATAATTCGGTGAGTGTCCATTAAGCGTTCGTGGGGAAGAAAGGAAACGGACGCACTAACTTCTGGGTTTATTCAGTCATTTAGGTTTTTGGGGCGTATACATGGTCGAATCTTTGGTGACTACCTTACTTTACCACTGTTTGCACAGGGTTTTCAGAGACCAGAAAATCTGGAATTTTTTCGGACTGGGAAACACAGGGGATATCAGCATTTTTGGGCAAAAATCTTGTAAATTGATATTTAGGCCGATGGGACCTGGGTTTGCTAAAATCTTAAAGAGAACTCTCGATTTTGCCTGCGTAATATTCATATCGCTATAATAGTGGCTTTTGAGATACCTTTATAAAAGTAATTGATCCAGAGTTACCGGAATGTGTTTGGCATATATTAGGAGGAATATGTTGATAAATAAGTTCAGCCATTTAATAATTCTTGCCAATGGGAACGTGGTGCTAATGATGCGTTTGTCATTTTTTTTGGATGTGTTGGGATAGTTCAACTTTTTAAAATTTTCATTCAAGTGTTGACATATGGTGCATTCCCGTGGCCGTGTTTTGATTTCAATTTCTTTCCAAGAACTAGTCTTTGTCCAGTTTTTCTATCTGTTTGGTTTTTCAATATCTTGAAAAATCTTTGGAATTTCAATAGCTCAAGGAAATAATCGTTTCTGGAAAGAAGCGCTCTTTTAAATACGCAATTGCCCTCATTTTCATTTTTCAGAAAACTGAAATTTTGACTTGTATGTACCTCCACCTCTTCTCAATTACAAATTTCTTGCGAATACTTGACTTATTCACGTATATTTTTCGCCAAGAATCGACTTTATTTGAGTATAAAATTACCGTGGAAAACGTGCAAATTGACCTGGAAAACCTAAAAAACTCCGGGAAAAACAAAAATCAGATTTATGAACCTTAAAACAATAAACGTTGATACTAACGATGGATAAGAACTCAATGAGTTCAAGTGTTTTTGCGTGAGTATTGGCTTTTACCGAACCACCAACTATACCCTTTCCCAATGGCAAACCCTATAAAAGTATTTATTTCACACTGTTCAAACATTGAAGATAACTACTTATTGCACTAGGGAGAGTAATACATTATTCCAAAATGACGGAAGTATGTAATTGGCTTCAACAATCATTGAGACAATCTAATCTCTTACTCTAATTAAGATTCTGTGATCGAATCAAAAATGTTTACTTTAATTTCCATTCCGTCCCTTAACTTTAGATTTAAAATATTTGGTTTTTAGTTGCTAGACATGCAGGCTTATCATGATAAATTTTTGGTAAGTTTTTCATCATCATCATAGCAGAAAAGTAAATTTCACGCAAAGTTTTAATGAGCCATTTTATTAAATGTAGACTAGTACATTTTCCATAAGTAGTTGCTTCTATTGATATAAAACACTGTAATTCATGTTCTGTATACCACATTCATCTTTCATCGCTAGCGATCTTGCTGCCTGAATAAAACAGCTTTTGCACCTCTTATAGTGCCTTTTCCTAGTCTTATTTGATGGTTATCTTCCCTAGTTAGACTGCAGACCATTATCTTAGTATTATTTTTCTTTACCTTTAGGCCGTAATAGTTGAATTACGTATAGTACAAAACCAGACACTATATCATGGTTTTGAAGAGCCTTTTCTTAACATCTATACGCAACGTCCCCGCCATTACGAGTACTTCCATCTACTTTGTGAAAGCTTCTTTGCCTAATGCAATTGTTTATCTAATAGTCTCGACCACTTTGACCATTTTGGACCGGAATACTTCCGAGATAGGTAAACTGTTCCACCTACTCTTGTTTATTAACTCCTTGATATACTCCTTGACACTCCTTGTTGATATTTAACTCGTTCTTTCTATTTCTGGAAAATCACATAACCTTTATTTACATTTATTCTCATCCCATATATGTCACAATGAATTTCTAGTTTACTCAGCAATGCTTGCAACCCCTTGGCTTACTGACAAACTAGAGCCTGGTTATTAACAAACCCAACTGGTTTTACGAATTCCCCGCCGACCTTATTCCTATCTTCAGTTCTTCTCATGTTCTTTAATCATTTCTTCCACATATACGCTGAACAGCACAGTTGATAAGGGATAGCCCTTATCAACTGTGGCCCTGCCTTACTCCTCCTTTTAACTCCCGTCCGGACTCGCCGTCCCTAACTCGCACCTGAGCTGTCTGAGATATGTACAGGTTGCTCATTAGCATCTTATTCCTCCAATATATTCCTATTTTCTGCATTTTTTCGTTAGTTTTTCCAAATTCCCTCTATCAAATGCCTTTTCAAAATCTACGAAAGAGACAAATATGTCCTGATTTTATTCTATATTCATCTCGATTAGTGATCTCATCGCTGCAATGGCATCACGTGTGCCTCTACCCTTCCTGAACCCGAAATGATCATCCCCTAAGCAGTCATTTGCCCTGCTTTCTTTGCTCTCGTTGATGATCCTGAAAACCACTTTAGCTGCGTGTGATATCAAACTTATTGTCTTATAGTCCTCACATGAAGTAGCTTTACCTTTTTTTGAATAGAAATTAACACTATTCTGACAAAGTCTTCCGGCCAAGTCTTCCGGTTCCTACCTCATAAAAGCTCTTAATTAGCCCATAAAAACTCTCCCTCCCACCTTTTCCTAAACCATTAAGTAGTTTCGCGTAAATGTTGTATACCCCCACGGCCCTTTGTGATTTCAATTCCCTTAATGACCTTTCTATCTCGCTGTCAAGTAAGCCTGGACCTAAGCTATCTACATCATATTCTCTTTCTGTATATTCCAAAGTTCGAACCGTGCCGTATAACATTAAAAGTACTGTGGAGAGCCAATTGAGTGCTGGAATTATTTAACCTAGGTTTTACCCTTACCGACGACCTCTCCCGGATGAAACATCCAATATACGTATTTTTTGGGCAATATAGCAAAAAATTAGGATTAATGAAAAGAACCTTGGGAAAATACGTCGATAGGAAAATGAGAAATGCTATTTTTCGCGAGTTAGATCTCATTCCGAATATGTTGATATGTAACATACGGGATTCTCACGAAGTTAGCTTTCTTATTGCCGAATTGCGATTGTACATAGATAAAGGGAGCAAGATTTGTAAAACGTTGTAATACTAAACGGAATAGCATATCTAGATTATAAGGCGAATTGGGTTTGGAATCACAAGCGGAGCGAAGGCTAACTTGCAGAATATTTTTTATATTAATTGGAAGAAGATCTCTTCAGCAAAATGATGTCGAACATTTCTTTTTATCCGCATCGTATAGCTATCTAAGAGATTATTAAAACATTAATTGAGAGATTATGTGTATAACTTATAGATTTAAGATATCATTTTCTCGCGAACGATAAGGCATCAGAGAAACTGAAAACGAATACGATAAAGGTAAAATATTATTTAAAAATTTTAATCAGCTTAAAATTCATCTGGTCCTTATTTTATTGATATTTATACTAGTAATTGGTCTCTCTTTATTTAATCGGGCAAAAATATTCGCTCAATACTCATGCAAATCTCTTCAGCCAAAATTAAAGGAATCGTAAATTTTACCTTATTCATCGAGATACTCTCCTTTCCTATGCATAAGTATGTACTACGAGTACCTCGTATATATACTTCAGCATAATGTATAGAGTATTCATCCTACAGTAGTATTTTGCATTAAGGTATTGTTGCTTGTAGCCGCCGTTAACATTACCTCCATTTTGTGAAATTTTTTAAAGTTCTTATTGTTGACTAAAATTTTAGGGAAACTTAACTTTTGATGTTGCCTGTCTGCTGTGGAACTACTCCCTTTCATGCACCGTAGCAGTTGCTTGCAGGGTAACACGTAGCAAAATAATGTAAATGTGTGCCCAGAACATTTATTCGGGCGTGTTTAATTATTTTTTCGTTTTCTCTCTGAGTGGCGGATGGTCTTTACGACTCCCTCTCAGTCCCGCCGCAAATAAACGATGAAATTGTCAACTACTGTGTCCAAACAAAATAAATTCCAGTTGCTCGGTAAACGAAAAGTCTGTAAGATTCTTAAAAGAAAAAGTGGGTGTCGTTTTGCGCCATCCTGGGCGGCGAAGCAGTCGTATATACTCATTTACGACCCCCTCCCCCGCCCCACCCGTTGTTCCATTCCCCCACCCACACCCTCTCCCTCCCAAACCAACTCCTTTCGGTGACACCTACCCCTTATTAAAGACCCGAAATACTCCGGACGGAAGCGCGCTTTATTTATTAATAAGCGGTTATTTGGGTCTTTTTCATGGCGCACGCGTGCGACCTTGGCCGGCTGGTACCAAACCATCGGTTTGTTCTCATTTTTCTTGTTTTCTTCCCCGAGGGTGGGGATGGGGGGGGGGAGGATGGAATATGTCAACGGGGAAGGAACTTGGCCCAAAACTAGGTTTCGGAATATTTTACCAAGGGGTTCCCAGACGGTCCCGAAAAAATTACGCATGGTTATTTTTGACAATGCTGGAATCATCCCTACAGCGGTATCGTACGTGACAGGGGATGTGGAAGGTGATCATTTACATTAAGTTTCTGCCATCTCATTAAGTAATTAGTTATGTACCTAAATCTTTTCGCATTTATTTTCGACGAAAAAATACCGGATTGTTTATATTTTTTCGAATGGCTCAGTTTTGATGTCAACACAAAGATGTGCACTTCTTTCAGAGGATTTTTAGTTGGTTCTTTCAGCTAGTTTATGCCACCAGTTTGGTTCTATCGTTGCTGGTTGCATCCCAGCTCCAAAGTGTTGGAGACCACGTATCCTGCCTCATGGGCCTCAGGTCAGTGGACTCGCGAAATAACACGTTTGCTGGCTCGAATCCCAATTGCGAACAGAGACCGAACGAAAAATATATTTTCTTCAAAAAATAAATGTTTTGAACTCATTTTCTCATCTTTAATCTCTAAACGTATGAGTATCCATTCTCGTTATCCAGCGTAATCAGTTTTCTTAATATATGACGATGGACTTACTCCATCACCCTATTTATCAAATTTGCAAAATCCTCAGTGTCTTCCCTCAATGCCGACTACTTTGATTTTTGCGTTTGTTGACCTCAGGGCGAACGCACAAACATCCCTATCGGAGTTGCTGAGGGAGTTCTAATAAGCATTACGACGGGTGCCTGTCTTACATCGTGAATTTCACGGGAAGAGGGAATGGGATGAGACATGTGGATCGAATAACATCGCAAGAAAAAGAAACTCGGGAGGGAACGCACTCATCACACGACGTCGTGCTTAGAGACAGTGGATGGAAACTGCTATGAGTATGAAAAGATGCTCATCCATTGCTTAGAAAGAGAGAGAATTGGGGGGAGAGTGAAAGTGGCACCAAAACGGTCACGTAACATTGGTGCGTTCTCCACGGTGGTTCAAAAGTTTCCTACGGGAAGAAGTGATTTTACGCAAAAATAACGATAGTGAATTCATCATTCATCACATGAACGTAATATAATAAATGCCGAAAAAATATTAAGAAGAATAGTGTAATTAACAAATATTCCGCTTAGTGGTTTTCTTGTTTTTTTATCTTTAGTATATCGACCACTTTAAAACTAGCAACGGGTATATGTGAAATATGCTAAAACTCGCAATAACTACTGGTGCATTTCAAAACATAACAGTTTCAGGGATAACTAGGTGGAATTCCTTCATAATGAGGGTAGAAAAAAACTTTGCCATTCCTCATAAAAAGGTTTAATATATTGCACGATCATGGTTTCAATGCTTCGCATCATCATCAGGTGGTCACGACACCTGATGATGATGCATAGTATTGAAACTATGGTCGTGAAATATATTAAACCTTTTTATGTGGAAAGGAAACGTTTTTTCTCTACCCTCACGGTGAATTTCAAGTTTTCTTACAATCATATATATATAGCTATTGAATACTTAATATTTGCCCTAGTTCCAAACACCTGGGTTGCACCAAAGACCCTACGAATGCCACGTAACATTATTGCTCTTCGATCTCGACAACTCTTGTTGCTGCTTCAAACGCATGTTCCAAACGTTATTATGATTTGTGTTTATAAGGCTAGTTTGATACCCTCATTACCCTGATATGTTTATTTCACAGGCACATAGATAAATTGAAGAGCAAATCTATTTTCTATTAACTCTATTTCTATTTTCTAAATTAACTCTATTTTCGTTGACAATAGAGTTAAGGTTTATACAATATGTATATTCCCAGGCTTAAATATTTGAACAAATAATTTTCTTCCATGTTCAATCAGCGGTGTGCAGTGTGGGATTGTAGCGGATAGCGTATTTGGCAGATTTAGCGAATTTGAAATCGCTTGGTTTTAGACAAAGCATCACTAACATTGAGGCGTTGCCCATGAATTTTGAACTCTCGGGAATCTGCGGCCCAGAAACATTGAACTTTACCCGTCATTTTCATTCCACCATTTCTCCAACGCCTTAGTTCATTCTTAAAACCTACGCGACCTATTGAGGTCCCTTAGAAAAAAATATCTAGTCCCCCTTACAATGGGGGCGGTAACAAGGCATATCTGTTCGCGCCTTAGTCGAGCTCCCGAGCATTCTACATACGTTACTTCAGCGTTTCTTCTCCCCCTCCACTCTGTCCCCCACACACCCCTCTTCCTGTCCGTCATTCACTCATGATGCTGACGAGACCCCCGGAAGCGCGTCCTCGTCGGGACCACATCCCCCCGCACCGTGGATAGCACGGTAGTCGCCCCGGCAGTTACCTCTCCCTCCCTCGCACTGAATCGTAGAAATCCCCGGCGCTTTCTCCTCCACCCGAAATACATTTCCTCTCCTCTAACTTCGTCGTCTTCGACCAACGACTCACTCCTTCGTTATCTCCCTCTTCTTTCCCTCCTTGTTTCGCGCACGAAATAAATACAGAGGAAATATAACGCGCTCATCCCGAGTGATTTTCCTCGGAGGGTTCAGCGTGTGCCAGAATTTTCCATTCCTAGTTAGTGCTATTAGAAATTATATTTTACCTACGTTTTCTTTTACATATGCCCCGCACCAGCGACTCAACTTGCAAGGATCTTCTACGTCGTACATTCCGCCGAATCTCTCGTACATTCAACTTCAAAGGGAAGTGAACTCGAACCTCCAGTCACGGCTCTTAAGGAAGTAAGTATTAAACCACTGATGCCAGTGCAAAAAAGATAGTCAAATAATATTTAGAGCACTCTTAGAGATAGTGAATCTTTCTTTGGGTGCTACATACACAAATGTAAGATGATGATTTACATTGAGATCTGTTTGTGCGCAGTGGGTTCTCAGTCTGATCATACTATATAACAGGAGGTCCGCGTGCAGGTTTCATCGTAGTTAACGTTACAGGAAGATAAACTTATTTCAAAGGTTTACTACAGATGAAAATTGGCTAAATGTTTTGACTCAGAGGGCAAACAGAAAAGATTTGTTTTAAAATTTCCGGCATCACCAAAAACAAAAAATGCCGAAGTGGTGGTAAAAATTTGTTCATATCATTTTTCGATAATCAGGGAACGGTGTATCAGCATGTCGCTGCAGCGCCCACGGCTGTAAATGAGCATAGGGGTATAGAGATTTCCTAAAAATTCTCCAGGGTCATTTCAATCTCAAAAGACCACATTTCAAAGAAACAGGCTGGATAATACACCGCCATAAATTACGCCCGCACATATCAAAGGTTTTTGCTAAATATCTCGCAAAAATCAATTTTGTGTTTCTTTCTTATCCTCCCTATACTGTAGACCTAGCCCCTTGGTAGTTTTCCTTTGTTTCTCAATGCGAAGAACCACCTTCATGGAAAACATTGAAGGTTGAAGTGGTGTTGAGACGATTTTGAAACACTTATCGAAAAGTGACCCCCCCGACATGTCTTTGAAGACCGGAGGAGAGATGAGGCAAGTAAATGACATCCAACAAGGTCTGCTTTGAGAAGAACCATCCAAATTTTCAGTATGAGCAAACGTATATTTAAAAAAAAAAATATGACTGTTATTTATTGATCAGTCCTCGTAGATTAACATAAATATGCATTTGCACCCGCATGAAAACAAACACGTGCATGTCTATCTGAATAATGCAATGTGTGTTCCACCAAAGTTTTAAATTTTAATTTTTCATTTTTGATCAGCGGCTACGTCTGATTTTGTTATGATTGTGTATCATTCAGGGGAAGAACGAGTATTTGAATCTGTCGATACTAGATATCTTTTTCTCAATTTTTTCCTGGTGGTGGTCTAATCTATCGAAGTGTCTAATGGATTCCAAATACACGCCGTGCATTCCCAACAGCGGTCAAACCAAAAACAAAAGTAGCGCTTCTCATTTACTTCATCATTAATCTTTCGACGACCCTTCATATTTCTCCTCATCATATGGTACAGATATTTTTGATAAATTAACTTTTAACTGTTAGGAATTCCCCAGTAGTATACGAGTTGGACTTTAATCCGACGAAATGAGCTCTTATTTACGACTAAGATTGTGTCAATGCGGAATGATAAGCTGTCAATGGCATCCTACAGATAGTAAACTTGGAGTAAAAGCTTTCTCTTCACCAATTATACTTGAATACGACACAAAATTGATATCATATTATGCTATACTTTTATCATCTTATATCACTCAGCAATCTACGAGAGACGGGTGAATGGACTTTTGAGAAATGAAAAGACCTCGTATCCACTCGTTATTCCGCCTGTTTTCGGATTGATAAGCTATCTAAAAGTAGTTATCCTTCTTATGGCTTGGAGGATTCAAACAGTAGTAACCATATCACTAACTCTGAAAGAATATAAACCGAGCTTTTGTTGAAATCTGAATGAATTTTAATCTTTTACTTGAACAAAGGAAGAAAAACTAACTTAAAAACTTAAGTCTAAGTGAAGTCATTTTTACTTGAATTCATCACCGTTTATTGTTTTTATAGAGCTCAGAAGGAAAATAAATTCAGCAAACAAAGTACCGTGAAGAAAATTTAAAACTATTTTTTGCACATATGAGTGTATATTGAGATTAGTTGAAGGTGAATGTAAATTTTGTTTTGATTTTCCACTAAAACTGGGGATTATCATTTTATTTTGAAGTTGCATCTAACGTGAGAACTCTTAATTAGATATGTAAGAATAATTAACTAACAACCATGTTTTCAAAATCTATGGATAACGATCTGGATGCTTGGAAGGGGACAAAATACAACAGGAATGATGAAACTAAGGTAGAATGAAGGTGAATTCTATTTGAGCGTATGCAAATGGAACGAATTAAGCGAGGGTGTTGGAATAGTTCAGCCTTATTACCTTTTAAGTCGAGGGATGTCCTTGCTATCTACTAGAGGGATATATAACCTCACATGACTGGGGATATCGTGGCCATAAAGGAAAATTTGTGAATGAATTCACAATCAAGTTAGTTATTAAACTATTATAATTAACGATCATTGAAAGCATGTCATCAAAAATTGGTGTTTGAAATTTTTCGATGGGAATAGTGTGCCAGGAATATTATTGTGATAATAATTTAATGTTAAGATAATTCTATCACGATAACCGATAATTCAGAGAATAATACCTCTCAATGTAGTCTGTCAGCTATTACACATGTACCTTCTTGATACTCGCAATAGTGGTATAAGAATGAATATAGATGAAATAGGATGACTAAGTCTTTCAAAACTATTCTTTCATAAACTTTTGTGCCATTTAATGAATAATTATTCCTATAATTAATATTTCAAATAAAAATTTCCATCCTTACGGCGTATTATGTATTGCATTTTACATTTGTAGAATGTTGATATTTCAAGGTAAACTTTATCGAGGAATCACAGTGCAAAAGAAGAAAAAGTAAGACACGATTTCCATAATTACCTATAGTTTACTTCTTCCTCACAGTAGTTAAAGAAGCCAAGTAATTTACAGGCAGCCATCTTTTCAGATTTGGCGCAGCACCATTTTTATCCTTACATGCATGCAACCCACACATCAGACGTGAACTGTTTCCAAGAAACTGCGGGAGATGCCGCTATAGTAACTTTTAACGAAGTCATCCGCTAATATGTATTTCAATGCAAAAATTTCAAGGCATGAAAATCCTAAAAAAAAGTGAATGATTTTTAAACCCAGAAATTGTTGCAGGAACTGTTTCATTGAATATTCCAATCAAGGCGATTTTATGTCCGTAAAAGGAATAGTTTTTCCCGTCACCAGTACAAAGCGCATTTTTGTTCTCAAAGTAATTTTTTTCCCAGGGTATTCGCATGTCTCCCATTTTCATGCATCATTGTAGAATATTTGTGCTTTGCAAACGAGGTGGTGGAACCGTTTAACTATTTTGGAAGAGTTTTGGATCAAGACGGTCAAAGAAGTAGGGAAATAAGAAGAAGATCGCGTTAGGTAAATGAACTTTCACAAGGAGGAGGGAATTGGTGACAAAGAAGTTGAGTAAGGACATTAAGGGGAGATTAGAGACAACTTTGATATGGAGTGCGGTTATGTACGGTACGGAAAAATGGTCGTCGAAGCAAGATGATAGGCGTAAATTGGACGTTTTTGAAATGTGGGCATGGAAAAGGTGCAATTGGCAGAGAGGAAAACAAAAGAAAAAGTGCTAGACATTGTCGCAAGGACATGAGTCCCACGTGCAGCTTCCTTCCTGCGGGGGGCCAAAGGACATGGGTCAGCCCATGTGCAGCATCCTGCAAAGGACAGGGGTCCCACGTGCAGCATCCTGCAAAGGACATGGGTCCCACGTGCAGCATCCGGCCTGCGGGGGGCCACGAGACCCTAACCCTCATTTACCCCCACAGGGCAATGGTCAAGGCTGGACTCGCCTCGACGTCACTCCTTAAGGATGATTAACGAGTACCATACCTGCTAAGGACGGTATATAAGGGCCCCATGCCTAAGGGAGAATAGTCTTGAGTCTTGTGTCTTGCCTCGCACAGGATCGTTAGCTAGGTCGTGCTACCAGTGCGACCGGCCGGCGACCGTGAAGGGGATCGTTGGTTAGGGCGTGCTACCAGTGCGACCAGCCGACGACCGGAAGACCAAGCAAGGTTTACTGACTTATCCCGTGAGTGTACGTGGAGTGTTATAAGTCATGCAAGGGTTTTACTGTTCTTATTGTATGTCATGTAGGTCTCTCGACAATAAATGTATTTAAATAGTAAGATATGACTTCATACTTTATCGACCCGTCCTTCCCCACCTATGTCCCTCGCGACAACATGGTTGAGGAGGGGCTTGTTGGGAGAAATCCAAAGAATTTATTAAAGGTGGACGTAGAGCATTTTAATTGGGGATGGAATGCTGAAGCCTGTAATAGAGGGGAAAATGTTACGAAAATACTAAGCTGACGAGTTAGGGGAGAAAAAGAATAAGCATGTTGGAGGAGGTTGGCAAAAATTGTAATGAATTAAAGAAAAGTTTATCGTAGCTTGGTATGTTACGTCGTCTTGTTAGACGAACCTAATAAATACAGCGATGATCAGTCTGTGTCTATCCAAACCCACCTCAAACAGTCGTTAACCAATAATAAATACCAGAAAAATGAAGCGATTTACAAAGTGGCTTCCTTTGATACTATACCATCTAGGATTGGTAATGAGAGAACTATGCCCTCACCTACCAAACCAACTTTTGGGTTAGTTTATGAGTTATAATTTTCACAAAGTAAGTTGTTACCGTAAAATATTATCCATCTTCTTTATGTAACACGCTATGAACCCATTTTATGAAAAATACAAAAAATCCAAGACCTAACTTAAACGCCAGACTACCATTAAAAATATAATGCCTTACATGTCACTGTTACAATAATTATGAATCTTCAGGGTGTGTTTTTATATCCTGAAAATGCCTAATAGTCATCTATTATGGTATATAACCTAAAGAAAAGACCCGAGTACGTGTTATTATTACGTGCGCTTTGAATTTATCTCTATGCACGGTTAAATTCATTATTTCTCTCCTCAACACTAACTCATGAGTTTCTTCCGCACCGTGATGATGTGTCCGGCGCATGCGCCGTCTCGAGCAGAATGGGCCAGCGATTGCAATAATGCGTCGTAAGCTGGGAAACCTCTTCCGTCTAAATGCTGGTGGGGAGTTGTCACCTTTTCTTCTTCCTCTTCAGACCCTCCCCCCAACCCACTCCTGCTCCTTCCATCACACCTTCCAGACTTACAGATCGGAAAAGCTCCTTAGTGATGCGTCCTCAAAGGAGCGAACCTCGTCGCGACGCTCGCTGAGACTTTGGCCATTAGCTATTTATTTTTTTGCAAAATAAAAAAATCTGGATACTTTGCGAGCTGTCTCCAATCCACGGGCAATGCCCTCATACAAAGCCCATAGCGCCAGATGTCAACCATAGGTATACACGCCGATCCATAAATATATGAACTCCTGCCATTGATTTTTAGTGAATATGTGTATGCGTGAATGCAAGCGTCGTGAAACCATTATTTTTAACTCTTTTAAGGATCATCGTCATGACTGAATAATCTTCTTATCGTAGGAGTTTATTTATTTTATTTTTTTAGTCCAAGGTTTTCCTCGAAAATAAGGTTATACTTCGACTCGGGAGGTTTCTTTTGTTTGGTGTTGCAGTTTTATGATTGTTTCGCCAAACCATTTCCAATGAAGTTCATGCTTACCCGTATACTTAATGTGGAATCTCTACGCAAAAAAATGATTATATCCCCCTTCGCAGTCACTGTAATATATGTATATGACTTTTGGGTTTGCCATATCGGGATACATTTTTTATATCCAGTCAATTGGCGCATTAGTCGATATTACGATATTTTCTTTGATTTTTCATAAGCAGATTCTGAATTGAAATATTTGTTTCTGTTTGGCGTCTTGCTTTTTTAGGTGGGAACTCCATGAGTCCATTGTAAGCCATCTTTGTGAAAACTGCTGCTTACTGCAGGATATCCTAGTAAGTTTTACTCACTGGTAAAAAATTAGCACTGTCGAATTCCGAATTGGCCTTTTGTTTTTTGTGGCACTGGATTAGTCAGTGCTCACAGTTTTGATAGATTTCACCAAGTATTTAGCCCGACGGCGCGTGAAATTCACGCATCAGGGTAGGGGGGCCATTTCCTTCCCCTGTGCCGGTTAAGGTTTCCCAGGCAGATCTGGTACTGTTATCCCAAGCTCAAAACACACGGTTCGCCTTCAAAATTTCTCCGGAATCTCATTTAATTCGGCTCGCCAGAATCCTCCCTCCCACCCCCTCATCCGATCACATTCGCCATTTCTCTCTGCGTTTCCGCCGCGAGCGAGTGGGATTTCGTGGGAAAGGTGGAGGTTGTGGGCAGAGGAGTGAACGATCACCCTCCGGTGGTTGCGGTTCGTCGTAATTTTGTTCTCCTCCGGTCTTCACGAATGTGTGCGACCGCTCGCATCATCGGTCCCCCGCCCTCCGCCAACCCCCCCCCCCCCCCCGTCCAGCCTCCCCCTCCCGTACCGTCATCAACTGATGGGGAATGACTTGCCGCCATGGGAGTAATTGCGACCGTTTGTGCTGTGGATAGATGCGGGTGTGGTGAAAAGGGGGGAGGACCGGGTAGTGGATTGGAACCAAAGTATGCGATGATGTAAGAAGGAGCTGGAGGGTGGGAGGGAAGGTTAGGAGGAGAATGGTCCACTAAGAAGGTTGAACGGTGGAGCGAATGGGGAAGAATCTGATTTTTGGATGATTTGCTATGACCCTCATCACCGCAAGTCATCAATCCGAGCACTGGTTTGCTACAGCTTGTCAAGGTATATCCTGTCCTATCTTTTCATTTCTTCATTGGTCTTTCCCCATTATCTGCTTCCTCAAAGTTCATTTTCGGCCTTTTCCGATTATTCTTCACTTCTTTAATTATAGTCTTCAGTGAACTACCTTTGATCAGTATGTCTCCAATTAGTTTTCCTCCCTACTTCTCTTAAATTACCCTCATGACTTCTTTTTCTTCTTCGCTCGCTCTTCCATGTGATTCTTCGTTTTCTAAATTGTCAATACATTTAACTTGTACCATAATTCCACCATCTTCACAGAAAACAACCCTAAGGTTGGTTTGACAGATAAGGGTGGGATCTCGGTTTGCTGTGTGAGGCTCTAATTTGTGGAAACACGTTCTGGTATTATTTTATTAGTCCTCATTGCTAAGAAATAAACGAGATGTATTAATAAAATTTATTCGTGGATATTAATTGATCCTTAGATGCATAATTTCGTAAATTACAGCTATTAAAGTTGCTTTGTGTCAGGAAGCCGTATATTGAAGCGAATCGCAGCATGAATAAGATAGAGGTTCGCAAGGTGAATAAGTTCCTTCATTTTAAATTTTATAGTGCCCGGCAAATCTGCGATGAAATGATGGCTGTTAACGCGAAAGATAGCCAGTCACATGACACATTTTTGAGGTGGAAAAGGAATTTTCAAACTGGTCGCATGCCCCTCAAAGATGAGTAAATAAGTGGACGACCATCAATCACGGTCGATGCTGCTACAGTAAAGAAATGGTGGAATGGCAGTGTGTGGAAAATTATTTACGAAGAAGGGCACATGTCAAAGGTGTCAGCAATGAAGCTGGGTTCCACGACTACTGACTCCTTTTCAGAAGCAAACACGGAGCGACCTGTATTCGCGACGGCAATAAAAGTGACGTGTCTGTGACATTTTGTCACACCACCCTATTATCCTAATCTTTCCCCAAGAAACTTTATAATATTCGCAGAACTCAAAAAACTATTGCGGTGTCGGAGATTTGGCAACACAAATGACGTCATTCAAGAGGTGTAGCAATGGTGATCTGGCGGTCTACTAGAGATAATTTTGAGCGCGTAGCGATTATTTCAGACAAAAGATAGAATATAGTGGTATTTTTACCATTCTTCGCTTATTGGCGAAGTATTTTGTGTGAAATTGTTGAGTAGTTAGGACACTAAGGAATAAGTTACCTCAAATAGAGGAGGGGGTACATCGCAAGGACCTTCTGTAAAGATGGCAAGAATAGATAAGTGAAAGTTTGGGAGTGGAGCATATTCTTATTTTCCCCTTCAAATTAGTCGTTGATACATGAATGTAAGCGAAGTTGGAGGGTATTTAGATTTATATTTCACAGAAGAATGGAAAAATAAAACAGATAGAGAAGAAAATAAAGGAAGAGGTAACGAAGCATGGTAGGAGATGAGAGAATGTTGTTGGGAGGAATTTATAGAAGAGAGAAATGAGTGGATTCAGAAAATACGTATTTAGAGGATTGGATCGTTGAAGACTTGACAAAGAGGATCAAATGCTGATTAAGCGACCCGTAGGGATGAACTATTTAGATGGCACGATGAGAAATATGAAGTACGCATTCTGGACTGAAAATTGGTTAGTTGTGCTGCAGAGCCTTGGAGTTTTTAGTGTAGTTTTAGATGCCTAGAAGTGTGCCCTTGCTTAGGGTCTGAGTTCTACAAAAACGTACGCATAGCGGGCACTCTGTTGCTAATGATGAATATTAATTCTTCCATTTGTTTTCCTTGCTAAAATTTCTTAAGTGATGGTGATTGGTGTTATATCCCCATGAACACCTATATGCATAATATTCTTGGCGTATTTATAAAGGGTAACTCCCTTTGGAAATCAAATAAAATAAGTTATAATTCGAAAATTTCTCGCACATTTTCCTTTCAGTGTCAAATGTTCCACACCACTCTTTGCCTATGTGGATCACTTTCCATCATTTCTTTACACCCTCTGTTGCAGACTACACACATAATGGTAAGTGTAGTCTGCTATAGAGTGAAATGAATTCACCAAAAGAGAAATTTTTCAAAAGACTAGCACGTTCAAAAAAAGAAAGTACGTAATATGGGGAACAGTCATTACGCTCACTTTCTCTCCAACGCTCTCACTCTTTCTTTTGTTTTCGGGGTGTGGAGGAAGAGGAGGAAGAGAGAGAGAGAGAGAGAGAGAGAGAGAGAGAGAGAGAGAGAGAGAGAGAGAGAGAGAGAGAGAGAGAGAGAGAGAGAGAGAGAGAGAGAGAGAGAGAGAGAGAGAGAGAGAGAGAGAGAGAGAATCTTTCATCTCTAGGAGTGCGCCGCCGCCTGCATCCATTAAGTTTTTCGCACCTCAACAACAGTTCCGTTCCCCTTTCCTCCCATCCCGGGCCGGTGCACAGAGTGCATCTCACTCCATCATACACCCCCGAATACTCCTGCACCTCGCTCTCACTGAACCCTTTGCCGAGGCTCGTACGGTACTAGATGCTGCTCGCTTGTTTTTTTTCTATCTCACCTCTTTACGCCGGTCGTAGAGTGCGGTGTTCCCATTGTTCTCGACGTGGGTCCTCTGGTGACAAATGCATCTCACATCATCGCAGCTCGATTAAACCATAGGGGACCTGCACTGGATTCTCGCTCGATATAACACTTACAATCAGAATTTTATAAATCCTTTGCCTCTTTGTAGTATGCCTGAAGATGAGTCCATACGTGCATTCATTTTACGATGCGTTTTGACCACTCAATTTCGTCTACAGAAGTGGGGAAAAATATTCGCGAAGCCAAACACGGCTCAAGGTTAAGTTTTTCACCTAAACAATCAATCAATCCTGCAGCCCATTCTTGGGCCTGTCCTCCTCCAATCACAATTTGCCTCTACCCTTTCTGATCTTCTACCATCCTCTGCGCCGCGCAGTAGGCTAATTGTCTTTGAAATCTGGTCTAAAATAAATATCTCATTGTATTTGTTTAACGCCTTCTCAAAATCCACAGGACAAAAAAATACATCCTGATTGCGCTCGGTGTTCCTTTCTAATAGGATGTAATTACTGCTATGGCATTACGCGTATCTCTCCCCATCCTAAGCCCAAAATGGTCATTCCGAAAGTAATCACTTGCCTTCCTCTCCATGCTCTTTTTCATTATCTTGAGTAGGAAACCGCGCGCGAAATAAAACATTATTAAATTGCCCTCACATATGACTGCCTTTCCTTGCTCCGGGATGGGAACTCACACTTATCAGAAAAAATCTTCCAAATTCCTTATTGATAAATGCTGCGGAAAAACACACAGAAGCTCTTCCTTACACGTATTCTTTGACCCTTAAATAGTTTTCTTTAGAATTTGCCCATTTCCACAGCGTTTTTTCACTTCAATTCCCTATATGCCCTTTTTATCTCGCAATCAAGTATGCCTGGCTAAGCTAAGCTGGCCTAAGCTATCGTCATCGGCGTCATATTCTCTTTCTACGTCTAAATTTGCTGGTTAATATCCTTACCTTATAGAAATCCTGGTGTATTTTCCGTCTCTCTGGAATCTTTCGTTTGTTATTTAATAACGTTCCTGCCTAATCTTTGATAGTGTTCCCGGAAATTCCCTACTTGCTTCTTGAAAGTGTTTCGCTTATACTTTCATGTGCAGCGTGATTTCACCCGTCCTCTGTAAACTCTCCATATCGTCCATCTGCTTCTTCCACTATTCTTCTTACGACCTATTAGTGTCCCGGCTCAGTTTATCGTTGAACTATTTGAGCATCCTCCTTCCTAATTCTGTGTTTGACATCTTCCACTCCCTTCCATCTCCTCTATCTTACTTATAATCAATACACCATGGCTTACTAGTCCTTTTCGTATTTGATGTTCCTAAAGTTCCATTTGAGGCTTTCAGTATCTTTTTCTTGATATGTTCCCGTTTTACTTTTACTGTATAAGTCTACATATCCTCACTCATCAATTATTCCACTTTCTCCAGCAATTACTTCCTCTTTGTTTCGGTTAATGCTTCTATATCAAATTATCTCAATCGTCTTCTTTTTTTAATCTCTCCAATCTGACGTTACCACTCATCAGATTTATGTAATGATCTTAATCCGCATCAAATCCTGGGAAACTGTGCAAATTGATGAATCTACGAGGTCTGTTCAAAACGTATCACTATTTTTGTGTTTTTTCTAAAATTATTTATTTATTCATGAATATCTATTTTATCCTCTTCAAAGTAATCCCCATTAGAAATAATACACTTGTGCCAACGTTTTTTCCAATCCTCGAAGCACTTCAAACAATCATTTTTTGTGATCTTGTTCAGCTACTCCTTTGATGAAGTCTTTATCTCATCTATCGTGGCGTAGCGTCGTCCTTTCATGGGCCTCTTCAGTTTCTGGATCGAGAAAAATTCACTGGGGGCCAGCCAGATCTGGGGAATACGGTGGCTGCACCATCATTAGTGGGTTGTTTTTGGCCGAAAATTCGCACACAAGTACACAAGTAATGATGTGGGAGCAGGGGCGTTGTCATGGTGTAAAAGCCAATTTGTGTTCTTCCACAAATCCGGGCATTTGTGGCCGATTGCTTCGCGCAAATTGCGCATAACTTGCAGGTAATATCCCTTATTTACCGTTTTATCCTGCGGTAAGAACTTATGATGCACCACGCCCCTGCAATCGAAGAAAACTCTAAGCAAAACTTTCACATTCGACCAGACTAGGCGCGCTTTTTTCGGTCTTGGCTCGTGCAGCAGCTTACATTGAGATGATTGGGAGTTTGGGAGTTCCCGCGTCATAATTATAAACGCATGATTCTTCACCAGTTGTGACCCTCTGGAGCAAATTTGGGTCGTAGCGGACAGAGTCCAACACCTCATTAGCAATGTTTTCATAGCGTTGCTGTTTTTGGTCGAAATTGAGTAATTTTGGTACAAATTTTGCGACGACACGTGACATGCCCAAAACATTGGTAATTGCACGAGCCAATCGATATGTTTAGGTCCTCAGCAACTTCTCTATCAGTGATTCGACGATTGGCCAATACTATTTTCTTCACTTCATCAATGTTTTCGCCTGTTGTTGACGTGCTCGGGCGTCCGGCACGCTCTTCGTCATTCCTCGGCACTCAGAGAACCTTTTGTACCACCGATAAACGTTGCTACGGCCCAAGATATCTTCTCCCTATGCCACAGTCAACATTCGGAATGCGCCCGTGCACTTAATTTCGTTTTTCACACAAAATTTGATACAGATTCTTTGATCCATTTTTTTGAACAGGCAAAAATCGAAAACCAGCCAAAAAAAGGTCCAAGAAAAACAGTTGTCAACAATTAACTGAACATTCAAAATGGCCGAACTTTTCTGCATAAGTGAGAGACATAAAGCCACAAAATATCGAAAATCAAATATACGTAACCCGCAAAAATTCAAAATTCGCGATACTTTTTGAAGAGACCTTGTATTCCTAAAACTTTAATTAAGCATATTGCACAATAACTGATATCTCTCTGATTCCCTGGGTGTTTTTCATATATACCTGCGTCTATTGTAATGCTTAAACCAAGTGTTCTTATTGATCAAATCCTCGCTCCTGCAGAACTCAATCGCTTTCTCTCCACATTCATTCCTTATTCCCAAATTGTAGTCTCCAGCCTCACTACACACTGACTTCGCGATCAATTTTCCTACCTCTAGCAAATGGTTTCCTTCTAGAGACACACGTATTAATTTCCTCTATTCGATCGTGTACCCTACCTATTTCTTCCTCCTTCTAATAGCTTAGCGGCATCCAGACCTGAATGCCAATGAAGTTCGTTGATTCAGCGTTAACCCCTACTAATAATATATTAATATTGTATTTATCACAGTAATCCCCGCCATCCTCCCATCTCACCTCACACAATCCTAAAATAAAAGTGTTTATATAAGAGACTGTTTTAGCCGTTACTCTGTGGAATTTTTCCATCGTATAGAAAGAAAGAAAACACAGCAATTCCACATTTACACTTTATTCAGACGACCATGGTTTCACCACTGCGTGGTATCTTCAGGTGAAGGCATACATAGTAGAGGGCGGGTATATATACACAGTCACGGTATGTGGACGACGTTTTCTGCGTGTGGACAGGGACAGTGAGACAACTGGACCAGTTTGTCACCTTATTAAATTCTGCTGACCATAATATCCAGTTTACCAGCGAACTAGAAAATGAAGGGACTCTGAATTTCCTAGACTTGTCCATCAAAATCACCAACCGGAAACTCGACCTCTCAATCTATAGAAAACAATGTTACACAGACCAAGTGACACACGCCCAATCGAGGCACCACATCTCACAAAAATTATCAGCTTTTCACTCCATGATATACAGACTGTGCAGTTTACCCATGTCCGACGCAAACATACACTTAGAACTCCAGACAATAAAGCAGATAGAAACCAACAACGGATGCACCACGAAATTAATAGACACACTTTACAAAAGAAAGCAGACACAAATAGCCATGAAGGGGATATATAACAATAAACCCCAAGGAAACGAGAAGGAAGACGGATCCAAGTGGCGGAGACTACCTTTCCTTGGGATCACACAAAATCCAAAGATTACTCCCCCGGGAAAAAATCAAAACCGCCTTCTACAACAGACAGACACTAAAAGACATCCTGGGATCCAACAAAGACAAAATACACAAAATGGAACAAAGCGGAGTTTACGAGCTCCGCTGCGATGACTGTAACGCAATATATATTGGACAGACCGGGAGAACATTCAACATCAGAACCAAAGAACACTTAGCTTGCTTCACAAACAACAAACACACATCCCGATTCGCAAATCATCTACTAACACACAAACACCACAGTAAATTTATCCCCAACATCTTACACATAGAGAAAATAGGTCCAAGGTTAGATGCACTGGAAGAGTTGGAAATAATCACCCGCAAGAATTCTAAAGAAACCCACCTGGTCAATGAGATTTTGTACCCTTCCCGTTCCCCTCTCTTATGCCTCCCATTACCAAACCATTCCCCCTTAACCTCGCAAAGCCTTCAAACCCCCGCTGAGTGGCCTAAGACCTCTCCCACTCATACCCATTACCCAGACTCCTCCCCCCCCTCCCTCCTCCGTTCTCCCCAATCCACCCCCCCTCCATACTATGTATGCCTTCACCTGAAGATGCCACGCAGTGGTGAAACCATGGTCGTCTGAATAAAGTGTAAATGTGGAATTGCTGTGTTTTCTTTCTTTCTATAAAAGTGTTTAATTTTCCTCTCTCCATCTCCCGATTTGTACTCTCTAATTTCCATGCCCTCAACATTGTCCAAATATTCCAATCCCTTATTCTAACTGGTTTGTTTGACTTCTGTGTATTCTTCCCTACTGATGCTCCTCTCCGCTCTTCAAGGATTTCGTGAGATGACGATCGTGATAGTTGTGCCTTTCCCGCTCTGAGGCACGACATAAAGATCAGAGGGCCGAGTAACGTAGTTACCTGGAGTAATTTCTATACTTCTGTCCAGCATAGATTCATAAGATTGATGATGGAGGTGGTTACCCGCTGCCTTACTCACAACAACAGTATAACAATATTAACAATACACAGTGTAATATAATAATGTAGAAAAATAATTTCCCAGTAAAAATATGCGAGTACAGCGCGTTTGATCACACATTATTGAACAGTCATCGTTTATTGGCAGTTTGTACTGTTTGATGACGTGAGTTTGAATCATATTGAACAGCCGGGGCTCTTTCTGGTGATTGTGGGAAAGTTGCAATATCCCTGTGATTGTAAGCGCACGCCATTTAGTATGAAATACTATATATTTTGATGTTTTCTGCAATCAATGGTTTAAAATTATCAATAAATTATTTAATTCCTCAAATATGAATTGCTCGTATATTATTTCCTACTGTTAAAATTATACTTATTTACATAAATATCAATTTAAAAAGAGGTATAAAATGTTGAGTAGGTTCTTCCATCACCGTGTGAGTTAGTCATCGGTAAACAGTACTATCATATTTCATTCATTAGGTTTGAGTACTGAAAGCATTCCTTAATTCCGCGCTATGGAGAAATATTTAGCTTCAAATGCTTCATCAATCCGGTTAATTACATCAGCTTAAATTCTGTAATTAATTTTTAAAGCATATAACTAAATGTCTCTGCATTGCTGGCAGATGAAATTATATCTGAATTAAATATTCACTTTTATTTATTAATTTTCATGGATATGTTATGAAACATTATTTCATCTTGCATTATTATTAATGACGATACGTTGGTGTTTGATGAGCTAAAAGACTAATGTCTTCGGAGAATTTCCGAACTAAAATCGCAGTAAATAAGCGTTCCACCCAAATCAGTTTCTAAATTTAATAAATTTATAGTGTTGGCATTGTTCATTTGTTACTTGGATGACTGTTTCTTTGAGATATCTTCATCCAAATTTTCTACCCAATAAATTTAACAGATGGTTTGGAAAAATTAATCATCAGCTCACTTACATGTTAACGGTTTGCAAAAAATAACATTTGTGGACAAAAACAAAATTAGCGATACAAGCGCAATTGAACTGAACCAATACTGAAATAAACTAGGAAAATACTTGATTTATATTTGGTCAGTTTTGCGGTGACCTATATCCAGTTTAACATATTTTCAATCCCAAGACATGCCAAGTGCTCTCTGTAAGTACGTGTATATGGCTCAAAGCCTTTTCTTAACTAAGGGGCCGACTCCAGGCCCCGAAACGTCCTTCGGTTTCACGTAAATAATGTCTTTTCCATTTGGCAGAAAGAATTTTCGAAAAACTTTATGTAATGTAAGTTTGAGTGTATGTAAATATTTATGGAGGAAATGTCGAGCGGTGGATAAACACAGCAAGCTCTGAAAAAACTAATAATACTTACACATTTCAACAAAATACAATATTTATTTCGGATATTTTATATATATACACACACACATACATATATATATATATAATATATATATATACATATATATATATATATATATATATATATATATATATATATATATATATACACACACACACATGTATGATTACACTCACACATACACACACGTCTTTGCACGAGTAAAAATATGTTTATGATTCGAGTGGTGGTAAAACAGCAAGTACTGGAGAAACTTTGTAATAATATGTATATATTATAAACAACATTACATATGCATGTATATATACATATGATATACACACTGTTTATATGGTTAATATACAGTGTATACTGTATATACGGTTACATACATAAAAAACCATAAATACAGTAATCAACCCGAAGGTGGTGGTAGAGTTCACCCTGTACTAAGCCCGACGGCGTGTGAAATTCACACATCGGGGTAGGGGGGCCAGTTTCTTTCCCTGTTATGATTTCCCAGGATGATCTAGTCCCCGAAAAATCACACAGCTTGGGTAGTAGTAGTAGTATTTAGGGGAGGCGATAGACAGCTGAGGTCATTTGCGCCATAGGGGATGGACAGGAAAGGATGAAGAATGGAGAGAAACCCGGCGTCGGCATTAGCCTACTCTTAACAAAGGTGCCCAAGGGTCCGCAGCTTAACGTCCCATCCGACGGACGGCGTACTCACTCAAAGTGCCCTCCACAAAACACCACAAGTAGGGATCGAGATACCTCTGAAAAATATTCAACAACGTCGGGATTTGAACCCGGGCCCTCTAGGTGGGAAGCCCCACACAGCTTGGGCGGAGCTGGAGGTGCCCAGAGTGGCTTGCCCGGGAGCCCGGGCCCTCCGGTCAGTAGTCCAACGCTCTACCCCCTGGACTACCGGGACGCTCACTCACATATATATGTGTATGTATATATATAATATATAAAATGAACAAAATATCTATTCCATTATTACCATTGATATAGGCGTATTGGTGGGGCAGGACATCAATGTCTTTATCTCCCAGTGAAATGATATAATCAACTAAACAATCTCGACTACACCACACCCCCTACCGCACCAAGGCTCCTGCCTGTTCTCTGCCATCCTCCGTTCATTTCCCCATCTCATTCTTTTCAGTCCTTCCCTCGCGTCATCCCATTTCGCCCATCCACCCTTGGTACACGTGCATCCTGTGACAGTTGTTATTTCCATTCCCGGGATGCAACTCCCGCCAGAGCTGTTCGCCTCTCCCCATTACTGGGCATGTGCGATACAACGAGATATCGACGCCAATGCGTTCTGTTCTTCGTATAGACTGCATTGACTTGGATAATTGTAAGGAATATAAAGAATTTAAGGAATATGGAGGATAATGGTATTCAGGATTTATTATTATCGTCGATATAACGATGAAGATAATAGTGCCTGAATGTATTTCACTATGGATGACATTGATGTATCATATGAATTACTTAGCTAATTTAACAGTTATCGTAAATGGTGATGACATACTATATATTTATAAATTGCATCCCTCCATTTCTCGACAGGGGAGACGTTATATGACCATGATCTCCAGTAACCTTAAAGACAAAATTGACGATACTCGCTGGGAATTCTGGTAATTACAATGGTATTTGCGATATAATTGATATAGAAGATGCGTGTTTATAGTAATGTTCAATATTTCTTGGTTTAACTAAATATAGTGGAAATCGCTCCTTTAATTCACGTGAAAGATACACCCTCGCGTGAACAGAGTGATGTCTTCATCACTCGTTATCGAAATATTGTCGTCACGTCGATATATCATTACCATGTCGTAATATCGTTTTACCTCGATGCATGTTCTCGATCTTGATACATCGTCACAACATCGATATTTATTTTGAATTGATCGTCGATGTTGGTATGAGAGAATGGTTCAGACCTCCGCTCCGTCAGGGGAGTGTCGCAAATGGAGCGGGACGTATTATGACGCTCTTAACCAGTGCACACGCCCAACGAGCGTGACCATGTGAAATGGCGGGTGAAGAGAGAGAGAGAGAGGTATACACCGAAAGATGGAGGGGGAGTTATCGACCCGATAATGTGTTTTTTTTCCTGCTCGTGTATCCCAAATCCAAAGCGAGAGGAGTGGTGGGGGATAGAGAGGCAGAGATGAGAGAGGAAGGAATGGAGGGCAAAAAATATTACAGCCTTCCCTATGAGCGTGAGTGTTCCGGACCGCCCGATGTTATGCATTTATATTTTTTTTTGTCTCCATTCAATTTTTTGTTTTTTTTGCCTGATAACAGAACTGAAGGGGAGTCGTGGACGGTTTCTTCAAAGCACACCGTCATGTTAAAGAATCGTTTATTGTTTTTTTTTGTCCGTTCAAGTTTTTTTTGCTTGGTTCTTGTTTTATTTTTCAATTTACCGATTTTTCTTATGGAAAGGGGGATGATTTAAAAAAATTCCAACATGTGCTGGAAACCTGGACGCTTATTTCAGGATGGGAAATGGGGTTTGACTCTTGGTGGAAGGCCGACGCGCTTAATGATACTCAAGGGGGTCGGAGGGTTGACGTCGGGGTGAGGTGGCGGGAATAAACAACGCCAGAGAGCACAAGGGATCGGGCACGAGCCGATTCCCGCCGCAGCCTCAGTGATTAACTTCTTAATTAACGAGAGAAAGACTAAAATGTTCCCTTTGTGAAGGTTAGTTCTTGCGGTGATTGATGACGGGGTTCCTCCACACTCCGCCCTCGTCTCAAGACGCACCCGTTTGCTGTCGTCGTTCATTGATTACGTCCAATTTGTTTTAATAATTTTGTCCCCGGAAGCGAATGTGAAAGTGTGAGGAATCGAGTTCCTTCTTTTGCACTTCTTTCTTAACTCCTTAACGTTGCTTGTATAGTTTGACTTCAAATTTTCAAATTGAATTGAATGAGGTCAATCATGATATTTTTCGTACTTAATTTTTTCCGGTCACCATTTCAATGCCTAATCGCCATTTTTGAGAAAGTATTTCTCTCGGCGAATGTCTTCTTGGCTTTGAAAAGACAGTCGGAAAAATAAAGTGTGAGAATGTCACGAAATATTATTTCATTTAAATGATGGGTACCTTCCAAAAATCGAAGCCTTACGCTTTATTTAAAATTGATGGGTTTCATTTTTTATTACGCGAAAACTCATCCAACGAATAATAATTATACTTTTGATTAAGTCTGAGCTGTGATTTCCCACAATTTTTTCAAAACGAGGGATTTTTTTCACAATAGGATGTTATTTTGTGCAAAAAAATTGACTTATAACATTAAATTATGTATTATTATATAAATAAAGTGCCCGAACATGTAAAACGTATTGAAAATCATATATGTGCTCAATTATAGAACACTCAAAAATATCGAATCAGAGCAGTGTAAATGAGCGTAAATTTGTGGTTACATTGGTTAGTCACCCCAGTGGTGTCTTTGGATGTCAAATGACACTAGTCAAATTAGACTCCAATTAAATAAATTATAGGTATGCCTGACAGGTTTTCAAAAGGAATGGCTGATGAAAACGAAGTATTTTTTATTTCAAGTTTTCTATTAAATCATCCATTTCTATTACTACTTCTGGAATTGCTTAATCTTGTTTATTTTTGTGATCATTTATCGTGCTGGGGACGTGATAGTTCAGGGGTAGAGCGTTCGTCAACCGATCGCAGGGCCCGGGTACAGTTCTCGGGCCTCTGAGGACCTTCGGCTTCACCTAGCCGTGTGATTTTTCCACAGAATGCCACATGACCTTCACGAAGGAATATACCGGGCACCATGTTCACGTGGAAAATCACACATCGGAGAGACGCTCAGGGGTATGAAAGTCCAACTGAATGATCACTGGAGTACCAAGAATAAAAAAATCTAAACGTTTCGCCATCGCGTCACAACCCTGAAGTGAACCCGGCCACAATATTCTTTTTGACGAAGCAAAAATCATTGCTAAAGAGAAAAGATACTATCCAAAAATAATACATAAGGCCATCGAAAAAGCAAAAAGGTCCAAAAACATAAATTTACAGGGTGCATTACGAAAGTAATGCAATTGGATTTTCCGCGCCGCTCCTATTGGTTTGAGTGGGATCAAACTACTTGGAGTAGGTGGGAGAGACAGTAAGCTTTGCCGCAAAACCAATCTCAGTGCTCTCCAAGCTGTGGAAGCAACAGGATGTCAGTTATTATAAACCTCTACGCGCAGACCGTTTCACGAAAAAATATGCAATCGACGACGACGCGATTACTTTGTTTTGCACTAAACTGAAAAAATCTCTAGTGGAGACAAAATCATTCGTGAATCTTACGGGGGCTCTGCTCTATCCCACTCACAAGTTTCGAGGTGGTTAAAGGCCTTTAAGGAGGCCGGGAAGAGGTTCACGACGAACAATGCTCTGGGCGGCCGACAACCAGCAAAGCCGACAACTATGTGGCTCGTGTCCAACAATTGTTGGACTCTGACCGTCGTTTGATGGTTACCAATGAACTGAACATGTCTACTGTTGTGGTTTGCATGGTTACTGAAGATTTAGCGATGAGGAAAGTGTGCGTCAAGCTCGTGCCCAAGGTGTTTGTCACAATGCGCTACGAGTCCGTGAGTTCCTGGCCACCAGGTGCCAACGCTGCCCAACCCCCCTTTGGCCCTGGCGTTACTCCAGCAGACTTCTTTTTGCTCTCTCGGATTAAGGCAGCCCTAAAAGGAACCCGATTTTCGTCCATAGGAGAGATCCAATCAGCCGTGGCGAAGACCTTTAGAGAGGTCCCCGAAGATGCCTTCCAGGGCGCGTACCGGACATGGCAAAGTCGCTGGGAAAAATGTGTTGAGGCACAAGGACAGTACTTTGAAGAATTTTAGGTATTTGTGCAAATCTGTTCAATAAATTACTCATAAAAAAGAATTGCATTTCTCTCGGATCGCACCCTGTAGAAGACGGAGGTGTTATTGAGGTGCAAAGGAAGGCAAAAGATAGTGCTTGGAAGAGATTCTCTCGAGTAAGAGCCAATCAGGAAGCAGCTAGCTCGCGGTGCACTCTATATAAAGACGACCGAAACCTCAACCCTCCCGTGCGACAATCCCCATGCGGAAGTACGTGCATATCCCCGATCTGAAATCGAACCTCTTCTTCACAACCACTGAAAATATCTGCCGCCTCCGGGATACGAACTCGGGCCCTCTGGGAGGGAAGCCAGTAGGATAGCCTCCGCACCATCCAGATCCCCATTCATCTTCACATGCATAAAACCATGTGTTTGGGGGATTGAAAATGTACTTGTATACCTGTACTTGTACTGAGTTAAGGGCAGGGGAGATAGGGAAAGAAAGGGGAGAATAGAGGAAGGGGAGGGAGGAAATTTGGGAATGGGATCCCATTATCTCATCTAAAAGGGGGAAAGTTGGCCAATATGTGTAGGATTCTCTTATGTGATGGTCTGGGGAGGGTAACTTAAGATAGGAGGATCTTTCGAATGCTGCTCGTAGGGTCCCGTGCTCGTATCCGGGCGATGTTTCTCAACCATCCAAATGAAAATCCAAGCGATGCGATTCTCCGATTCCCAGAACTTGGTGAAAAGCTCGAGTCAGCCCAGTGTAAAAAGCAACACTCCCTGCCATTCACGAGTTCATTGATAAATGTCCCCACGATAGGGATTTCGAGAGCATGTCTACCGTCAGCCATGAAATCAGTCTGAGGGTTCATCATCGCGATACGGATGTAGGTATAGAACATAAAAGTACCCAGGAAATGCAATGAGGCTGCGAGAAAGTCCGCAACCGCAGTGAAACCATTCGTTTACTTTCAGATAAATGCGGAAAATTCCACGGTGGAAAAATCATTCACGCAAAAATCAATCTCTTACTAGGAGAATAATTGTTCACACTGTAATATCTTCGGCGAGGATGTACACTAGGAATAAAAAATTCTTTCATTACCGTAATGGAAAATTGTAACATTTATTTGTGTGTCGTTCTTCCTTAAAAAAAAATAAGCTTTGAATAGACACGCGAAACGTATGAGTATCAAGAATGGATTAATTTTTTTATGGCAGAGAATTCACGTGAGTTTTTCTAAATGAAACTGAGGTATGTGTATTCGCGTATTAGGCTTGTTTAAACTGCCCGATGTGTATCATGGATGGATATGCGGGACATCCCTCCAAGAAAATTAGAAGTGTATTGTCCCACAACCGGGAACTGAACGCCATTCGCCGTGCACCAAGCGATGAGAGCGCACACAATGAGACCGACAACGATTCTCGGACATCTCCATCGAGAAATATATATCCACACGATAACTCAACATTTTACTTCCATAGAAAAATAATAGACGAGATAATTTTTTTTTAATTTTCAGGAGGCACGATTTCCATCTCTTTCGCTTTTCCTCTCGCATTTATTTATTCTCTCTCTCTCTGATCTCTCAACTGATCCGTATCAGAGGATTTTCGAATCGGCTTTGGGCATTTTAATTTTCCAACGCTAGGAAAAGGATGTCGCGAACAAAAGGCGCGTACCCGCGGATTTAAGGACTCCGAGAAAGACAACGAAACGTGGTGCGAGTATGCGGTTATTTTTAATAGAAGCGCACGCGCACGACGTTCTCTTCAGAGCGTCGTGCGCGCGCGTGTTCTTTCAAAGTAGCACGGATACGCTCGTCCCATTCTTTGTTTGGATTAAAATGAAAAAAAGGGAGAGGGAATAAAAGTTGTGCCAACGGCGGATCGTTTTCCGCGCGCGAAACTCAGCGTAACTTTTCGCCGCTGGGGTCGATACCGATGTGTGTATTCCGTCAACAAACAAAAGAAAAAATATTGAACAGAAATGAATCTCTTCGTAAACCGCGGAATGTTTTACCACGGGTTGTATTCCCAATCACTTTGGAATGTACTTCTTTAATCCGTTGTAGTCACTCATTTGTTTCCCTCCCCCTTATTCCACCTCGTTGAACGCATCTTTTCCGCGTATTTCTTGGACGTTGTCTTTCAAAAAAATTTAAGCACGGAAGTCTTGACATGCCGTCAGTTTCACGAGTAGAAGTATCCATGCCATCGATGATCGGTAATTTCCCCTTCGATCGTGCTTTCAGAACGACTAGCTTATATGGGTTGTCATAGGAGCTGTACAGAGACGGTTAAAAAACATATTGGGTCGACGGTTAAGGAAAAGAGATTAGGGAACACATGTGCGCTGGGGACAAATGAGAAATAAATTTCCGCGGAAAAATTATAAATATCAGGAATCCGGACTCTGAACCTTTCAGTTTCCAGAAGAATGCTCTACCAACCGAGCTAATGACCCAATTTCGCATCTCGGTATCTGTCTCCGTACATCCCTCTCTCGTAGGATTGTAGTTAAGTCATAGATGAGTTTGATAAAAACTGCACATATTACCTTTTTCTTTAGGCAAGTTATTAGTTAATATCCAGAATTATTTAAAAATAAAAAATCTCTCATTTATTCTATTACTCGTAATCTTATCTTTACATTTCTTATGCATACTGTTTCGATTTATTTCCTTCGGCCATAAACTGACTTCCCGTTTTGCTCCTCCTTATCTCCTCATGCACTTCACCATTTCAAATTTTTCGCGCGCTCCCCCTTATTTATTTTCCACTTCGCCGTTTACCGGGTGTAGCTTACTGATTTATTTGTCAGTACGTGAGAACTCTCTTTCCATTTTCGCCAATTTCACTGTTATTTTTCCGTGTCAACGTCGATTTTGTGCATTTTCGGCACAACTGTCTTCATTCGTGCTCAGAGAAAATTGTATCTGCGTCTCCTTATCAGGGTCACCTCGATATAATGATGCGATCTAACAGTTCCCTGTCCTTCTGAATCGGTATCAACCCGCTGTCCAATGCATTAGCTATTGTAGAAGATTTTCTGAAAATCAGAACACGTAGGATAGAACTTTGCTCTTCTGAAAAAAATATCATCCAGTACTAACGTTTTAGAGAAGATATCTCTTCCAAGTCATTTAAAAAAATGTATTTATGTACCCTAGAAACCACAGCTTGAGTTTGGCAGTGGGTGGATACCCACCAGACTAATTTTTTATCCGAACATAACCCTACCGCAGTCGTACAATTTTATTATGATCCCTTATCGTTCGTGGAAAAAATGACATCTTAAATCTATCTGTTTCACTCTTAATAACACTCATGCTTCGGTTTGATTACGAACTGTTATTTTTTTTAAATAAATTATGTTGTCCAGGTCAAATCATACTTTTATGCTTTTTGTGCACCGAAGATTGTTGCTTAACTCCTTGGAAAATTAACTGAACCACTTCCACATATTTTAGTATGGTAAAATACGAGTTCTCTCCGGAAGGTTCTACTACTGCAATATTTTGAGAAAAATAGACTACATAGAACAATGAGGCTTTAGTCCCCTTCAAAATACTCCCCTTGGGACCACACACTTGTCCCAACGTCTCTTCCACTTTTCAAAACAATCGGCTAAGTCCTGTCTCCTAATGCCTAAATCAGCTGCCTCGTCGCATTCCCTTTCATCTCGTCAACGTTTACAATTTCGTACTGCAGCTACAGAGGACTTGCTCCTAGCAGCAATCGATGACCCAATTTTTCAAAAAAGGTCATAACTAGAGATAAGTCATGACTAGAGATAAGTCAGTCACTCCGGCAATGAATCTGAAAGAAAAGCCCAGTCTTCCCAACAGTCAGTTGATAAGATAATGGAGAATGCGACAAGACAGCTGATGACCATTCCCAAAAAGAACTTTGCCGATTGTTTTGAAAAGTGGAAGAAATGTTTCGATATAGCTTAATTTTTTGATAAACTTTAGTTAACTGAAGATGGCCTACCTTCGGCGAATGAAACCTGATTAGGCGTTAATAATACAATATTGACGCACCTTTCAATCCAACAACCACAAAAACAATAAGTAACTTTCAATTGTTACTTGTAACTCATTTACGCCATAATAAAATCAGTTGCTTAATTGACGGAGTCAAAATTTTTCTAGTTTTTCTAAGAATGTGAAGATGAAAGTTACGCATTCTTTTCAAACTAAACTAGTTCACATACGCAGTATTTATTTAAGTGTATTTGTTTTACAACACTAATGTGTAAGGTTACGTAATGCGTGTAACTAAAAACTTTAATGCATGTAGTCTCGCTTGGTGTACGTTGCCCCTTAAAGCGATTCCGCCTCGTTTATATCGTCATAACATCATTATTATTCACCACATGCGTGCGCTGAATGCAGCAGAATCAAAATGAGATCGGCAAAGAATTGGATTGCAGCGGACGTCCTCACTGCGCAAATATTTCCCGGGACCCAGGTGAAAAATCCTTTGCGTTTCGCCATATTGTTTTTTTTTCGATCGCTGAAATTTGGGGCACGGGAGCAGGCCGGAAACGTTTTGCCGGCTCCGATGTGTTTAAACGGAGGGGTTTCGTTAGTGACGGTAGTGTAGCGAGAGATTCCTCGACGTTGTTGGAGCGGAGAGGGGGCTTGGGAGGTGGTGCAGGTACGAGGAGAATGGGGCATAAAATGCAGGTTAATGGAACCGCGGAATAGTGAGATGAAAAACCGCACACGTACAGATAGGACGAGGAAAACATTACTCCCGCGCCCTGGTTAAGTATAGGTGCACGAAACCTATTTCCTGTAACACGTCGACTAGTCGGAAATTACCACAGGTGACATTTCATCGCCGACTTCGACTGTTATGGTTTTCCTAATTATTTGATTGTTCTGTTGTGGTTAAATCACTTCGTATTTCCGTATAAAACGATTTATTTTTACGACCAAAATGTATCGACTTACAAAGCCATCAGGTGGTAGTAGTCTTTAACCGATTTCAAATGAATTTCTTGTTCTGTTGAAGTAAAAATCTCTTTCGACAAAAAATTATTAACGTATTCCACGATCAATAGGTATAGAGTTACAAAGTCATTTTGAACAGTAGCAATTATGAGAGACAACAGACATTGCTGAGGTCCTAAGTGTCATTATGTGGGCAATTCACTAGACATAGGATATTCTTGGAATGAGGGAAGAGAGGTGGAGAGAAACTCGGCGCCGACATTGACCTACTCTTAACAAAAGAATACAAGGAGTAACACAAATTAATGTCCCATCTGATGGACGGCGTACTCAATATTCCAGCATGGTACCCAAGAATAGGGATAGGGCAACTTCTGAAAAATTCTGCAATCGCAGGTATTTGCACACGAGTCTCCGGGATGAGGAAGTAGTTAATTAGCCACCGCATAAAAGTGATCGCATGCAAAGCCATCCTAGGTTGTTCAATGAAATAATTTTAAGGGGAAAGGTATACAGGTTTTACCTCTATATGAACCGTTTCCACGAAGTAACGCATGAAACTACTCATTCCAAATTTTTGTCTCCCGATATCGATGTGTTCATCTTCCTCAGGGTAAAGTTTCCGACTGATCTTTATTATTCCTTACGACCGATTAAGTTGTTAACCAACGTCACGGAAATAATTTCTCTTCGAAGGTATTTCCACCTTTGCTTTGCTTCATCATGAAATGGTGAACATTTGAAAACATTCATCCGGTCATTGGCGACCGTAATATTTCAGTATTGAAACCGGTTAACAATGAAACGAGATGGCGTCCTCTCTCGTCTTCCTCGTTAATAGGATTATCAAATTAAAAATTTTTGTTTTTGATCATCATAGGTAGATTTTGGTCTATTAATTATTTGAATTTGGAATAATCGCACCAGACTAATTTAAGAACCAACGATTGCAGTAGAAATAGTTAATTTTTCATATAATCTCTCATATTATAACTTGGGAAAATAGTAATATGTTCTTGCACTCGCGAGTTTTTGGAAGTTGGCCGTTTACGAATGCCTATGAATATTACGTCTTTATATACATAGTTGCCTTGCTAACGCTAACATATTTGGCATTATTAGCCACCATTCTTCCAATAAACCGTACCGAATATTAATACATTTAGTGCCGAATACTGAGAAAATAATTATACGGCTGAAGTACTACTGAAAAGGGATATTTTTCCTATGCCATATCAAACTTTTTAAAGGCGAATGATTTTTACACTCTGAAATTGTTGCATTGAAATGCACACTAGCGGATAACTCCGTTAAAAGTTCCTGTGCGGCATCTCCCGCAGTTTCCTTGGAAATTTTTTAATCAAATGTTATAAATTTAATTTTGCAAGTGGGGTAACAGTCTTTTTGACAAGATGTCGAATGAAGATTGGAGGCTCTTGAGGTGTGGGTGTGGCAGAAAATGGAAAAGTTTGACAGGGAGGAAGAAAAACGTAGAAACATTATAAGTTGGAAAGAACGGATGGACTCGACGTTCCGTTTTTTCTGGTAAAAATTACCGCCACAAGAATAAAGCATCCGCGCATTCATCTAAACTATTCCCAGTAAGCTTCCACAGCGTGTGGCAGGGAGTGTAAGGGCACCAGGTATGCATACAAAATGATAAGGTTTCACATTTATTTGAATACGTGCTGGCTCATATACAAAGCCTCTCGTACATGCCTTTCTGCATCATGGAACAATTGTTGCACTTGTCACATTGGTTGAAAATATCAATGTATTAAAACACAAATTCCAGTAATAAAGTTATTCCTTTCCATTTTCTTGTTTGGTGTCATAATCGTTGATTAATACGGTAGAAAGTATTAGATACATATATTCAAAACAGTCGCGTGTGTTTTCTCGGATCTCATGATCAATATCACATGTTTCCCCCCCCCCTGGTGGATGGTTAGCTGTCATACACCACAAATATGTACCAATGATGCGCCTTCCAGGATAGACCGATGCAGCTATAGCCTTTGTTTCATGCGTGGCTTCTTCTTTTTGCGTACTGCGCCCCCATTTCGCACGCCATCGATTCTCTTCAGGATCGAACCCTCGAACGCCGTTGAACATGGAAGTTCGGATTCTTTCGCTCTTTCGTTTGTCATTTTTTTTCTCTGCTGAATGTCCCCCTATATTGCGTCGGATGTAATGAGAACGTTGTAAGCCTCTGCTGCTCGCCCTCTCAGAAACCACTTTACATCTCCCGCCCTCTCTCTCTCTCTCCCCTCTTCTCACTCTTCCTCCTTCCTTCCTCTCACTCCAAACTCTAACAATAAGATCTCCACACCCAGACATGCGACCGATCATATATGTCTTTCTTTATTTACTGAGCATTTAATTGTTTGAAATGTATCATATTCTTGGAATATTTTAGACTGCTATTGACATACCTCGTCTTATCCTGTAACACTCTTTTAGCAGTGTTTTTATTAAACGGTATTTTTTCGGCATGTTTTTGGCTCATGCGATGTCTGGTATTTCGTACTTATTTGTTATTCCCTTGCAAGTAGCAATTTTCTATAGTTTCCTCTCATAACTTTGCACAATATCTCATAAATCGATGGAAGGGCGTTTGGTGGGGATGTTAGGACACCACTCGTTAAATAAAATGGAGCTAAATGCATAACAAACAGAAACATGCTCATGGCACCCACACGGCCGAAAATATTCATATAGAAATTATTTTAACTTACACTAACAAACACGTACACAAGCAACGAATGTACACTAGCACATGCACCAACAAATGAACTAAACGTCTACGATGTGCTTAGTTTTGTTTTCGCCTGTAATTCGATTTTGTACTATTTGTCAATGACTTTGATTTTTTTACTATTATGATTCATGATTATCTGAAGAAAGAACGAATATTTACAAGGTCTGTCTCAGATATAGTAAGGATAAGTCGATAAAAAAAATATTGCCAGAATTGATGCATTCTCTCAAAAGCCTTGGTCAATAAAATCCACTTTAATATCCCGAAAAAAGTCCCAATTTAATATTTAACCCTTCTTTTCTCTTTAATCATGCTTCCGGGGTCAGCCTGTGGAACTATACTGCAAATACTTATACGTATGTACAGGGAAAAGTAACTGCGCTCCGACCCACTTCATCTCCGAATTCGGGTTCTCCGAATGAACGCTGAATTTCTTCGGATCCGCGGTGCGTGGCGTCGTTAGTCCCTTCTTGTGCTACTGTTCGTTGTTTGGTGCAACAACTCTATGATTAGGGTCATCTATTTTTGTTCCACAATTGTAGTTCACAAGATTAGTCCTAGAGAGTCTTTTCATTTATACCTAAAAACGTCCATTTCGATTAAGGATTTTAGTCTTCCGTTTTGCCTGTTCCTCATTTTACTTTTTTCTCCTATACTTGGTGGGACTGCATACATGTGACGACTTTTTACGCTACTCTTTCCTTCTTTTTGCAATTGAAACAAGGTGATTTTCCTTAATTTTTCTTTAAATTTCTTCATATTAACGTAGTCACTTGAAAATTGTGTCCAATATTCCGCAACGTTAGTTCTTTTGAGCCTAGATTGAGCTGCACGTTTGAGCACTCCAAATGTGATGGTATTGGCCCGGTGATTACTCTGAGACTGATATTATCAACAGTCTACCCTTGTGAAATTTATAATTAGCAGAATCTCTTTATTTCTTCCAATTTCTCATTATTATTATACTTCTGGCCCTATGAATTCAGATTTCTCCACCGTATGCGATAACTAGGCAAGCTACTCTTTCATAAAGAATTTCCTATGTATTTTATATGAATTCAATAATCATTTTTAGTGGCTTCCCAGAGAATTGAAAATCACACCCAATCATCTCATGTGATGCTGTCAGTTCTGCTCACAGGAGAGCGTTCAGTCATCATCGCATTCCATACTAGAACTGAACCCTACCGCACTCCTTTCGTGAAGTTTTTAAGAATTTCTTTGATCTTCGTTGTCCAGCCAAGCATTGCCACGCGCATTTGCGTGGGTTTTCAGGATATTTTGTTTCTTTTTAATGCACTAATTAGAAAGGAAATGGGAAAAAATTGTCTGCTGAGTGTTAAACTCTTGTTAATTTCAATATTTTGCAGCGCATAGTACGCATTAACGATTATGCTATCTCATTAATTGTGGTATGCACACTTGAAAATTGAGACCAGTTAATGATCTCGTCTTAATTTGTGTTATGGTCATTTTGATTTTTAAATGTAACACAAATAGAATCATTGTTAATGCCTTGGCATCAAACAAATTTCAGGAAAAAAATGAGTCGCAGTAATCACATAAAAAATATCCTTTCCGGCCACAAAACTAAACAAAAGAAACGTATGCCTAATGGGCATTCCGCCAAATATGTGCCTGTACAAACATGATTTTTTTCAGTAAAAAGCGCACCATTTTTAAAAAAATAATGCTATATTCCGAAAGAGGAGACAAAATTTCACCCCTCCAACCCCTTCACGATATGAAAACATTTTTTTCACATGCTCACAAATTTTCGCCGCTGCTGATGAGATTTGCGGTAAGGAGGTTAAAATCTGAAAGGCTCCCGGGGCCTTTTCGTAATCACGGGCTTTGGGTACGCCCGGCGGTCAGTACGCTGGGTAGAATACATAAAGGTCGAGGGGTACGAATCCTGCCTCTGGCAACATCGTCCTACTGGTAATTACTCTGTTTTGGAGAGAGTTGTAATTAAGGAGCGAAAATGACCTCAGCCGTCTCTTTGAACGAAAAAAATAATAATACTAAATAAATAATAATAACTACTGCCTCTTCTCTTATTTCTCCATTTTCTGTTAATGAAATCCTATGATACCCTCGCCAAAACTAGTTTGCTCTTTAAATGAGACTAATAGATTTTGAATTTAAGAGACATGCACGAACAATGTAGCATAAAAATTAGCGTGAAGACATTTGCGCAATACCCTAAGAGCTTCCAAACGATATTCCTGCCACGCATTTAGATCCACTGATGGTAGAGTATACCTGCTACTTTCTTTACCATTAATGCTTGATTCTTAAATTACATGAGTAATCTTTGTTGTTCTCTTTTGTGTTTACCACACTTGGAACCCTCCTACACACCTCCTATCGCAAGGAAAAATTAATTTAAAAAGAAAAATAAACAAAACCCCAATCATATAAAGATAAATTGAAAATTTTGAAAAGTTCAAGCTGATTATACTAGATCACAATTTTGTCTAAAAATATAAAGCCATATTTTACAAAAATATAATTTAAATAGTACAAAATAATTAATTTTAACTAATTACCAAATTGAATTTTAATAAGTCAATACCAAATCACGCGATGGAAATAAAAAATTCGACCACCAAAAATCGCTCATTCAACAGTTTCACCAAAGTAGTAGTATTTAGGGGAGGCGACCGACTGCTGAGGTCATTTGCGCCATAGGTGATGGACAGGAAAGGATGAAGGGTGGAGAGAAACCCGGCGTCGGCATTAGCTTACTCTTAACGAGAGGCGCCAAGGGGTCCTCAGCTTAACTTCCCATCCGACGGACGGCGTACTCACTCCTAGTGCCCTCCTCAAAGCACCTCGAGTGATCCAGAGGTATCTCGATCCCTCGAGTGAGTCGAGGGATCGAGATACCTCTGAAAAATATTCAACGCCGCTGGGATTTGAACCCGGGCCCTCTGAATGGGAAGCCAGTACGATAGCCACCGTACCATTTCGATCCCCAGTTTCACCAAAACATTGATATTTGTCGTTTTTTCATCTTCAGTAAGGGATAATGCTGAAGCTGGCTCTGGATAAATTTTACTGCCGTAGGGCACAAGAGTTAACACTCGAGTCCCACGCACTTCCACCCTTAGTTTGGAAAACGGGTTGAGGGTAACCAGAGGTGAATTTTCCTTCCTCACGGGGTCGTCGACGCCTTTCTTTTTCCCCCGACAAGAAAATAGGGTCCATCAATCACTTTGGTCCTAACGTCGCTCGGGGCGATTAATGGGAAAGAACGCGTTGAGAGCCACATCAGTTCGAGAATTCACGCCGCAATCATCATCGGTGGTCCACGGATTTAGAAAATCATATTTAAAATATCTGGTCGCGAGTGCCCAGGTTCCGTCGGCGGAGAGGCGAACAGGATCTCCAAGGGTTAATGAATCATGGAGGATCTTCATCCACTGAAGATGCGTCCCTCTCTCTCTCGCGGTTGGGTAAAACGACGAGGGGCGGGCGGGCGAGGGAAAACATAGGAGAGCTACCGCAATATCCATCCTCTTGAATTCCTCACAGAAAATGTCGCCTTTCGGAGGTCGGCGCGGCTCGATGTTCATCGTGTTTCCTTTTTTCCTCCTCCTCTCTACTCCTCGCCTTGCGGCCAAAGAACATGAACCCCAGCCGATATTGCGAGTGAACTGCGAAACCGAGGACGCGATGTTTGCACGACCAAATGCGACAATTCATTCCCATGATCCCAGAGTCATTGCCCTCGTCCCAGCCATTAGAATGGGAGGGAATGTCATACCCTCATTATATTTTCCCAGTGTTTCCAAGTTATATCCTCTCCCCGGGCGTATTTCTCCCCACCTTCCTCTTTAGACTTAGCGTCGTCCGAAAGTCGGAAACCGAGACCATTGGCGCAAATACAAGAATTGTGTTTCACACACAATGATACGCGACTTTGGCGGTGACGAACGGAAGAAAGCACGGAATCACATCAAAGGTTCGGAGGAAAGGTGTCCCAGATGTCATATCTTTGTTATCATTGTCATGGGCAAGCAATACTTCAGGGATATGCTTGTAGAAGTCGTCCTGTCCTCTGCCAAAATTTTTGTCCCCCCGAAGCATAGCATCTTACTTCCAAAGCTTTCATCACTTTCCTCTCGTAATTCATTCTCGACCTCTGTCTTCAGTTCTTTATTCCCTCTTACTTTGGTCTCCAACAGAATATTTTCTCTCAGAATGTGGTCATTAATTTTCCCACTCGTCTTCTTATCAGCATGCTGAGCTACTTCTCTCTCTGCTCTCTCTTCTTTACTCGCTCAGGATGAGTTTATTTTAGGCATACCGCTGTAGCACCACATTTCCATTGCTCTGAACCTTCTCTCTTGTTCAGCTATTGTCTACCAGTCAAGGTCGTCGAAAGAGTAAAGTCCTAATAAAATCCAAGTTTTTATGAACCGTTACTTGACTTCCAGGTTTGCATTATTTGGCACGTCCATCTTAAGATCGAAATCCTTCTTTGTTCGTGACATTCGGTTGATTTTTTCCCTCTCTTCTTCCATCATTGTTATTAAAACTTACTCCTAGAGAGGCTTGTTATTATGTTTAATTACTCTAAGTATCAAATTATGCCTAAATTTTGATTTTCAATAGTTTGGAGAAAATAAAACTTTTTTATTTTTTATTTTACTACCCTGCAAGCCACCGCTGGGGCGTGTGGCAGGAGTTGAATACACTCCAGACTAATTTTTACCCCGATATGCCCCTACCGTGGTCGGACATTGTTATTCTGATCCCTTATCGTCGGTGGAAAAAATTACATCTTAAATTTATCTGTTCTACACTTGATCTCTAATTTTATGGACACGATCTCTCCTACCGTAGAATGATAGGGGTAATAGTGCATTTTCAACATAATTGCTAAAGAGATATCCTTCCAATTTATGCAAGAGGTTGAATTTGTAATTTAACATTAGCTCCATGGGTGATTCCAAGGCTAGCTCATCTAATATTTTGCATATACTACTAAGTTTATCATAACAACGTTTTATAAATCTAGCTCCTCTACGCTGCACGCGATCCAAATCGGCATTCAATCCAACTTAGTGAGGATCCCATATACTAGTAGCATATTCTAAATGAGGCCTAACCAGCCAAAGATAACATTTTTCTTTGACCTTTTCACCACATTTACCCAGTACCCTTCTAATAAATCTTAATTTTTGTTAGCTCGTCCACATATTTCCTGTATGTGCTTCACCCAGGAGAGGTTGTGAGTGAGGGTAACACCTGCAGAAAAGAAAGCAATTTTAACCATTTGGAGACAGATTCTGCCCCAAAAATAAGTAGATAAATACGGGTAAAAACTGTTTTTCAAATTAGCACCCTTTTTGCATTAACACTCCCATGCTATCGCCTCTGCCAGTCTCAGTATGCTTCTTGGAAGGCGTCAACGGGAACCTCATTCAGGTAACCGATCACGGTCTGTTTGAATTTATCCAGGGTTCCAAAATAATTAACTTTCAAGCCCATTTTTCACTCTCCGGAACAGAAAGAAGTCCGGCGGTTCCACATCTAGGTGGCTGTAGGGCGGCTGGGGCAGCGTTGTGCTTGGTTCGATAGTCGGTCACGAGGAAGGCGGTGTGGAACGTTGTCGTGTTGCAGCCTCCAGTTGGCAAAGATCTCTTTCCTAACGCGATCTCCAGTTCGACTGCGATGCACTGTGGTTTTTGGAATATATGCACTCTTCCACTAATACTTCAACACTTAGAGGTCGATCGGAATGGAGCATGCTTCTCACTTCTTACTTGTTTTCGTGGCATTGTGTCATTGACGTACGCCCAGGAAGTTTCTCGTCGTCAACCTCCCCTCTACCCTCCTAGAACATCTTGTGCCAGCGGAAACCCATTCCTTGGGGCATTCTTTTATCTCCGGTAGCATCATTAGTCATGTTCATGGTCTCTAAATCTGATTTTACGGGCCTAAAACAATACTTTATCGCATATCGTTGCTCCATGGAAAGTTACATCGTCGCTTTCCCAAAACCTCCCAGCACTTTAAATGCCACAAATCGACCCACCATGCCATCCGCGACGGGAAAATATTATTTTATTAATTTTTGGGGAAGATTCCGTACGCTACTACTGGAATAAGATGAAATTCAAATAGATTAAATTTCTGACAATGATCCTTTACGAAGAATAAGTGATGAAGGAAGTATTGAAGCCCGAAGAGAAAGGGGAGAAACCTTATTTGGCGTATTTTAAAACACGATAGTCTGATTAAGGCAATCGTTTGCATAAGGCATCCGCATATCTGAAGAAACATGAACAGAAGAGAAATAACGAGGAAAAACCCCACATTAGATGCATTGAACAAATATTGGCCAGCGTCCAAGTGAATAAATATGTAAAGATTAAGAAGTTGGCGGATAGAAGAATTGATTGGAGAACTGCGTCAAATCGATTGTAAGATTGATGACTAATACCAAATGGTAATGTGATAAACTATTATATATTTTTAGTCATTTCATTCTTTTCCATCCCCCTCCTGCTACCCTGGATACGCATTAGCTTCATGCCGCCTCTCTTCATCGCTAACAACTAAAAAAAGAGCATCCCTCGGGATTTGAATCCATGTCCTTGTCATCAAAATTCGGTGCATTGATCACTCCCTCGATTGAACCCGTTTATTGCCATTTCTTAGGCAGAGTATCTATTAATATGTTAAATTGGAGTTAGATGGCCGCCAAGAGAATTCGGAAAGCAAACCATATCCAACGAAGCATAAAATACCGACTAAATGCTACTTGAAGGAGAGATTATCAATCACAAACACATGTGATTGATAAAGACGTGATGTACGCCAAAGTAAAATGATGAGGTGTGGATTCAGAGTTCTTAACATGTGAGTCATGAGCGGAAAACATGTGAAGGCTGACGAAAAACAAAACAACACAAATATAAGAACGAATGCATGTGAGGCAATTACGTAAAACAGTGGAGAGCGATAACTTTTTCCAATAAGTCTCATACGTTTTCTTGATAAAAATGCTTGCTTTAGCTGAGCAGCGTGTAAAACTATCGTTGGTGTGAGATATTTGCTTAGAGAGACACCGGATTTTTAAAATTTTTATGAATTTCAGTGAGAGCAATAAGGAGGCAAGCATGCAATATGGAATGAAGCAGGCGTAACGGTTAAAAATCGTCGCATTTCTTCCAAGGCGCTGTGTTCAGCCGGAGAAATAATGATGTTTGATAAAAGTATGATGCTTCCAAGTTTGGCTGTCGAAGTAGGTAATAAAAAAACAGTAAAGTGGAGAAGTCGAAGGCTTAAAGAGGTGAGCAAATAGGATTGGGAGAGCGGCAATATCGCAATCCTAGGGATAACCTGAATTGATGGGGAATTGACTCCCATTAGCCGTAGAGCATTGGCACTAATTATTTTTGTTACACAGCGTGGCTATTTTTTGAGGTGTGAGTCATGATCTAAATATTGTGATGAATACCGCTTTCAGGGAGAAGATATAGTTGTTAATTTGTGTGGTGAAATACGTTGGCTTTAAGGCATCTGCCGTAAACGCGAGCTTCGTCATCCTCTGGGATCATTGGTCTCTTTAGGCTTATAATCATACGTGGGAAGTAATAATTGCTCACACGTGGGAAGAAATAATTGAATTCGGCGGCATGTAAGACGCACCTTTTTTTCCGTAGTATATGGTTTTAAAATCACCCGAGTCTTAATATGTGAAGGTTCGAACTCAATGGGCTAACGTTCAATAGTTGGTGTTAATTTGACATCATAGGCTCAGTTTGACTCAATTTTTCATATCATTATATTTAATTGTGAATATATATTATAATAGTTATTAAATTAAAGAATATTGCAGTTAAGGTAGTTGTTCTTGAGGGCATCGCTATTATGTGACGTGAATATCGTATTGTTCTCTTGTTCAATGTCGAAAGAGGTACGGGCGAGACATCGAACGAACTTGATCGTATTTTATCACCACTGATCGTGACAAAATGGCGTGTGCTCTTCTTACTGAGACTGCCATCTGTTTGGCCTTTCCGAAATACAATGAATGATAGGAACTATAACTTAAGTCGGTAGAGTATTACGCTTTTGCTCGAACTGTTCTGACTTTTTTTCTTGTGTGTGCCCCACTGAAATGAGGGTGCATCTTATATGTCGTCAAATAAAGTAGTTACATTTAAGTTTCCCAGTAAATATTGTGATAATGCATTTACGCTACTTAATTTTTACTGCACACTTTATTTTCTTTCCGGGAAAGCTACACGAACTGTATTTCTTGGACGTTATTACTGGATGTAATGATAAATCACAGTTAAAGTAATATTATTCATGGAGGTTATCCTACTTCGTGTATTCGACATGACTGGAGTTTGCGTTCAAAAGCATGCTACGTTTTATATGTAGCACTTATCATATCATATTTGATCGTTTGAAGGGCCTCGGATCATTAATGCGGTCTTAGGTATCCAAAATTAAATTTATATTATATTTGATAGGACATTCCATCATTCAAGAATTGAATTGGAAGATTTACGGAAATAGAATTCTTGGGTACCATGACTCTCCTACCGGATGGGTCTCCTAACTGCTTCTGACATTTTTCTCTCAAGCAGTTTATGAGCCAACAGCTTTGTTTACGTTAAGAGAAGAGGTGATTTGTGAGGTGGAGTTGGCCCTTGATATTTTCAGGCGATGAGGAAATTATCCGATGCAAGCTGGACAGATTCTAGTTGATGGCTTTGTTAACAAGATCTTTAACCTCCCGTTGAGATGAAACTGTGTAGACTAGGCTGGTGGCCATTATATATGTTTTTCGCGTCTTCCTCAGCTTTGTCATGAAACGTTTTTTAGCGAGTGGGTGCGGAAAATAAAGCATATCAACCTCGCTAGGCCTCCGATGAATGAGATTCTCGTAGTCGATACATAGCTCATTAGAGGGAATTACGATGCACTTGGCGACATATTGTCTACTTATCCTATGCGTGCTAACATTTATAAGGAAATTGTAATGAAATCCTTCATGACTTCAGTTATCAGCATCAAGACCGTAAGTCATAAATCCTAGCAGCCCATCACGCCTTTATCTGCCGTTCTTGACATTTCTCCGTAGTTCAATGTACTGAAATGTTCAAATAGGTGCTTCATCTTTGACATTACACCGTAATTTTATCCATTTTTATTTTTATTTGCGGTTTCAGTGAACTATCGTGCCTCAGAATGTGTTCAATTGCTTTCCCTCTTTATCTGGCAATTGCCTTTCATAGACTTAGCCGATAATTACATATGTTTTTAATTCTCATGGCGTACCCTAGTAGATGAACCATTTTCTTCGATAGAAATGTCATTAAATTAAACTACGGTCAAATTTTGAAGTGGTTGCTATTAGTGTAACAGTTGAAATGCAAGTAACGGATGTTGCATGAATTGTATCCGGTCGCCCCGATCCACGTGTCCTTCAGGTGGATCACGTGGTGGCAGATGTTCATTGAAGTTTTGGATTATATATAGCACGATTGGTAGCCTAACACCCCGTGCCACGCGTCCTTGCGACGGCTTGTGTGGTAGTGCGTAGATGTAGATAAAACAACCTCCACATGTTATACTTTTGCCATAAATTAATCGGGAATTGTTACATTAATACGGAAAACGTGCGACCAGGGAATGATAATTGTTTTCGATTCTATTCACTGGACATAGTGGGCCATTGAAGATAGCGCTTTTGCCAAAGTCGGTTATCGGATTGCACCGTTTCTGGCCCGTAACTCGGACTGATGGAGGGGGTACACTCCCGTGACCCGGGATAATGCCGCTAAGGTGTTCTTAACCGTGAATGCGCCAATAAAAGGGATGGACGTAATATGATTCAGCACGCTTCATTTACTCACCTCGTGGGAAGGAACCCGACCAGGTTTCACTCGCGTGGGAAAGCCCTTTTTGCGGGATGCACTGAAGGGATCTCGGCATTGAAGCGCGGGGAAGAGAAAAGAGACGAGGTCAATTGAATTTGGCTCGATGAACGAGCGGAAAAACCGCAGCACCCAAGACGCTCTGGGGCCATGCACCAGTGCATGGACATTGAATTCGACAACTTTTTGCCATCCAGTCGATCCTCATTCCCGTGGACCATTCATGGTTTGTATAAAAGGCAACGGCAATAGTTTCGGAAAATTAGATTTATTTCAGATATTACTACAATGCCTCAAATTCTTCAAAGTACATCCATTGAGCGTCGACGCACTTTGTCAGCGGCTTTCTCACGACTCGAAGGCTTCCTGGTAGGCGGATTCCGGAAGGTCCTTCAGAGTACTTGTGCAAGATTTTTTGACGGTACTTAGGGTCCCATGGTGGTGTCCTTATAGGGACGATTTTACTTTTAGGAATACGAAATAGTCTGTCGGTGCCAAGTTGAGACTTTAAGGGGGTTGGGGAATCGTCGCGTCACGTTGCAGAAGGTCTTTGCAAGTAGACACTCGACTCTGCTCTTGGCCGTCCATCAACACCTTCGGGACGAGTTTAACGCAGATCTCTCGCATCGCCAAATTTGTTGGTGATAATGGTGTGCACTCTCATCTTATCAATGCCAATACGAACTGTGATCATTAGAACGCTAAACGGGCGGCCTGAATTCAACACCTTACGCATACGAAAATTGTTACCGATGCTTTTTATACAAAACTTGTGGATTTTCCCAGCATGATTTGCTGTAGAAGATACACGGTAGCAAAGACCACCTTACGGATAAGTACATCGGTACGCAATTTGTTTCATTCCTTTCTTAAGACAAATCGAAAGGCATTCACGCCAAATATCCTGAATAATATTACTTTCTGTATGCTCTAAACTCGGATAAACATGATAGTTTTCTCTGTTCTATTCCGAGAGATACTATATTGCTGTCGAAATGATGTTTGACTTTTGAATACTGCCAAAATCTGATTCAAAACGAGCGCGTGGAACAATAGGGTACGTAGTTTATTAGGCCCGAAAATAAGGAATTCTGATATGGAAACAATCATTTAAGTTGGGGAATGTGGCGGAAATTTAGAAATTAATAAATTCTAAAAGCTAAAAGCAGACACAAATAAAGTTGTGGGGTCCAAACGATGTACGCTTAATAGAGCTATATTTTTCGTTGACATATTCCCGTTTATACATTTTTATATATTATATTATGTGAACTTAGTGGTATATTTCTTGCTCTACCTTTCAAGTTAAAGCCGTGCCTTCGTTAATAAAGTTCCTGTCTATCTGATATCCTATTACTAGTGCAATTTTTGAAGCAAAGTTGAAGGATTTAATACGATTATTTCACCAGCATCGTAAATACATTACCAAATTCGTCGTGGAGCTTTTTACATTAATTTTTCTCCGAAACTATAATTTAAAATAGGATCACTGAACTTATTTTTGGGATAACTGATACTGAGGAACAAAGCTACATATAAAACATACTTTATTTTTTACCTCAAATGCGCGGAACGCATATTCGATTTTGAAAATTTATCCCAATATTTACCCAAGGTCCTCTAAAAGTTTATGTCTCTGATCTACTGGATGACCTTCCATATGTCCTTTGAAAATTCACGACACATGAACGAAGATTTTTGCGAGTGCTATGCCATCTATGGTTAGAATGAGAATAAAACACATAAAAAGCTTAAAATAATGCAAAAATCACACTCGTACAGAAATGGACGGAACCCCTTTGTCCATCTGTAAGATTAATATTTATAAGGGCAGTGGGAGAGCGTTAGAGACATCCAAGACATTGTTCACATAAAACTTGTCCGTTATAGCGTTCAGGAAACTGTCAGCTTCATATACGTACCTTTCGTAAGTGCCCCATACGCATTGCAGTGGGATCCACTTCAGTGATGCCTCAGATTATCTTCAGTGACGGTACCACCTTACAAACTATACTATACTCACATACATATATCTGATCTGCTTCAGTTCCGGTACGAAGTAATGGAGGGGGCAAAATATTTGACAAATTTCTGTTCTTTTCCTTTAGTTCGTTTCATTTGACGATTTCATTTCATGCCCAATTTCATATATCTATGGAAAAGTTTCACAGTGGTCGAAGTGAAATGAACTACAGATATTATGTAAAAAATCAGTCCCTTACCGTGGTATCATGTAGATTATACATGGAAGGAAGGAGCATAGGTATCTTCGAGATGGTACAGATACCTAGCATTAATTGATATAGTGGTTCCTATATCGTTGAATCTAGGCGATATATCCGGTGGATGCCTTGACCAGTGAAAACCAAAGATTGATATGACTTCGGACGAATCAAAGGAAACGTAACAATTCCACAGTTAATATCAATCCTAAACCTTTGTGTGATCGCGCAGATGATACCACAAAGTGGATAAACAATGGTATTGAAGAATAAGTATTAATTGTGGAATTGATGTGGTTCCTTTTATCTGTACGGTGGAAAAATTTCACCAAGTAACGGCTAAAACAGTTTCATTGGTATAACTGTACCACCATAAGTAAATAGCTATATAATTATGCAACAAAATGAAGAATTATTGAAGTGCAAATAACGTGAGTGGGGTGTAAGTTTATTTGCCTTTTTGGAATAATTCCACATGGAGATTCACGGGCCCACGCTACTGGACCCTGTAATGCCACATTAATACATCCCTTTGAAAAACGTCATTATCAATTTGATAATTGGTATGAAGCGAATGAAATACACCATTGCATCCTCATGCTTTTTACGCTGGTAGAATGTAACTTTTTTCAAAATTGTCGATGATAGTACCTACTTCAGTCGATTAAAAAGGTTGTGAGCACGTTATTTTTTTTCGAAATTCGGTGCGAAAATCAAATTTCCTATTTAAATGTAGTTTCTTTTTGAAAATCTACTTGAGATAGGTTTTTGACTAAATGCTTTATGCGAGACATGCAAATGTCCTACTTAGCAATTGAAAAACAAATAATCTCGTCTGATTCAATTCCACTGCGTGATTTTAACACACCTTGCGGAGTCTCCTACGCACAAACATTTACTGTTCTTCTTTGTGAGATAATGTACTGTATTAACATGTATGCGTAAGAGAGCAGTCACAGTAATATTTTTTCTTATTCTTGTCATGTTTCCTAAACTGTTCATTTCAAGCGTAGAATCAATGCTCCCGTCATCTGTTGACGACAGCAAAATATAAACATTACGACTCACTGCTGTGAAAACACCCAATACCGATAATCGAGACATCTTCCAGACATGCGGAAAATCCAGGCGGACAATTATTTCGGCAAACATCGTTGCGAAGGACATGGAATTCCAACGGGCGCACCTACCAAGCCACTCTGGTTATTGAACGCATAAGTACAGGGCTATGCCAAGCAAGTCAAGTCCTCCTTGGACTTGACTTGCTTGGCTTGGAGGTTAAAACAGCCTTCATCGGCATTGTTTCTTCATTAAGTTTCCAGTACACAAATATATGTTTGCCTCGTTGCTGTAAATGATTCTTTACATGTCAGGGAATGATTCTAGAAGACTCATTCTGTCATAAAAGGTGGTTATTACAGCAAAAAAATGAAATAAATACTCCTAATTACTTACTTCTATCCCCTCGAAAATCCATGCTGAGAATAATGGTGAGTTTATTTCAGGTGATGGTCCTATCCTATCATTCCTCACTTCCTCAACGTCATGCCTTGCCTAGGTATCTTGAAATAAAATAATGACAGTATAACATTATGCAATATTTATTAATCTTAAAAATCACGATAAGTGCGAATAGGTACTGGGTCTTATGTCGTTTTATTAAGGGAACCTACAGGTAATAATATCAACCACTATTATAATCAACCTGAAGTTCACTTTGATATGTGAGAGTAGAGCTCACTTAATACTAAGCTCTACGGCGTGTGAAATACACACAGAAATGCAATCTGGGGGTAGCGGTTTCTCACCCCGTACCGCCTGTTGTTTCCCAAGAATAGGCTCCTAACGGCTCCTTTAATTGAGAATATCAAGGAGTATCACCCAGACTTGAACCCTAAACCCCTGTAGCTGGACAATACGAACCAGGATACCTACACCATTGCACCTACTGAAATAATTACGAAGTGAAATTTCGGGTGGATTTGGCACGCTTATTTCTAGTCAACTTCTATTTCTTCGTTACTTTCTCCAATTACAAATGTGTTTCATCGATTGACACAAACATCAAACAGGATGCGAAACTTTGAATCATATCATTTGCAGGGGTTTTTTGTCAATTTTTGCATTTTCTTGAAATAGATATGGTGTTCAGGAAAGATTATAACAAATTATAGCTGGATATAGGATTCTTGTCACTCATTAACCGCACCGTATGAATTAAACCAATCGGAATTTGTTGAAAAACATCAACTGGCTGGCATCTTTGCCCCTGGTAAGAACCTATGGACTTGCATAGTACGTACCACGCACCACTGTTAATGTTGCGAGATTAAATACTTAATTACGAAAATTTGGCTCTATAGCGAACTACGGATTGGGATATTATCTCGTCCCTCGAAATAGATGGGAACTCAATTTACCGCTTACTTTATCATTGCAGTTTTTAACAAGTTTAATGTTACATTCCCGGTGTGGAGTAACCTGCCACAGACAGCGTATCGAATTGCAGGGTACCTTGTGGATGTAATTGTGAGAAAAAAGCAATGATACTGAAAGATGGATTATATAAAACCCTCGCTCTCATTATACCATTTAGGTACATCAAGTTAAATTTCGATTAGAGGAGTATTTGTCGATACCGTACTTTGAAAGGTGCAGGACTGACAGGCAGACAGGAGATGGGAGAGCAACCTTTTAATTACTTAGCTAAGAAAAATTGAAACTTCGTTTAATTAAATGTTCAATAAAATAATGGAAAATAACAGCAAGTTTTCTCTAGTACGAGAAATTTTTTATTTAACATTTTAATTTAACAACATTTTCTCCTTCATTAAGGGTAAAGTTAAACTTGGATTTATTGGTGATGTCTAATTATTCTCGTGAAAACTGGTGTTCAAACATATCATTTCGAGCCATCTCAGCCTTCCACAGAATTCAAGGCCGAGGGTCACCCTACAGTGCAAACATCGCAAGCTATGCCGCTTGGAAATAAATACCTCTCTCAAGGTGAATGGAGATACCTTTTTGCATCTCAAAACCGAACATCGAAAAACTGTTGTCGCCAGTGCCAGTTTTTCGCGAATTTTTCACTACCACCATAGAGTGCCAACAACTTTAAGCGGTTAACTTAATGAGAATAAAGAGCAAAAATTCCAAACGTTTGGTTTCATATTTGCTTTTGATATTTTGCTTAAAAATATCTTGGGCCCCACGTTATCAATGATTCTTGCCTGAAAATGACAATACACTTAGCGACGACTTACCTTTTAGCATTTCAGTATGTACATTTTTTATTACAGATTTAATTAAGACTATAATAAATTACTTTCTAGCATATTCAAATCACAGGAGATAAGTTGTAATAAATTTTCATAATATTAAAATTTAAAATGAAATGAAATTATTGACTTTGTAATTCGATACACCTTATTTAGAACACGACCCAGGTTCGACGTTGAGCGTCATCATCACCTGATGATGACGTTCTACGTCGAAACCTGGACTATATTATAAATAAAGTGTATGGAATTACAAAGTCAAGAATTCCATTTCATTTCAATGTGTTATGTAAATTCCAGAAAGTTATGTCGGAGACAACAAATATTAATTCATACTCAAAATTCTCCTTTTTAATTTTATCTGGAACCAGCTCGTCGCGTCTTCAAAATAATGGAAAGTACACATGGTAGGCACAATTCTAATGAATAAATATGTGAATAAATAAATTTTGCAAAATATAACGATCTAAACGCCGCACAAATACACCAACAATCAGGTGCTTATATTTTGGATATAGGTAAACAGTTTCCAAAGTTTTAGCAATTTTTCATTTTCATACGAATTATTGAAGAGAATAACAGAATGGGACAAAAAAATACAGAACTGTAATCCCAGTCATTAGAGTTTAATCAGAGGAACCCTTTATGAAGCCCCTAAATAACTTGATTATAAATTAATATGAATAAAAATCGCATAGATAATGTACAGACGCTTGAAATCTTTTTGTTTTTGGCTTGTAAAATTGATTATTTTTTTTAAATACCCCTCCTTTAATCTAGTTCTTATAATCACTAATCATTTGGAACTATGTTAACAGGCATTATGAGTCGGTCGGTAATTGTCAATTCTTTCTCTTTAAATATGAATCTTTTGATACTCGGGAATAGTTTTTGTGGATTGTTTGAAACCTCATTTGCTTAAGTAATCTGATCTATTGTAACTGGCTTGGCAGTTCTAGAAAAATTTTTTCAGGCGTGATACTCTTAAAACAAATACATAACCACTCCTTTCCGTGTCTCCTCCTTACCCTCCGACCTCTTCAATTCAATTGCATTTCAGCACGCTGTATAGCATTGATTACTAATCGAAATTTATTGTATATTTATCAAATGATAACCTATGAGCTTACAATGTGCTTCGGTCAGAGATTAGACAACGACAAAACGCACCGAATTGTAGAGGGTATCGACAGTAAATATTATAAAACTTTCCATTATGTTATGCTTGATTCCACGCTACGCGGGGTGATAGTGCTATCTGCAGAGATTGCCACCTCGATTATCAATGAAAAAGAACTTTTACATTGATGATTGTGCTGGAAGGTACTTAAGGGGTTTATCATCTGAAATTAAATCTCCGCTTTTCACCCAAATTTTACAGACAAGGTGAGAACTTTAATAAGAACGATTATAGAATCCAATTAAGATATCTGTGTGTGCTTTGTGGATTTAATCAGAGTTAAGTGGTCAAAGTCAATGGAATTATTGCGAAATGCGGGAGTTGACGGACGCGATGCACACCCTATTCGAAACCTGTAAATGAATCAGACGTCACAGGTTAAGATGGTGGAGGGAAAACCGGGATGGGTAGGGGGGTGAGACAGGGTTGTCCGGTTGTCACCGTATATTTATATCGTATATAATGGAGAAATTTGAAGGGTGGCATGGGAACAGCCAGAGGTGAGAATAAAATTGGCTGCTCAAGCGATTGACTTTGGGGTGTTTTTAAATAATCGACCAATTATCAGCCGGGCAGCCAAGGGGTTGCAGTTATTTTTCTAGTGGCTTCTCGGGGAAATGCAAGAATTATACACTAAAGATAAACGATAAAACCTAGGAGGGAATGACCTGGTGCATGTGGAGTAGTTCCCATCTTTGGGCCGTATTCTGGAGGAGAATGGGCATATATTTTGGGACATTAAGAGAAAACAACGGTCCTGGCGAAGGAAGCATTACACTAAAGGCACAGTTGGCAAGTACGCTGAGTGAAGGCATAAAAAGGCGATATGTAAGGGCTAATGTGAAGCGTATCGCTGCATGAATCAGAAATCCGATGTTGGATGCTAGATGAGCACAGATGGGAATGAGATAAGTACGGAGAATGAGATGTAGGTATGGAGAATAGAAAATATAAAATGTAAAGGGAATCGGACTAAAAAACTAAATTAAAAACATGCCAGGGACAAAGGAGGTAATAGGTTGACTGGTAAAATCCGAAGAAGGCAGGATAAGTAGATGGAGGAAACATTGATATAGAGGTAACGGAATTTTAAAGGTCATGCGAGGATGAAGAATTTTACGTGAGTGGAGTAGAAGAAAGAAGGGACTCGACATTTAAGAAAGCATAGACGCAGATAGATGTAACGAAGAATGGAAGATGGAAAAATCTAGTGTAGTTAACTCGTTGTTTTTACTAATGTTGGTATTTTTTAAACCTGGTACATCATGTTTTGCAGTGTAAACATTTGAAGGAACGAAGAACAGACTACACAATTCTACATTCACGTGAATATGGGAATATGGTATTGCACGGTCTGTGTTCCTTATTATTTTCCGTCAAAAAATTCTACCAAATGAATCCTGAAACAGTTTACTTCCCACGTATGTGAAAATATTTGTTAACTTTATATCTTTTCGGGAGAAGCAAAGTAAAATAATCCTTAGTTTTAGATCATATTAGAAAACTTTCTCCCTTTAATTAATATCCCTCTCCTTCCATATCATCATTCACCTCTGCCTCATTCATGCACTGCGTCACATGTGCTTCTCCTTCCGAGATTTCTAATATTCCTTTTATTGATAGTCTCTTCACCCATGGCAACCCATTCCTCCTAAGTCAATATCTCGTCTCTCAGATGTCCCTGAGAAGCATTAATAGTTTGAGAGGGAATGGTAGACTGAAGAAATCACGTGTGTCTGTAGCCGCGTGAATATTTCTGTCTCAATTATTCCAAAAAAATCAAGATCTTCGGATTTTGATCCCTCACGTATACACGTGTGCATGATTTGAACTCATGCACATCGACGTAGAGTCCATCATACTCCGGAATAACATATCTCTACGTCGAAAGTACTGATCCAGTAAAAACATTTGAAAATAATAACATGAAAAGTATGGTACTTTCACGACTCTTGATTTGAGTCAAGTCTTCCGTGGGTTTCAGCCATATGAATTATTCATTGCTCTACATATGTCCGAGCAACTATTCGCCTCTGTCAGAACTTTTGTTACACCCTAGAAGACTTCAGTTGGTGTCGTAAATATATTTATTTTTTTTAATCCTGTCCGATGAGGTTTGCACAATTGTATAACTAGTGTAATCTTATTTTTCATTAAAAATCTCTAAATGTGTGAATTGGTCATGCAAATCGACTCAATGGAGAAAAGTTAGCCTCCGTTTACCATTTAAGTTCAGTGGTGTCATTCGAAACGAGGTGCGCCGCCGTAATGAAGTAATTGATTCTGTAGCGGATCCAGAAACCCTTCAAGAGAGGGGCATTTTCATGCCTTGCCCCCTCCCCCCCCCCCCAGGGTCGGCTACTGAATACAGGGATTACTGCGATTAATTAATTACCTGCTGCTCGTATGCAACGCCCTTGGAATAATACTCCAAATTTGAGCATTCTGGTGCAAGGTATATGGGTGAAGTCGACGTGAACGCGAAAATTACATCATAAATAGGAAATTTATTCTACATAGATTTTTAATTTCCGATTATTGTGAGTGAAATTGGACGTGCGGCGCACGCAATGTCCCCCTAATTAACGTTCCTAGTTCGAAGATGCATGAATGGGCCAACTCCCTATGGACACAAATACATGAAGTAAGAGGCAAATTTCATTTACTTAGATAATGCAAATATCTATTTAAACGCCACCAATATCCCTGAACGGCAGGTGAGAAGTAATTTTGTGTTCGAAAATTCCTCCGCAGCCAAATTTCGCTGGCTTGTGCTCGCTGCTTTGTCTTTCGAGCTCTGAAACGGAAAAGTTTCCTGGCATTCATCTCTCCCATTATCACCATCCCCCGGCCATTTCCACGTCCAATCCCTGTCTCATATGCACTCCCATATATGTCATCTTCATGGCCCCAAAGAGAGTAAATACATTGTGAGAGGGTACGAAACTTAGCCGTTTCACTCCTTTCACCTCAGTCTTCTTTCCCTCTCGCCTCCCACCTATCGCCCCAGACATTCCCACTCTTCCAGTTCCAATGCCCTTTCGGTAATCTGCCTTCCCTCTTCTTGCTGACTATTAGAAACTTTTACATATTAATGCCCGGGGCACGTTAATTATCATCATTTGTATGGCGAATTCGCGAAATGTAGCATAAAATATACATTTATCGGTTAAAATTACATTTCATTTACAATAATACATACCATAAAAATATATGTTATAATAGGACTCATTTAGTGGTATTAATTTCCCATTCACTGAAAGAAATTACATAAAATTTCTTTTTTAGTTTTTTTTTCGCTCCAGGCTCATTGTTTCGTGTCCTGAGCTGAGTCTCCTAGTAAATATGAAAATATTAGCAATAATGCATTTCCGGGAAAAGAATCCCTTCATCCCATCCACCTTCAGAGTCGGAGGGGTTTACGTTAGGCTAGTGGATCATAATTAAATAAATGGGAGTCACTATAACATATGAAATATCGTCCTCCATCGCAACTGCTCTGCAAAATCCTTTCAAGATCTAAGGTTGTCTAATTTTTTTTGACAAACTGCTGGCTTTAGAGAGTTAAAACTTCTGTTGTTTCTTTACGCAACCTCTTTGTAAACGCACATATTTTTTATACGTCGGTGTAATTATTTCATAGCCACCGAGAACGCTTCTGTAGGGGTCAGCTTTTGGTCAACGCCCTTTGCCAACTTGAAAATTGTTGGTGGTATGTGGCCGTGATCATCTATGGCTTTAAAGATAAATGGACTAAAGGGTGCTCTCATATTTTCAGCTCAACCACATTTTTTTATCTACTTCAAGCCCAGAGAAAAAAAATGGAGATACCATTGAGCATGAGTGCACATAGTATACAATGGTAAATCATTGCCAACTCAGTTTACTCCAAAATTCCACTCGTATTCAGTTGGCAAGATTTGGTCTAGTAGCCCATTTGGTAAAATCAATGGGGTTGATTACCGTGTTAGTACTAGATTTGGCTACTGATTGGGGGACCCGGATTCAGAGCATGAGGGTACCTCTTTGCACCCAAGGGTTTACTCTCCCAAATTATTTTTTTTGAGAATTTTATTTCTTAGCCTATCATTCTTCTCCCTTTTTCTCTCTGGTACTACCCTCTCTCATCCGCTTGTTTGGATCGATGGAAGTTGGAACTCAACCCAGAATCAGGCTACCAATAGGGCTGAATACGACTGCCTTGAAACGAAATGTGTTGGTTCTTGAGACTTAATTTAAATCTCCATCATTTAAATCAGTGAGAGACATATAAATCTCTAGATAATGGTCCGACAGTTATTGGTAGTGTTCTTGCTAATTACTTATATTTTATTAACATTTTTTATTTTATATTTACACTTACATGAGAGTTTAGTTCGTGTATACTAACTATCAGTTTATTCTTGTAGGACTCAGTTCCTTTGGAAGTGTATTTAGGATAAAAATATTATTCAAAATACTATATTTTCATGGAATACATTATATCTGAACAGACATAAAATAGAGTTAAGTAGCCGCGCGGAAAACAGCCACAACTCCTGCGTTAATTCCCTTTTAAGTCTTATCCATTCCTATGGACCAAATAGACCACCCCTGCAACCATGGCTATGGGAATTATCTTGTTAATAAACTTTGAAAACATAAAAAAAATAAAAATGTTGATGTTTTTGAGAAAAAACTGGAAGATATTTCAGTCTTTTAATAAGTCTATATACTCCATATCTATAAGTAAAGTGCCTACTAACGTTTTTCCTTATTTTTCCCTGTTCATAGTGCAACCCTATGTGTGTACGTGTAGGTATTCATGTGTTTGTATATAGCAAATACACACTCACGTTATTATGTGTATATACATATGCGTACACACATATTATGTGTATATACGAGGGTGATCTGAAAAATTTCCGACCTAACAAAAGTACAAGACATTTTTTCTGAAATTTTCTGAGTCGGAAACTTTTCAGACCACCCATGTATATGTTTGCGTATGTATATATATATATATATATATATATATATATATATATATATATATATATATATATATATATATATATGCATATATACTGATAAAGACACTGCTTTCAACACATAATAAAAAGTAAACGGGACACTCACAGAAGTTTTACTTTCAAGTTCCTAGAAGTTAAATAATATCGGGTCGTTAAAAGTGGGTCGCGGTAGTCCAGGGGGTAGAGCGTTGGATTGCTGACCGGAGAGTCCCGGGTTCGATTACCGGGCTAGGCACTATGGGCTCCTGCAGCTCCACCCAAGCTATGTGATTTTTCGGATACCAGATCTTCCTGGGAAACCATAACCGGCACAGAGAAAGGAACTGACCCCCCTACCCTGATTTGTGAATTTCACACGCCGTCGGGCATAGTAATGTGTGAACTCTACCATCACCTACTAAACCAACCTTCGGGTTGATTACTGTGTTTATGGTGTTCATATATATATATATATATGTATGTATGTATGTATATATATATATATATATATATATATATATATATATGTCTGTGTATGTGAGTATGTATTGCATTGGTATCTTGTGTTTACTTGAAGTATCTCATTTATTTTCATCGAGATTTTTGTTTAATTAAAGATATATAATCATTTCGTATACGATCATCTGAGTAAAACGTTGACATTCAATAATTTTACGTACATTACCGACTCGTGTAACAAGGAGCGGATCTATTGTAAAAATAATGCATCCATTTATCTAATTTTCTTTCTCGCACTCCATTTCGCAAGTCAACGACCATCGTCCCTCGAAAAAACTTCCCTCCCCACTCCCGCACCTTCCAACCTCTTCGCCTCCTGCGTAATCCGCCACGCGTCCTGCGGCTATCAGGAGACTCCCCACCCCCCTTTCCTTATCCTCAGCGCGCTCATCTCTTTCAGCTCCAGCTGGAATTTCTCGAAGAGAGTGCGAGGGGACGCACAATGAGAAATCTTCTCGCAGGGGATAATTAATTCGGGTCGCTTGGAAACAATAGCGCGAGCGAGCGAGTGGAGGAAAAGCACCAAACTCGAGTTTATTTGGAAAAATATTTTTTTGCATGCCCCTCCCTTTTTCTTTTGGCGTTGATTTCAGTGATGCCGGGCGGCTATTTTTTTCCTCTCGCATTTTTCAGAGACGCTTTTTCGGCGCTCAAATTCGTGCAGGTCTATGCCTTGCGCGACAGATTCATTCAGGTGCATTGGACTAGTATTTGGTTCTTAGCCTTTTTTTACAGTGTGGATTGGAAGCAGTTCGTTTAGCTTCATCTTAGCCCCTTTTTCTTTAATTTAGGTTGAAAATAAGAATGTGTTTTACCCAGAATAAATAAAATGAAGGCATCAGTGGAATTATCTGATTTAGTTTGGAGCATCGGGTCGAATAGTAGCTTTCTCTTGTGAAACTATTTTCCTTTTCACCCAATGTGAGTTATGAATTTACAGTTACATGTGTGCGTTATGTTCAAAGTGAAACTTACTACCTTGATCAAAAATTTCCCGGAATTTATTCAGAAAATTAAAAATACCAGTTTAAAAAATAGGCATTTTCTGAACAGTTTTCCAATTCTTAAGAACTTTGCTCTCTATAAAATTAATAGTTAATACTACCTTGATCGAAAAGTTCCCGGAATAACCACCGTGTGGCGCTCCCATCGTTCCGATTTGAGTTCTGTTTTTTTTGTTAAATTGGTACATCTGTTGTTGATATTCCCTTTAAATCTTAGTGTCATAACTTGACATTTGCAAAAGTTACGGTCGGTTGTCGGTATGTCCATCAGTGCTTCCTGCGATTTTTCCATTACTTCCTCTCGGCTGCTAAAACGCGTTCCCCGTAATGGTTTTTTAACTCGATTGAACAGAAAGAAGTCACAGGGAGCCAAATCAGGTGAATTCGGTGGCTGTTGGATGGTATTTGTTGCATTTTTCGTCAAAAAATTACGAATAATGATAGCACTGTGCGACGGTGCGTTATCATGGTGCAAAATCCACGAGTTTTCTGCCCACATTTCTGGTCTCTTTCGGCGAATTGCTTCACGCAAACGTCTCATAACGCCCAAATAATACTCTTTGTTTACTGTCTGGCCTTCTGGCAAAAATTCATGATGCACTACACCGTTGTAATCCATGAAAACCGTCAGCATTGCCTTCTTTTTTGACTGAAAACGACGTGGTTTTTTTGGTCTCGGCTCATTTGGTGAACGCCATTCACTTGCCTGATGTCTGGATTGCGTGTCGTACTCATAAACCCACGTCTCGTCTCCAGTAATGATCCTTTTGATGAATGTGGGATCGGATTCAGCCTCGCAAATCATGTCTTTTGCGACGTCAACACGGTCTCTTTTTTGCATGAAATTGAGGTCTTTTGGAACCAACTTTGCTGCTACACGACGGAAACCCAAATCATTAACCACAATGTCTTGGGCGGATCCATAGGCAATGTTCAAGTCCTCCGCTATTTCTCTGATGGTTAATTTGCGGTTATTGACCAACATTTCTTTTACTTTATCAATTTTTTCACCGACTTTCGATGTCGATGGTCTGCCACTGCGTTCATCATCTTCGATTGACTCACGACCACTTCTGAACCGCTCGTGCCACTGGTAAACGACCGTTTTTTTAGAGAATCGTTGCCGAAACACTTTTCCGACATTTCCAACGTCCGTGCGCCACTAAATCCGTTTTTTACGCAAAATTTAATACAAGTTCGTTGTTGCAAATTTAAATCCATTTCTGCAATTGTAAAAAATCGCCAACACACACAGAGATAGATGTACTCTTGGCTACGTAACTTTTGCAAATGTCAAGTTATGACACTAAGATTTAAAGGGAATATCAACAACAGATGTACCAATTTAACAAAAAAAAACAGAACTCAAATCGGAACGATGGGAGCGCCACACGGTGGTTATTCCGGGAACGTTTTGATCAAGGTAGTATGTGAGGGATGGGTATTGGTTGGGCATGCCAGGGTAAGCTTAAACGTAAACCAAGTACAGTGGGGATGAAAATTATAGAAGAGTGTATGTAGTAAAATGTTTGGAGAATGAATGGGTAATATGTCGGCTGCAAAAAATATGTTTTGGATAGATAAGTATGAAGAAGTAGATACACTGAGAGACTGGGTGAGAACCAAATCCAAAAACAGTCATCTGGGAGGAGAATGAACTGTTTAGCAAGAATGAGTAGACAGAAAAACGCTGTGGTTGTATGTGGTCTAAGACACTAGATAAAGTAAATTATAAGTCGCGGGGACAGAAGAGCATGCATATGGTACAAGAGGTGAAAGGTATGCAAGGATGTTGAAGTGAGGAAAAATCAATATGAGGTGAGGAATTGCAGTCATGAATTCAGCTCTTTTCGGTTTCCTCTCCCGTAAGGGAACTGCGATAAGGGCATGTGAGTAGGGATATTCTAACAGTAAGAAGCAGAATAGCTACACTGTTTTGCTCTCTATATTTTATAATATCAGGACTTCAAGAATTGAAGCCAAAGAACCTATAGCCATCTACTTTTCTTTCATATTTGTCAATGAGAAAACGTCTTCGACCTAAATTAATTGGAAGAGGCTGACTTTAATTTGATTTTGATGCACTGCTCAATGAAATACTTATCTATCTACTCCTTTATAATTTTAAGTGTTTCTTTTGAAATGATGACTACTGGTTTAATTGAAAGTTTAATATAGAACTAAACCATTGGGTTTTGTGTACTATTATGCAATTTATACTTGGATTTAAAATTTTCTAATGATTAGTTAATGTGAAGTATTCACTTTTGTAAAACCTACGATAATTCTGCCAACTTCGTGGACACCTCCGGATAACTTAAAATATAGGTTCAGGTAAACGTCAACGACCTGAGAAGAGAATTTACCATGTAAGTTGAAGTATTAGGTGCAATTGTTTCGATAAGGAAAGCCTTATCGATCATTTTAACATTTAAAATCCAAATCGTTTCATGTAGGTGCTATAGTTTAGGTCCAGGTTAACATAGTAAATGTTGATTCATATTTATAAGGTAGGTTTTGGGATTAAATCGATTTTATTTTATGAAAATATTACGAGGAAATAAAAACCATTTAATTTAACCTTTATTCCATCTATTTCTGATCACTGTAGTAAATGTCGTTTTCCGTCCTTTGAATGATCTGCAGTAAATTCCTCTTGCACGGTCTCCTGACATTTCATGATCTTGCAATCATTCCTCATTCTATTCAGCTCATATTCCAGAAATCAGTAAATTTTCTGAGAAAAAAAATAAAAATAAATGTCTATGCCATGACATAATCTTACCTACAAGTCTTTTTCCTTAAAAAATGCATGGAAAAGCGTTAACGGTATTGCCCCTTTGCGAATTCTTTACGATCACAACGTGCGTTCCAACGCCATGGGGGAGTCATCATCGGGGACTCGATTCTCAATTGCACGAGTCAGTTTACAGGTCCTTGCAACTCGTACCTGAGAAGCTTGCACATGGTAATAAGTGCTGCGTCACTTTTTACTTGCCTACGTTGCACATCATCTGAATTTTAAACCTTATTACCAAATGGTAGACTGTTTTCAGAGAACATGTGCACCGACTTTTAGCATTAAGACATCGGTTCCAGAGCGTACACGCTAGGTTGATGACGTGTTGATGTTGAAAATGGCGTCATGATTGCTTGTAGTGATTGAGTGCACGTATTGAACATATTCTGGAAATTTCCATGCATATGCACAAGGAAGCGTCGGTAGTGTTTTTCATAGAAATCCATAGATGCTGATGCAAATCACGAAATTTCCTATAAATTTCCGTTGGAACGTTTTCAAAATTTTTTCAGTGGAGACCATCTCTATATTTTTCACCAATTTCACGTCATATCCTTCCCCAAAACTCACTCGATTGATTTTAACTTCTCCCTTAGAGTCAGTTTTTTTTTCTCCTTCGCTTTCTTTCCCGTCCAACCCGATGCACACCCTCTTTGCCTCCTCCACCAACCGAGAACCAAGTTGGCGGGTCGCGCAAGAGATGGTGATTCCATTTCGCGTTAATTACCGAAACTGAAAAAGAAAAATAAAGGAAGAGAATCTCGCGCGGAGGTTGAGGGTTGAGATTGATTCCTCTTGGCGGAAAGAAAACCACCGGGCGCGGGCCCGCTCCTTCTTTTTTTTTGCCGAAGCAAGCGGGTACCTTCCTTCCTTCCTTCCCCATTGGATGGAGAGGGTACTGGGGAGCTAATGACGCGAAGGAGATTGTGAGAGCGGAGAGTCTTCTGGCGGGAAATGGGGTCGACTCTCTTCGCTCCCTCACTTACCCTAATGCATCGCTCGCTCTCTCCCTCTCTCCGGCGGCGGTGGTGAGCGAGTGCGCAGGACCCCTGAAGTAATTGAGGAAGTGCATCTGCGGAGGAAGGACTTGAGATGAATCTGAGGGGGGCGGAAGATGACGGTTTGCGTGGAGAAAACGCAAGTGTGCGCGAGTAATCCGTGAAATGTACGCGGAAACACATTTTATTCACGGGATGTATCTACGAGACGCATAGGTGCGAGTGCTTAGAAAAAATTCTCCTACTACAATGTACTCTTAAAGCCACCGCTATGATGTTTGGATAATGCACATACCCGCAATGTGCACCTTATATATCATTCATAGTTAAACGACTACCTGCGATGTGTTAAGACTAAAGTGTATTGAAATAAGCCTTAGGAAATATCCTTACAATCACCTCAGCATATTAATATGGTATTACTTATCTAGTCACGCTAGATAAACTGCTAATGATAAACAAGAACGTGCATCTTCCTGAAATATTTTTTTCATTGCCGTCCCAAAACTAAATAGAAGCGCGATTTTAATCAGCATAAATTAAAATTTTACATAGTGAGAGTGACTCAATTCAGATTCATCAGTATTGTAATCCTAGGGTTGGTTTACTGCAGCCCTTCATTCTACTCTATTTAACGTCAATTCCCACAATCCCTGATACGTTATCTGTTTTACGCCCTTCTTAATTTGTCCTATGTACATGTCTCTTGGTCTTCCTCGTGGAATCTTCCCTTCTATTTTTCCTTCTATTATATTCCTAATCAATCCATTGCGCCTCAATGTGTGTCCAATTCATCTATTTCTTCTTTGCCGTAGAGTTTTCCATATGGTCCTATCCTCTTCTATATACTTCCTCATTCCTTGCTTTGTCCGTCCATTTAATCTTTAGCATTCTCTTCCAGCGCCATGTTTCAAAGGCTTCTATTTTTCGCTGGTCCACTTTTCCAATGTTCCAAGTCTCGAAACCATAGGGCGCCATGCTTCACATGAAAGTCTAGACGAATTGCATCCTTGCTTCCAGCCTCAGGTTTTTTGAACATAGTAGTTGCCTCTTCTTCATAAATGCGTTCTTAGTTTGGGCTTCGCTTCGCTTGATGTCGGTCGAGCTTCTTCCACCCCATGTCATGCTGCTGCCAAGGTAGATGAAGGATTCCACTTGCTCTAGTTTCACCCCTCGCATTGTGATATCTGCATTCAGCTTCTCTCTTCCACACACAAGGATTTCAGTGTTCTTTTTGTTGATGCTCACATTATATTCCCCCAGTACTAGGGTCCATAGCACCTAGAGTTGCTTGCAGGTCCTCTCGCGTTTCCGCCTTAACTGAATTTTCATCTGCAAACTGGAGCATGTTGATTTCTTCTCCATTTACCTTGACTCCTTTGATACCCAATTCTTGTGTTTTTGTATTGCCTCTTCCAGGTATACGTTGAATATTGCTGTCGAGAGGTTGCATCCTTGTCTTACTCCTTTGTTTATTTTGGCTTCTATTTTTCTTCCATTTTTAGTTTGCATTGTTGTAACCTGAGTCTTGTAGAGGTTATGGACAATCTTTCTGTCGTTGCAGCCCAATCCAAGCGCTTCTAGTATCTTGAACATCTTGTTCCATTCGACGTTGTCGACGGCCTTCTCCAAGTCCACGAATGTCACATATAATGGCTTATTTACCTGTCTCATTTTTTCGGCCGGAACTCTCAAGGTGAGAATTTCCTCTCTTGCTCCTCGGTTTTTCCTGAATTCGAATTTTTTTCTGAGAGGTTTCCTTCTAACCTTCCTTCTATTCTTCGGCTACCTATCCGAGCAAGGATTTTTTATGCTTGAGTCACCAGGCTCAATGATCTTTTCTCTTCGCATTTATCTGTTTTCGGTTTCTTCGGTATTGCAATCATTATACTTTTCTCGAAGTCTTCTGGTAACTTTCCGCTGTCGTAGCTACTATCTTTGATTATTCCTTAAAATGCATCCTTCGCTTTGACCCCGAGTGCCTTGATTATTTATCCCTTTATTTTGTCAACTCCTGGTGCCTTGTTGTTTCTCAGGTCTGCCAAGGCTCTCTCGAATTCGCTTCTTAATATCTGCGGACCCCTCTCGTGTTTACCTATAATGCTGCCATCTTTAAGTAGTTTGGAAATTTGATAGAGTACTTCAATGTATTATTTCCATCTGTTCCCAATCTCATCATCATCTATTAGTATTTTTCCCCTAGCGGCTCGGATATTTTGCGATCGGATGTTTTACCATTTTGTTTTTCTCAATTCAGAGTATATGGACGAAATGATTGACCGAAGGTAATTGATGATCCAATACGTGGAGTAATGCAATTAGTAAGGACCTTTCCTTCATCTCATAACTCAATAGAATGTCACCGAATTTTAAATAAACAGGGAGGAATTTGAAATGGAGGGAGAATGGGAACGTTGGACCGTTCGACCCGGATGACGTCAGTGCTGTAAGAACAAAGGAGAGAAATAATAGGAAGGGCGTGATGGGAGGGGGAAAGGAAAGTTGCCAGCGAATTGGGTGGATGGAATGCTTCAGAGATTAGTTATTTTCAAGGGCGGGATTTCTAGGAGCAACATTTGGGTGAAAATAACAGAGGGAGTCCGGCATGCCAAAAGAAAACGGAAATGATAACAGTCACATTGGAACTACAACCACTAACGGAACATGTGAAAAAAGAAATCGTCTTTAAGAGGGCGTAAGGTTAGTACTAAAAATTAGAGTATTTCCAAGAACTAATCAGAATAAAAATTGAATTGAAGCTCTTATATTTTATAGGGTATATTTTACATGAATTAGATGTAGGTAGGAATATAATTTCCCACCAAAACGCTCGCTATCACGTATTTTATCTTCCGACGTCCCATCTAGTACTCATCACTGTTTTCTTAGTTGTGGGTCTCCCACCTCTACGACTCGACGATACATGATGTGACAAATTCTCATTTGGCGAAATGGTACATGAAGTTTATTTTAGTAGTGGCTGTCAACTGACTCACAATTATGCAAGTTGGTAAAACGCGTTGTACCTTAAAATAAAGTCTGTAGAAAATTAAAAAAACCTTTTACCTCTCCCTAAAATGATAGAATCAAAGCCTGACGTCTTAATACCCCCTATCACTATGGATGAGGAACGGGAAGACGCGTTTGAGAGATCTTTGGAGCTGAAAAAAATAATCTTGGCCTTATCAAACGAGGGGCGATGAAATGGATATTCGAACGGAAACGTTGATGGCGGGATTCCATTTCGCGCGTATTATACCTCGGCTTGAGGAGGCTGTGTGGTGAATGAATGAGTCAATATGCCCTTGGTTCCTAGTTAAGTATCATTACATGTACTGATTAAGAGTTAACTAAGATTAAAGTAATTTAAAACTCAGTCATGCGTAGTTCTGTAATAGATATGATGTGATTATACAGTTATTAATCACTCTTAGGTTACAATGCAACAATTTCAGAGTATAAAAATCATTCGCCTAAAATCATTCTGAGGTTCTTATTAATTTTTAAAATGTGTTTTACCACTTATTTTGGACTAGTTCGGCGGAATCGAGTTCAAAACTATGCCATTTCGGCTATTATTCCTCACTAGTTAATTGATATTACATGTATTTTTGAACAGAGGCGCGTACGTCCTCTTTCACATCATTGCTCACATGATATCAGTTTTTCGAGGCAACGACATGTGTTTCCAGGTTATTAATTCATAATTTTTCCGACGGTAGTCCTCAACTGCCAGAAGTTTATGCATAAATTCTACGATTATAGCATGCAGATGTTAATTTGGGCTGTCTTCTGTAGATATAAAAGTATTGCTACATTACGGAAGTAAATTATTAAGTATTAATCCACCATAAGATGCATGATTCGAGACAATTTTCATGTTATTGTAAAAAAAATGTCCAATTCTAATTTTATTTCCAACTTTCATTCATGCTTCTTTTAAGTTATGTGCCTCTTTGTGTTTAGAATCTACCCCAACGTGAACATATTTTACCCTTCGAAAGTGTTTATGTATGTACGCGCGTAAGGACAGAAACGAATTTATAAATCACGTGAGTCACAAACATACCATCTGGCTTTGAGAAGTGCTTGATGGGCAGACTTCCCCTCCATCGCTTCATCCCAGTCACAACTGAATATAGACGTTCGGGTGACGGAACGGCCTTTTCACCGTCGTCGACCCTTTCATCAATGGCATAATATTCGATTACTTCAACTCAACCTGCATCTCAGTATTTGATGTCATCAGATAGTGAAATTACGTGGATATAAATCCTCTGTTTAAATTTATTGGCTCGGTTTTATGTCGGACTATGTTACTGCCCTCATATTCCAAATGATTTAAATGAACTCTCTGTTCATGTTTGCCTGATAATATCTCTGATACGGCTTATTTTAAATAAGAAATCCGTTTAGTCTCTCTAATAATATTGAGAGAATCACTCAATTATTTGAATGTCAACGGGTGAAAGTGCTCAAGCCATTCACTCTCGTCGAACTTGAGCTCAGTTTCTAGGTATTTCGTACCTTAAGACCACTGTTTTTCGCTGCTTAAAACGCACGACTTGCTTTCTCCCTGAAAATAGTCACCTGTCGACAGGAAGTCTATTATTAGAATAGTATTGACTCATTTGATGGAACCTCGAATCATGGGTCCGTTGACAATAGAGAAATGAGTGATCGATTCTCAAATAAATGCATAGTCAATGCTAAACATATGTGTGTCGTTTGGAAAGTAAAAATTGACTATACCACTCCACTAGTCCCTAATAACTCTCTGGATCCTATTTCATCATTTGGTGGAACTCATATTTGCACAGTCCAAAGGGTCCTGGGTCCACAATTTCTCACACGAAAATGTTTCGCAATAATTTTTATGAGCGCAGCTTCCTACCGGTGACACTCACCCCTGCCAAGCCATGCTTACTTTATATTAGGAACCTTTCCTCGTAGCTCTTGGAGCTTTGGAGCCGAAACACTCATATAGAGTCGCGGCTGCCAATTTTTTTTCGTCCGAAGGCATGCATTCAATTATGAAACGTATATCCGTACGCGAACTCTCTTATCCCCGATGGAAATGAACAATGTAGTGCAAACAAATTCTCCGGATATAAATTATCTTCTCAATATATAACATTTTGGAGAGTTAATTTGTGTAAGATATGGTGAAATAAGTCTCAAGAGTCGCACTTCTACTCTCTGAAATATTTCCTTCGACTTTGGAGGGAAAAAATCGATGGGTTCATGGCATGAAAATCAGATGATATAATCACAATTGGTTTTTTACGTTAGGTGGGATTGTTCATATTCTTGGGTAAAGCACTTCGGTGTTTAATGAATTGAGGCGAATGCGCATCACGTTTCTAGAAAATATTGGTAACTCTGTATCTGAAAAATTAAAAAAAAAAATTTCACTTCTATATTTTGATTGAATACATTCAATAATATTTCCTTAAGCTGAAAAGTGTTTTTACGTCATTGTAAAGAGAAATTAAAAAATGGAAGGAGAATATGGGGATTAGTGTGGTGATTTACGGGGAAAGTTAAATCCCTCCCCAGTAATCAGACACGCATTCAAAATAGCAAGACCTTTACATTTACATAGGGAGAATATTTCCCGAATCGGTTTGCAACGAAATTGATCCTCTTACCAGTGACCTTATTCGGGGACTTACAAACATACACATAGTTACACTGGTGAGTTACTTACCGGCCCTGGGCTACCTTATTCACTTACGTGTTAACTAGGAAGATACCGAATAGGTTTGCGAAGAAATTAATCCAGACGCCAGGGGCCTACTTCCGGGGAGTAATACACACACTCACTCTCACTCACTCAGGTATTACTGAAAAGCATTACCAACATTCGAGAATATGAATTGAACAAAACACTGGATAGCGTAGTCAAAACCGAAAATGGTAGGGTATTAAGCCCTGCAGTCAAAAGAAAGAAAGTAATGGAAAATAAGGGAGGAAAGCAAAATATCACTTAAAAAATAAGGAGACACCATAATGCGAAAAGTCGATACGCGCATGTCACACCATTTTCCTTCCTTGATGTTCCACACCGTATGTAAATTCCCTTCATCAATCTCAATTATGCCCTCCTTTTTTTACTTCTACAGTGGTGTAAGAAACCCTTGACGGCTTAAGGAAATACTATTTAATATAGTCAGATTAAAAAGATGCCGTAAGAAATCTATTTTATTACAATTTATTTCATTGTAATTTTATATATGCATTTTATCCTTATCACTTATTAATATTCTGTAATGTACTATTTTAATTTCGTTCCCAGTAGTCAACTTGCAAAAAGTAATATTTGGAGGAATGCTTGGTGTTGTAATGTGAACTAGAGTCAAAATATACCTGTAAACTCCCACATAATTTATGAAAACAGAAGAGAGAATATCAAATACTGTGCATAAATTAAAAATCAGCGGTTATTTACATTTAAAAGAAAAGAGAAAGGCTTTTTTGTTGCCCATCCCCTTACTTCATGAAAATCACAAAGGGATGAAATAACTCCGACGTTATTTAAAATCTTTGGCCAGCAGTTATCCGCGAAGTTAGTCCCACCTGCTGGCCAAAAGAACAACACCATCTCTTCCAAACTGAGTTTTCATACAGAATAGACCCGTCATAGCGCTTCCTTTGATTTGGGAAAGAGATAACGTAAATATAAATGTATAGGCACATGTACATGTGTCTAATTTTAGTTTTTATCAGCGCCACTGTTCATTTTTGGCGAAATCCATCCAAATTCATTATTTAACACCAGAAATGGAACATTCATCATCAGATAAAAAAATACCATAAATTGGAATGCGCAAGTATTCCGAATTAGAAATCGGAACGACTTTTGATTCTAATATTTTTTTACATTTCAAGGATAAATAAAATTCCACATTTATGCCATCAGAATTTATTTTCTTTACGTGAGTTAATAACTGAATATCACTGAATATAATTCTGATTGCTATTCTTCGTGCCTTTTTTATGTACCTCCGTTTACTCTCCGTTATGTTCTTTATATATATGACTGAGTAATCAATTGACTGCTAAAATTTAATAATGCGTTCAAAATAGAGTTGCGATAGTTATTAATATACCCTTACTTATTTCAGTTGGCATATTCAGTCAACGGTAGAACTTAAGCCGCGCACATGGATTTACGGACGGAAGGGAATAATGACTTTTGTGTTCTTGAAATTAAAAAAAATTCCAAGAATTTTGTAAACTGTGTTCTGTTGAGTAACCATTTCCGTGTGTCATGCTTGTGATTTTTGGGTGCTAGATATTCCTGGGAAACCGGAGGCGGCACAGGGAAAGGATCTAGCCCCCCTTACCCTGACAGTGTGGATTTCACTTGCCGTTGGTTTTAGTGCTACATGAGCTCTACGCTAACCAATCAAACTGACCCTCGAGTTTGGAAAAACAAAATAAAACTGCAGTGTTTTTCTTATGGAGCGAAATTGAATCTCAAATCCATTCAGGAACTCTAAAATTATATAGCACAAAATAGAAAAATGTCGAGAAATGTTAAAGCTTTCCACATATCTCAAAGTGGAGGGTACGCTTTAACGTGAATTCCGTTTCAGTCTGTTATCCACCAAGTTTGCAATTATTAACAATGGTAATTCTATTGATTGCTTCAAAAAACATTTTGTTTCGACAATTTTGCGGTGAATCAAAATACAAGGCTTGAGGTTTAATAAATAAATATGCTAAGCAGGTGCGTCCCATACTTAAAATTAGACGCATTCGTGATTTTTTTAACGAAGTCATAAATCAATTCACCCCCGTTCCTGGATATTCACTCAGCCTTTCTATTGGAGTGTACCATAGACCGTCGGAGATACGTAACATCGTTTTCCGTGTAAATGGCGACACATTTTCGTGTATTTACGCGAAATTCTCTGAAGGATTCCAGAAGGAAGGGCGTCCTTAACCTGTGGTCATTTCGTGAAGGTGGGGGGGAATAGATGTTGCCTGCCACTGCCGATCTCCGTTCCTCTCCCAAACGCCCCGGGGGTCGCAGCCCGGGACCCTCCCTTCCTTAAGGGATGCTGTGAGGACACCTCGAGAACCCCAAGCGGTAGAGCGTCTGAGAATAGTCTCCGGAAAGAGGTGATTCCGTGTACGGGAGCGGGTGGTGGAGGGAGGAAGGTAGAAGAGACCCCCCGCCGGGACTAACCCGCGGTCCGAGCGAAGGAACTGCCGCGGGGGAGGAAGGGAGGGGGAGAATGAGAAACGGGGGTCCGAAGGAGGGTGTGTGTGTGTGTGTGTGGATGCGTGAGGAGCGGTGTTTCGGGAAGGAGGCGGACTGGGGAGTGGGAGGGCTGGGGGGGAAAAAGGATAAAACGGCGAAAACTCCCAGAAATAGTCGAGGGAACAAAACGAAGGCGTGAGTGGAGAAAAATTCTGGAAATAGAAACGTAGAAGATGATGATGATGGTGGGATCTTAAAGAGAGGGGGGGAGGGAAAGGTATGGCGGGTGGATGGGGTGGGGAGAGTGGGCGTTTGTGGGAGGAGTGGCTGGAGTGGGGAGTGGTGGGATTGAGACTTATGAACTGGAGTGGTCATAAATATAAATAAAGGGCTGCGGGAATAGGTTGCGCGCTTGGCGGGGTCCGACGTGGAAGGGATGGAGAAGGGTGGTAGGGTGAGGAGGTTGTGGGTGAAGGTGGAAGTCAACAAGGAGGTGGAGGCAAAGCCTACACTTCACAGTTTTTTTGGTTAAGGAGCTGTGTGTCATCCCAGATTTCGCTCAGCATCCTTAAAACATCACGTATTCATCCCATATGATACGTATCCAGGATGCATCTCTCTCAGGGCCTATAAATATTGTGGGCTCTTTTAGTCATAATAGCGCATCCATACTCCTTGTATATTCTCTCGATTATAAATGTCGTTATTGTCATTTTAATGTGCGGTGGTACCTATGAATTTTAGCAATGTTTTTTTTTACTTTCTCAGTTTTTAGCGAAAAAAATAAATTTTACAACTTCCTTCAAAGTGCGTCCCGGGCATAGTCCAGTCAAAATACCATCAGAGTCGCTGAGAGATGAGCTTACGTAAATATGGGATTTTATGAAACTGCGAAATCGCTACCGCCTTTTTCTTTGATCGAAGAATTGGGACATGCATTGTTTCTTGCATTCTTTACATTTTTTAATCTGCCCAGTTTTGATAGACTTTTGAAGATTTTTCCAAAGTTTTGTCGTTTCTAGGGAGAAAGAGAGTTTTTTTAAGGTTATTTTCATAGAATAGGGTGCGGAGGTATACTTACATCAAGGAGGAAACGGGGCTCTCTTTCTCTCTCTGTGAAGAAATAAACGTGGAAGGAAACCAACCAGCGAGACATCTCTGAGCCCTAAGAAGTTATATTCGTTTGGAGCGAATTCTCTTCTTTGAAGTTGGGAGGAAAATAAACAATAGAGATGAGATTGATTTCCAAGAGCGGGAAAAGCGATTGCGAGGCAGAAGGAGGAACACCTGTCTCGGCCGACTCAATAAAAATACTTGGTCCAAAGACAACGGAGGCGACGAAACAACTGAACAGCGGGAGTGGTGCTGGTTTTTTCTAAATACAGGAAGAACCCGAGATCCAGAGATGGAATCAGTTGGGGACGTTTTCGCACGACTGGAATCGATCTTCGTGGCATCCTCTAGGCCGCTGTTAGGGTATATGGCAGAAGGTGATTCCCTACAAGGCATGCATGACTCCAAATAAATGTTTCCAAATTGTTAAAAAAAACTAACTGGGAAATAATAAATTGAACCGTTGAGGTGACCCTTAAAACCTTAACGTGCACTATGTGTGTGAGTTTCAACCAACACTGTACGGTCGCGAGACGATAATCTAATTATAGTAACAACTGAATTCATTCATTCAACGAATTCTACTTATTAACGATTAGTTTTGAGGGGGTTCCCTAACGACTATTTACTTCTACGAATGATGAAAACATCTTATTTGCTCTACATTATTTCTATCTTAATTTTTGCATAAATTTTGCCTGCCTTCATGCCCTCTTAGAAGTCCAATGTCTTCCTTTCTCTATCCCTATTATGCAATGTTTTACGTTCCATCACGGACTTTATCATTCCACTACCTTTCAAAACGTCCTCAATATCTCTTCCTGTTTATGATTTCCCACAAAGACTTTCTCCCTTCAACCTTTTCATTTAAAACTTCAGCATTAGTCTTCCTCTCCATCCAACTTATTTCCCACCTTCTCCGCCATATCCACATCTTAACAGACTCCAATCTACGCTCATCCTCTTGCCTCAATGACCAGGGGTCCGATCCATGCGGCGCCACTCTCCAAATGGCTATACTTATCTATTTTCACGTCTTAACCCACAGCATCTATGATTAGTTCTCTTCTTCTTGGCGAATACTTTTTTCACTAATGCAATTCTTCTCTTAATGCTTCCTCGATAATATGCCCATTTTCCTTTAAAACACGACCGAATCATATGTACTGCTCCATCTGCTCTAGTTTATTCCCTCCTACCACTTAACTGTCCATGACTGGTTATTATCATCTCTCTAGATTGACTTCTCCTCGTAGTTCATCCTAGGCCATCCTCTTTAATCATTTCCCTCCACGTCCTCTTAAATTATCATCTTGAGAAAACCATCGCTTCTGAGGATATTTTCAATCGAATTTCTTCTTCTTCCCTTAAATTTCCTCTGCAGAATTCAATTAATTACAATGGAAGTCACTTTCTTCGTTACTCCGTCTATCCACTATATTTTCAGTGTCCTTTTATATTATCAAATATCCAACGTCTCCAATCTTCTTTTTTCTGCTTCTGCTATTGTCCAAGTCTCACATCCGTAGAAAAGTATAATACATGTATTATAGGTCATGAACAATTCATCGCTTCTTTATATCTCTGCAAGTACTGTCTGCCGTCAGTAATTGCTTTTTCAAAAAGTAAGTCTTCTCGCCATTTCTATTCTTCTTCATGGAGCCCTCTTAATTCTTCCATGAGTAGTGCCCATGCTGCATAAATAGGAAAACCCTGCAATTTATTCAAGTGTGTCGCTTCCTAGTCTTACTTGGAGGTTTTCTTTCCAGCATCGGCTGCAGACCATTGCCTTGGTTGTAATTTTGTTTATCTTGAGGTTGTACTTTTTCATCTCCTTCTTAATCCAAAATTCCTGGAATATTTTTAAGGTTTTCCTTACTATCCACTAATATATGTCGTCCGCCAATTTCAGAATACTTATGATTTCTCCTTGTATTTGTACACCATTTCGTATTTTTTCCTGCTGCGTCTGCATATCCAAGTCGGTTCTCAGGATAGCCAAACACTTAAAAAGACGGGAAAGATTCTTGATTTTCAATCTGCATCAATGATTATCACTCATAGGATTAGTTTTTTTAAAGCTGCTTATCTGTCTTCTACAAATCTGTTATCTTCCTGTCTCTACATGTATCAACATTTCTCCGCTGACACGCATGCAATTACTGGCTTCATGTGCTCAATCGGGAGACTCCCATTTGCTGGTTCCAACAGCCCAATTTTCCTTTCGTTTGGGTATTTAGCAAATTTCTTCGCCGCAAATCGCGTTTGATAATATCTCCTTTCGCCTTTCCATCATCTCCCGTGAAATCTTTTCTTCTTCTGCAAATTTTCCTTTGTTTGTACTTTTTTGTCACTTCCGTCTTGAACATTTTCGAAAAAATTCAGGAATTATCCATTTTTATAATCAATGTTATTGATTTATCGATTATTTTTCCATATAGCTCCAATAGTTGCTATGGAAACAACAGAGTAAAACTGACAGGTTGTCGCGTTTGGACACGATTCGCCATTCAAGTCCAGTCGACTAGTATTGCATTATTTTCGATAGAAATCGATCCTGTACGTAATACCCACTCTATGAAGCAGAGCAATACATCTTACTGTAACTTATATAACTGCAATAACGCACAGAATACGTCAAACTCATAGATATTTATTGAATGTCGAATATCATTCATATTTGAAGCGACTTGAATTGCGACATATTCGATATTAATCGATCAGTTGGAAGACTTCTGTACGAAGTCGCCGATTTAAGTTTACAGTTCAATGCATCGCTTTGCTTTATGGCAATGTGTGACATTTCGATATCGTACGAGGGACGCACACCGGCCTAGTCGGAACATAGCAAGATCGCACAGAACAGCGCCGGAAAAGAACTCGGGAGTGGCAGGAGGACGCGTTCAAAAGGGTAAGCGGATGAGGAGGACTGGTGGAAAAAAAGGGTCCCGGGGCACAAAAAATAACAACAAACGGACGGAGAACGGAAACATTCGTTCGCGTCGCATCTTTCCTCTTTTTTTCCCACCCACCCCCCTACACCCTCCTCGACCGTCCCCCTCTCGTCGTCGACGCGTAAGTGAGCGTGGGCTGGAAGGGTAGGGAGCGGGGAGAAAGGGGCACGCAAAAGAGTTGGGGACATAAGCGTGTCTCAAGGGAGGAAGGGGGAATAAGAGGCTGTCAAAAAAAAGTATCAAGAAGGGGTGGGGAAGGATCGGGATAATGAAATGGCGAGGAGGGGTGGGCGGTCTCTTTCGCCACCATTTGGTTCAGGGCATGCGGGATGCATACTCGGGAGGACCCGAAAAAAATCGACAAACTCTCGAAATAAAAAAAGAAACGGAAAATATGAATGGAAGGAATTAATATATCTCGACTTGTGGGGGATGACGTAGTCGAAAGTGTGGGAATCAGCCCCGCAGGCCTTGTCCGACCGTTTGGGGGCCTCATTGGACGGAAGCGGATTCGACAGGCCGGAGCCGAAATGGGACAAGTTGATACCACATGAGTACGACGTGGTCCTAGTGTGGTACCTTAAGGTGCCGTAACTTAAATCAAATTCTATCATAAAGTTATACGGTTTGAGGCAGAGGTGGATATCACATAGAATGCGCTGTCCACAGTGCATGTCACTAAACGGTTGAAATCCGACAAAGACGACGGCTGAGACAACTAAAGGAGAATGTTGAAAATGAAGTTAAAATACAAAGTAACGAATGAAAAAGTATTTCGAAGATTTAGTGAAGAGAGTATTCCATGAAGGATACTTTAACAAGAAGAAGAGGGAAATTGATTGGACGCATTAGGATTGGGCACGATAACTTTATGAAGACCATAGCTGAAGGCATCGTAAAAGCATGGACGCATAATCTATGTGAGCAACATACGTTGGAAAATGTCTATGCTATTAGTGAATGAAGAATTTGGCATGGCACAGGATAGTTTAGAGACCGGCTATTGCAACCAATCTTCGCATTGTTAGCCCGTGGTGATGGCGATATTAACTTTATGTAAATCGCTGTACCAACGGGCTTCTTTCAAGGAAGAATTTTCTGGATCTAGTGGTTAACAAGAGACGGACATAAACCGTTCTTATGAATCAGCGGGGCTAACGTACTGGCTTCCCACCCTGAGGGTGCGGGTTCAAATCTCGGCGGTGTTGAATATTTTTCAGAGGTATCTCGATCCCTACTTGGGGTGCTTTGTGGAGGGCACTTTGAGTGAGTACGCCGTCCATCGGATGGGACGTTAAACTGCGGACCCCTTGGCGCCTTTCGTAAAGAGTAGGCTAATGCCGACGCCGGGTTTCTCTCCACCCTTCATCCTTGCCTGTCCATCCCCTATGGCGCAAATGACCTTAGCTGTCGGTCGCCTCCCCTAAAAACTACTACTACCATGAATTAGCTCGTCGCGAGACATGGGCACTTTCAATACGATTTTCTCGTAGGACGAAATGTTTCGAGTGGTAATATGGTGGACCCATATGGTAATCGATTGGAAACCTTCCACGGCAATGGATCTCTCGCTCAAAACTATTTCATCCCATCTCCTATTTCCTCCATGCAACCGATTCATTATATATCAATGCAAATAAGCTACTGATATGCAATTTTATCGATATAGACTGACATTTTAATGGTCCGACGGAAATACAGGACTCAGAATGAATTTTCAACCAAGATATAAATTATGCTGTGGGCTCAAGAAAAGAATAAAACAGAGGAAATGCATTTCTCTTCCATATTTATATTCAATTCCTCTTACTTTTGTATTGTACTGAAATACATGGAAGCATTTCTATGGTGATTTACAATTATGCTAAAGGTATATACTTTTTAAAGATAAGAAATAATGTTGAATTAATCATTTTTGGCGCAACAAAAACAATACCATTCACCTACAAAGGTTAATCATACTATTAGGAACGAACAATTTTTATTTACTTTGCATAAAATAATTTCAAGCAGGCAAGCCTTGATGTGAAATTTAATCTTTTCAGCGGCAAACTATAGCTTCGTAAAAGGTTATAGCAATGGTAAAATCATACGAGTCAATTTTCAACGTTACATTTCTTTTGCTAAATACATTTGGCATGTAACAAGATTCTGTTGAAAAAAAACGAAATTAGAAATCGCGTGGCTTCCAAAGTAGTCATGAACTTCTCTTTAAATTTTTCTAAATAGAGTTGAATCGCTTTCATGAAGTTTAGATGTATCGCTTGCATAAGGATCATATAGATCATTTCCTTAGAGATGTGATGGTTATTTGGTTACCTTGGTTGATATTCTATAGATTCGTCCTAACTCAATGGAATTTGTGGCGAAGAAATGTAGGGGTGTTAAGTTTTTCTTCATCCAAAATCTATATTTAAGCAGTAGACGACCAAAAGTATATACAGGGTTCGTCCGGAAAATAAGTGTACTGATTTTTTCCCGCCGCTCCAGGCGCGCCCAGCACCGCTCTGACGGGCTGCGATTGGAGGGGGGTATGTTGGCAAGCGACGCTGAAAAAGGCAGTCGGCTCTGAGCTGTGGTGTAGTGAGGAGCTCTGTTAACGCGAACCTCCACGCTCGACCCACGTCACGGAACGCGATGCCGAAGTTTTTGGAGCAGCGTTATTCCATCAAATTTGCGGTAAAGCTTGGGAAATCGTCTACCGAAACTGTCGGTATGATTAACCAGGCTTACGGGGAGTCAGCCATGTCCAGAAACATGATCTTTCGGTGGCACAAGATGTTCGTGGAGGGCAGAGAAGAGGTCGACGACGAACCACGGCCTGGACGCCCATCAACGACACTCACCGACGAAAATGTGCGAAAAGTTCGCGATGTACTGAACTCTGATCGTCGTCTTAGTGTTCGGATGATAGCAGAGCAGTGTAAACTTCGAAAACGAGTCGCCCGCGTCCGGCCAGCGATCAAAAACATCTGGCGGCTGCATTACGACAATGCGCCGTCTCACACCGCGCTTGTCGTGTCGGACTTCTTGGCCAAGCAGGGCGTGGCAACGCTGCCGCACCCGCCCTACAGCCCGGACTTGGCACCACCGGACTTCTTTCTGTTCCCGAAGATAAAGAGGAGTTTGAAAGGAACGCGATACGGGACTTTGGACGCCGTCAAAGAGGCCGTGACGACGTGTCTTCGAGAGGTTCCCGATGATGCCTTCGCAGGAGCGTTCCAGGAATGGGAACGCCGCTGGAACAAGTGTATCGACTCACAAGGGTCCTATTTTGAGGAATATTAGCTTAAGATTTGTAAAAGTGTAATAAATTTGTTTTCCTGAGCTCAGTACACTCATTTTCCGGACGAACCCTGTATATTAACATAGATATAATTGGATGCTTAGATATAATTGGATGCTTTCAATGCAAATGGAGCTTTTTAATCTCTTGGGTGGATCGACTTACGTCATACGATCTCAACTGAGTCCGCGGAATCGACTACTTCCTATTAATTGTCCGTTGCCACTCGCCGAGACTCCTGTCAACAAGTGTTTCGGGATGGGGAGAGAGGTTGCTCACGCAGCGCTTGGTGGGGGCTTGTTATTTTGTTTCGGGTTCTGGGATATCTTGAAATGTTTCTGGGAAAATGGGAGACATTTCTGAGAATTTTAGCGGCGAGTTTTGCTCGGCACCCTAGCAACTTGGTTGTCAACCCATTACATTGATGCAGAACATTTTTCCGCAAACATTTCCATAATATTTTTTCATCCAAAATAACATCTTCTCAAAAAGCGTTCATCGTTTCCTTCAAGTATTATTTGTACTTATTCCAAAAAATGGTAATCAAAGCGATATTTCCCGTGAGCTTAAATTTTCAAAAGTCCAAGAGAAATTTAGAAGAAGAAATGCCGCCGTTTGCGTCGGTTTTAGTGAAAAAATTATAAATGAAGTGGACAGTTATGAGCTTTTGGAAACTGACTTGAACTGAATACGCGTGCCTGGATCAATCTCACATGTCTACTGCAGGGATAACATGTTAATCCCTGGCTTCGCTTAGTTCCCCGTCGTCAAACGAAGCCGAAATGTAGAAAATCGAAGGCATGTCCTCGCGCATTTGTTTCAAAAGTTCTTGGACGACCTCTTATCCATGAAAAACCAACCATATTTAATGTGGGTCGCGGTAGTCCAGGGATAGAGCGTAGGAATACTGACCTGAGGGTCCGGGTTCGATTCCCGGACAAGCCACTCTGGGCGCTTGCAGCTCCACACAAGCTATGTGATTTTTTGGGTACCAGATCTTCCTGGGAAACCATATCCACACTACCCTGATGTTTGAATTTCACACGCCGTCGGGCTTAGTTCTGGGTGAACTCTACCATCACCTACCAAACTGACCTTCGGGTTGATTACTGTGTTTATGGTTTTATTTAATGTATCGAAAGAAATCTTATATCCCTGCCACTAGTTGTCACCCATACCGTTGCATATTTTCGTCCACCAACCCCGTGAGGCATACGCGTGGGGAAGATCTCAGCAGAGGGAAGACTCCTGATAACGTGGTCCATGAAAACGCAGGAGAGTTCCCGGTGGAATGATAAACAATATTGTTTGCTTATATTTCTCCATTGATGCCCTATTGGGCAGCAAATTTTTCAAAAATGCCAGGAAATTTCCTCAGATTATTCACAAAAAGGCTTTTATTTTAAGACCAAAGCTATTACCGTTGTCGTAAACATAGACTTAGAGTGTAAGTGCGATAAATTCAAGGCTTCCTTTTGTGTCTTCTTGGGGTTGTCAGTGGAGCAGCTACCATAAAATAGTAGAGGTAGAATGGCTCTGCCACACGTCCCTGCGACAGCTTGCGGTGTATTGCATAGATGTAGACGTCATTTTATTTTTAAGATTTTGGATGTAAATTGGACATCGTTGGCAAGCCCTCGCAATCAGTCCAGAACTACCTTACGATACATAAATTAAGGACGATAGGGAGGTTAAGGATTGAAACGGCTATTCATCGCAAGTTCCACCAAAGTTGTTCGAGGATATATGGATGCGGAAGGATAAGTAGGGCGCGCTCCAGAGAAGGGATGCTCTCGGGTCGTGTGTGGATCCAGTGGCATCGAGTGGCGTTCCTTCAACTCATCATGGCCTCTTTACCCAAAGGGCCCCCCGCAAGGCTTTCCACACTCCACCGCCCCGCCGACGTACAAAGTTCTGCCGAAAGTCTTTCGCTTCTTGCCATTGCACTTCCAGCAACAAAGTGGGTTCGCGCTTATTGTGTGGAGCGCACGCGACTTTATCCCTCTGCATTTTCCATTTTACCCATTGTCGTTTCGTCTTGCCGACGGCTTGAAGTCATCGAGGAATTTGGCACGATGGTGATTGAACTACATACGTGTATATAAAACACAGTAATGACATGCCTCCACTAGCACAAATCATCGCTAACATTCGTAGACATATACATATATATATATATATATATATATATATATATATATATACATATATATATACACATACATATATATATATATAATGTGTATATATATATGTATACACATATATATCATATATTATATATATAGATATATAAGTGCAAATGTGCGTTTTAATAATAATATTCCACGCTGATCACGATGGAGAAAACCGTGGAAAAGGATAAGTATTTTATGAAAGCGTCAGGATTTTAATCCATTTACACCTACTCAATATGCGTGGGGATTCTGCAATTAAGTCCTGAATTATAAGTTCAATATAATAAGTTCAATTTACAATATTATGGCAGATTCTATATTGTTTTTCCACTTGCAGGTAGTCCTGAAAAAATTGATTTTTCTACAAACATATGCCTAAAAATGTAGAGAAGGTAGGCTGGGTAAAAAATAATATTTCTTTCATCTAATTAGAAAAATATGTTACCCGAAAATGGTCACCCGATATTATGCTTCGGGTACCATGAAATTAAATCGAAATTTTCTTGACACGTTTCACGGACTTTTCTTACTTAAACAGGTTACAAGGAGTGTCAGCATGGTCCCATTTTAGCGAAGGATTGTTTACGTTTGGCTGACTCCAAACGATCCCGTTCTCGCGAAACAGGTCGATAAGTTGAGAGACGCGACAGAAAGCGCCAAGGCATTGCTCATCGATCCATTCTTTAAAGTTGAGGAAATAAACTGAAGGGTGATGAGCGGCGAAACGATGATGCTGTGGCTCCGTATTATCTTCCGTATTTGTAAGCGTACATAGTGCGTGGCTTCCGGTACAAAAAATAAATGAATTCTTAAAGTTTCACAGAATTCATAGACATAATCAGGAAATGAACCTTGGAATAATGCCTTCGGTTGGTGAGAAAAATGTTCAAGTAGAATTAATATTTATCCACGCAGTGTTGTTGTCTTTTAAAAGAATTGAGATTTCTAATACTTTCTTATATATAAATAATCCTAATGTATAAACTTTCAAATCTTTTTGGGATTCAAGGAGAAGTGGTTGAAAGAGTTCCCGACTCGGGACTGGAAAATTTCGTCCGACCAGAGATATTATGTTTACGTAGTAATTCAGTGAGCCTTGCAACCGAATAATACCACCGTTGAGATAGGTTGCAGAGGGGAGTATCTTTCTTTCTAGCCCCAGACCTCGGATAGCGTTGGGTGCCTCCAGATGAGATTGCGTCAGTATGTACAATCTATCACCGCTACATTTCTAAGCCTCACCTAACACAACACAGCATGACACTCTACACTAAACCCTTCTTCGATTCCACATACTTTTTGGTTCATTTCATTCCTTCCATATTGCCCATGATTTTTCTCCTCGTATCTCTGTTAACAAAAAAGACAATGCTGTTTTCGAGGAGTGAAAATAGGAAGCATTACTAGTATAAAACATAGAAAAGAACAGGTAGAACAGTTTATCTGTTTGTAAAGTGCTTTAGATAAAAATGGTCGAAGTAGTGGAGACATACGAAGAAAAAGTGGGCAGTCAAAGAAAATGTTACAAGGAGGAGAGAGTTGATGACAGGTTCCTTGAGTGAGGAAGAAAAGTAATGTACATTTTCTGCAAATGTAGCATAATTTCATGAGGTGGGGAATAGTTTTGACCGTTCCTTCTTCATATTCATGTCTACGCCTATCATTTTGCCTCAACGGCAAAATGATAGGCGTAGACGTGAATATGGAGAAGGAGCTTTTGAGTTGTGTGTATGGAGAAGGATGGAATGACTAAATAAGACGGAAAGGAGAAAGTACTCGGAATGGCGTGAGAGGAGAGGGGATGGTTTGGATGAATTCTAAGGAAGCAATAAATATGGATACAAGACATTACTCTTGGAGCTTTAATGAATGTGATAGAGGGGAGATCGTTAGACTATGGCTAAATGGCGTCGCGAAATTTAGTTTTTATTAAATGCAGTGATATTCAGGTCTTAAATTGACATAACTTATCGAATATGATTTCCTTATTGATTATGAATATAATGGTGATGTCTTCTTTATCTGGAAACCCGTTTCAACACAATGCCATTACGTAGGAAAGATCTATCGATAAGCGCAATTCACATTTCACAGCTCCATGAAATAGGTGATATTCCACTTCGCCCAAGTCTACGAGGAATTCAAATTATTCCACTTTTTCAGGAATGTATTTAATTAATCGTCAAGCGTCAACTTTATGTTATAAAAATCAATCAATCAAGATATTCCATCTTTTTTTGAAGGTTGGTTCTGGAAGGTCCCTGACGACAAGTATCGTGAGAACTTCCTACTTATTTCTTTATTTCTGCGTAACTCCTGCTTGCCTTCTTGCTGACTACTCTCTTCCTTTCTCTACTCTGCTTACCCAACGTTATCCTTACTTTCACGGCTTCACCATACTACCACTTTGAACATTTCCGCCATCCATTTCCTCTGTTTTCTTCCGATTTCCTCCAGTGACGTCCTCTCTTCGCACACTTCGTTTAGAAGTTCAGCGTTCGTCTCTCCCTCTCTGTGCAACTTATTTTTTTCATTCTCCGCTGCACCCTTATCTCAAAAACCTATCTACCTCATCTTGTTTTCTCAGAGACAAGGTCTAATTCATAAAGCACAACTCTTCATGGTAAAGTTTTGACTAATCTTTTAATTTCTGTAAAAATAACTGTAAATAGTATCCAAAACTAAAGTCATTAGGAGGAAGGGAATGTTTTATGGGGCTATATCGTAATTAATTACACGAAGTTCGTACAATGGGACCAACACTTGCTTGATTTTGAAAATGTTTAAGAGAAAAATGAAGTTATCCATTATTTTTATAAAATTTGGTGAACTTTTGGACACCGCATATTTCTAAAGTTTCAGCGCTACCATAAAAGACACATGGTACCAGATGTATCAATTGTTAGGGAACGGCAATGCAAAGTTTGTGCTATAATATCGAACACAAGGAAAAACACCTTTGGGCCTCGGACCAGAGTTTTTATGATTTCAGCTCACTGTGCGTCGGCTGATGTTTGATAGGTAATCAAAGCTCACCCTAAACCAAGCCCTGAGACATGCGGAATTCACACATTCAAAGTGGGGCGGCCAGTTCCCCTTCCCGTACCATTACTCGATCTATCACTAAGTTTCAGGTCCCTAAGTGCCGGGAAATACCAGAAAATCGTATTGCTTGGTATTTAGATTGGGTTATCCAAAGGCATCACTCTAAGTGAGAATCCGTTCAGTAAGCGAACATTATATGCAATTATTGCTTAATCCGTGGGGCACATGCGCGAGGCGTGTGATCGCTGAAATTGATTGACAAAATTAAATATGCATGGACTGCACATTATAATTTCGTTAAACTCACGAAATGATGAAAAACGTGATTCTTCGGAAGCTCAGAAAATATATTAAATACCACCCGCTGGTAGGCTACAGTTGTGTATCATCGTATTCTAACCGATAGCTACAGCGCTAATCCGTTTAAACCCGTAAAACCTTAAATTAAATCTGTTCTCCAAAAGATTCACTTTTGGAGACCATATTGGACCTTAATAACCTGGAAGAGGATTCTGCTATCGTAAAACAAATTATATCTGGGCACTAATTAAATATTTACGTTAGAAATAACTTACGAACTAGGAAAGCATCGATTTAAAAATTAATTGAATCGTAGCAATAGATTCGAGCAAGGTTGTTATAAATCTGTTGAACAAAGTAAAACGATTGGGCTTACCGGGATAATTGGTCGGCGGTCTAATTCCATCCCGTCTCGGTGGCACGCTAATTGGCTGTCTGCTCCCGCGGATACCAGCACACCTGGTCCCAATCATGATTATAAGTTCGCAATTTTTGCAATGAAGACCTACGATATGTTTGGACGATATATACACCTTCTCATTGATTTTTGTTACTGTAACATACAGCAACGATCCTCTTGAACGTTCGTATAATACGATTCGATTGTAGTGAAGGTCATCTAATACTAAGGTCTATACGGCATCTAAAATTATTACTTCAGGGTAGGAGGGGGCATTTCCATTCCCTCTGCTACTTGTGTTTCCCCGGAAAATCTGTTACCCGAAAAATTGCACCGAATGGGTGAAGCGGCACCCAAAGTGTCAACCGGGATCGAACGCGGACCCTAGAGTCAGTAGCCAATCACACTACCTACTGGACCCACTCGCCACTTTTTTCATAACTTTTCTTCATCAGTTAGCAGTCTACCGTATATGGTGGGCTTTTGAGTTGCAATACACTTGATACCGCTGCATTTCTTAGCCTGACAAAGGGACACAATCTGACATCCACCTCTAAAATGAACCCTTCTTCCATTGCGAGTGCTTTCTACCTCTTTCATTCCGTCCGACATGCCAACATTCCATCCAATTTATTCGTTGCGAACTTTAGTTCGTCGATTCCGGACTCCTTAAGGCTCAATGCTAAGAAATAACAGCCCTGTTTCATACGTATACAGGAGGGGGAAAGTTGGAAAGAGAAAGATAGAGGGCTGAGACGCGTTTGACTATTGGCAGTGGGATAATTTGGTCAAGATGAATTTGATGTATGTCATCCTTGTGGTATTCCGCTTACTTCGGCCAGCATTTTAGCAGTAGCACAGCTCCGAGATCGAAATGTGTACACCTTTGAGAGTGTATATCAAGAGAGGCGTTGACGGGGTGGAGCGCGAGTATTCGACAGGACTGGGGCGGCCAATGGGAGGGGGAAGAAGCGGATGCAGAGGGTGAGGACGCAGGCAGTAGGTTAAAGAGAGAGGGGAGGGGAGGTGGGGGAGGTGTTTGTTGGTGTACTACTCCTCAACTACGCGTGGGTGTATTGTTGTGGGCGTTGAGGAGGGCTGGTGTCCAAGTTGGGCGGAAGGCGATAGATGGGAGGAGGAAGAGGTGCGTCAGCCGCGCACAACTGAGCCCTCCGCCCCAAGGAGAACGAGGAAATAAAGCGGAACCAACTCTCCGTAGCGTCGGAGTGTACTATCCTCCACATGAACTTCGACGAGGCCGTCTTTAAGTCTGCTGAACTCGATGACACACCTTTATATTTGATATGCAAACATAAACAATGTGATTATAGCACAGTAACCTACTCAAGGTTGCTGAGAATCGAATTGGCACGGTGGGAAGTATTTTCGTACGTATTTGCCCTCTTCCTACCCAGAGAGCTCGCGTCCGAATCCTGGCATTGGCATCCCGATCCCTGCTTAGGGATTTTCAAGGGGAGCACATAAAGTAGAGTACGCCGTCCGTTGGATGGGAGTGTTAATTGTGTGACCCCTTTCGTTACGATACTTAGACTTTTAGCAAGGTTAGAACACACGAGTTAACTATGACAAGAGGGGAATTATTATGGCCCCACACTATTTGAATGGGTTAGACCACTGAGATAAGATAAAGAAGATGGACTCCAGTTAAGATAGACGATACTCATTATTTTCTCGAAAAATTAAGAATCATATTAGTAAGATATGGAAAGTCATAATATAAAAAGTAAAGGCATTCGAACTGCAAGAGATTTATAGATTAAACGCTGCTTAGACATCTGGTCCTTTCACAGGTTCATGCGCATGTATATGTTAGTTGTTATTATATGTATTTGCATGTGTGTAAGTTAAAATAGGTTTTGCTTAAATATATAAGATTGTCTGGGTGCGAATTGGCATGCTATTGCTAATTTTTCATGTGGTTTTATTCTGTTTCATGGGTGATGTGCTAACATCTCCCGTCACACGCCCATACGGCGGCTGTTGTGCAGGGCATTATGTGTAGGAGTGTAAACTGATTCCAGTGCCGAGTTTCTATTCACTCCTCTTCCCCGAATTCCCCGAGAATTCCACCTCTGCCAAATTACCATCCTATTACCTACTAATGACCTCAGTTGGATGTAAGCCCTCATAGGTCTTTTAATTAGTGATCCCAGAAGGAAAGCGCTCAGCAGAAACGCGAGAAAACTAACCTTTTGAGTTCAATGAGGTGGTTCGTATCGACCTAAGGAACTCTTGCTCAGCATTCATCGCCTCTCACCACTTTTGGTGTGAACAATCATGGTTAAGCATATCATTGCAATGAAATGAAATATTCTTGCAACTTCAGCAAATATCCATCTGCTTTTCCCCTTCATTCCCTAAGTGCACTTTATAAGGGGAAAGTTTCATATGCACAATCAAGTGCGTACCCCTACCCACCCCCTGGCGAAGACTTTACTTTCAGGCGAGACTTAGCGCGAGATTTGGCAACCGGAATATCGGACACCCTGCCGCCGACATCAGTCCTTCCTCTTCACTCTTTGGTCAGTCATGGTAGTTCCCGTTTGCAGTTGGCCTTCTTTACCCTCCTCATTGTTTTTATTATATTCATTAAAAAATCCATTGGGTGGAGAAGATTCGATGTGAAACGAGGTAAATTCCATGAAACTGCGGGAGATGCCGCAGCAGTAACTTTTAACGGAGTCATTCACTAACATGCATTTCAACAATTTCAGAGCTTAGGAGGACGCCTCGATAGCTTAACTGGCTAAAGCACTCGGCCAGAGATCGAGGGATTCGGGTTCCAATCCCGCTCAAGGCGAATGAATTTTACCCTCTGAAATTGTTGAATTAAAACGAAGTAGTTGGTAACAGCGCTTTTTCGAGCCCAAGTGTGCCGGAGGTAAATCTGGGGGAAGTGGACTTAGGTTCTTGTGGATACGTGGAGGTAAATTTGTAGTAGTAGTAGTATTTATTAGGGAAGGGGACCGTAGCCTGAGGTAAAATGCGCCATTGTGGATAGGTAGATAGGCAGGTTGTAGGATATGGCTAGGTACAGAGTAAAACCAAGAAATATTTACTCTAAACAAATCTTGCTGAAAATCAGCCAAATTCCTAAAATTCAGTAACATTGCATAATCAAGATAGTTTAAGTCAAAACCAAACTAGCTGAAACTCAGCCAACTATCTTAAGTTCAGCAAGTTCTCAGGATTAAAATACCCAAGATTTTTTTAGAAAAAACTTCCTGAAAATTAGCCAAATTTCTAACATTCAGTAAGTTTGTCGGGGCTCTTCTATCGCTGCCATCGCTACCGTCGCTATGTAAATAGTTTGTAACCCAACTTGTATATTCATTTGTGGCAACTGTTACCATTCACAAGCGTCGGTAAATTTTGGTCGTTTGCTATGCGTTCGCTTTTGTATCAACCAAATCATAGAATTGTCTCCTTATGTATTCGAGTTCAGGGGTCGCAAACCGTATTAATGTTACTAAAAGCAATTTGTTACTAATGGAAGTTGTTACGTTAACGTTAGATATAACGCCATACAGAAAAATGATTTTATTATTAATATTTTCTAATCTACCTATCTACTATTTAGCATTAAGTTTACGTGGGTTTTTTCGGGGGAAATTGTATATTGTTAGGTCTTTTTGTGCCGGGTAAATGTGGGTTTTTACATCTGAACCTGGTTGGTGGCACCGCTTAGCACCCAGGTAGAGATTCTGGTACCACTGAATAGTTCTACCCCTACCGGAATTCGAATCAAGGGCTCTCGGAGTGGGAAAGCAATACTCTAGTCACCGCACCAACCGGACCCCTGCAGCATTAACCTGCGTCAAGAGAGTCATAGTCTGAAGTCAATTCCTCAGGACGAAGCGTGTGCTGCACTTAGAAGCCCTCCTCAGTCACGGTACATGGGTAGGGATAGTAAAATAGAATTAACCCTTGAGGGACTTGAACCCGATTCTTGAGAGGAAAATGCTATTGCTGTCATAATCCAGAGCGTTTCATAGTTTTTGTCGACGCGTATTCCTCGGCAGCAAACCTTCAACCCAAGTACATGCACTCTCACTTTCTTGAAATTCATAATATCGTTTTATGAGTATCGCACACTAGTGAGTGACATATTAGCTACCTCCGTGGAGTAACATTTGAATGTAGAGACTGGAGCGCACAACTAGCGTACTACTTCTAAAATGTGTAAAATTACCAAACATTTTTTTTCCTTTTTGTCAAAAGCCCGCAACACCCTTCTACCCCACTGAGTACAATTTTTCTTCTTCAGATGCACCCGTAAAATTTGTTATTTTTCCTACATATATAACTCTTCTCCACATAGACCAGATTTCGGAATCATACAATTCTACGCGTCGGTATTTACTTTTAGTAAATACATAGATGAAAGATTAAATGCACTTATTATCTTATCAATACTTTCCTATTTTTAGGTGCTTCTTTATCCAATATCAATATATACGAGATACCCTTAGTAATATATTAATTTTTGTTCAGCATAATGGCCAAAACGTTTGTTAGAGATGCGTTATTTTTGCGCGAATTTGCACGATTCCAGCGTTATTTAAAAAATTCACTTCCATATTAATGTTTAACTCCGCCCTTAAATTTATCTTAAAAAACTTAATGCTGCTGCCACGAGTTTTGATGCTGAGATTCGTCAGGAATTAGTAGGAAAAAATAAAACATTGAGCACGAAGGCTCTCAGTGCGTGTTTCGAGAGCTTCGCGTCCGGGCAGGACAACAAGGTTGGAGGGGGGAGTAGTGAGAGAGGGGAAGAAAGGTGCCGGTATAAAAATCCACACAAACCCGTGCGAGGGGGCGAGGGCGTCTTTATTTTTGGGGGCAGTGTCAGGCACGTGTCCAATGGGTGGGGATGAGGAGAGGGTTTGCGGGCGGTGAGGGGGGGGGGGTGTCTGGCATTCTAACTCCTCTCGGATTATTTCATGCACCCAACCTCGGAGAAATAGAGGAGAGAACACATAAGAAATGAGTGCACCGTGTCTAGGCATATTCATTTCATCATTTAAAGCAGCGCTTACGCAGAGTTTATTTCTTCAGTCACTTCGATGTAAATTAGACTGATTCTTCAAATTTTAAGGTGATGCAACAGGAGAGTCTTAAGGTAAGCTGGGGAAAAAATTTCTCCGTGAAAAAGTCACCGAAAAGAAATAACAATCTTGGAAAATTGAAATTTTAAAGGAAATTTTAAGGAAATAAAGTGGTATTAAATACACAATTGAACTCGCAACATTAAGGCGAGTCATTTTCGAGTATCAGCGTTATGCCATGTGGGCCGAAGGAGGATGCATTAAAAATTAGATAAATTTGATCAATTTCATTGTATTTTTTTATATTACTTACGTAGGGTTTATATCTGTAGTCCGTTGTCACCCTGAAATGAGATTTTGAAAGTATTTTCGAATTAAACCATCATTCGCTTATCCGACCGGTGGTTCGTTTGCTTTGTATTCATGCAAAAAAGAGTTTCCCATTATCATTTTGTACTTGAAAATGTGAGGTTTCATGTGCGATCTATCATAGTACTTGTGTAGACACAATAAGTCATCTACGTTCGTCTTAGACGATACTGCGCAGGCGAGGTAGGTGAGGACATACAGTGGACGAGCTGCGTACGTATAAATATGTCCTTGTACATGAATATGAATATACATTTACTGTTACCCATAGGCACATGTCCACTTACACACACAAATGGCTACATAAATTTTGCAGCTCTGAGTATATTCGACTATATCTTTGAAATCTGTTTTTTAATTAATAAATGTAAGGGTGCTTAGATCATATTTTGTTACATTTTGTGCCTTGAGAGGGCAAAACGAGTACTTGAATATGTTTTTGTGGATTATTTTATCCTGGTGGTCCAGTCTATCAATGTTAGGCAGGTCCATACTAATTCCCTCAGTGCCACTTGTAAACTTGATGTCTTGTACCTATCTAACATTCTAAGTGAAGTTGTTTTCTCCTTTAGTAATACAAGCGGCTCCCATTCAAATTCTTCCAATCATCCGGTTACGACAACTCTTTTCTCGTAAGTGACAATGATAATCGAAATTATTGTATTTATTTTAGTTTGAGATCCGCTGGAGATATTATTTTTTTTAAATATCAAATAGTCCTTTGGCATTCTCTCTTACAGCATTTATGAACTTCCCGGAACCCCCTACCTCTTCGGTCTCCGAAATTAAATTCGGGCAGACCGATCCGTTTCTTTTCCTCTCCGCCTATCTCTCTTTCTCTCTCTCTCTCTCTTGGGCCCCATTGCTATAAAACTTCATGCGCTTCGTTTTGGATGGGAAAAGATTCGGATTTCTGTCAAACGCCTTCCTTTCAAGGTCGTTACCCTGGCTGAAGAAGAACTGTGAGTGAAGTGGCTAGGTGAGGTTTGCCGAAAGTCTCACAATGAGAATTAAACTGACAGAAAAGCTAGTGTTCCCAAGTGCTTCTCACTGCGATGTGAATCAGAAATGGTTTTTAATTTGATCGTGGCGGTGATGAAATCAAATGAATTGCTGGAAATTTGTTTTCTTTAGCTATTCTTTGCCTGCCGCACGTCATAATTTCTACGAAAAATTTTCTCGTAGATTAATCCTAATCAGTCTTATAAAGTGTTTTGATATTTAAACGATAAGCAATTTCTTGCGAGTTTTTTTAATGCCGCATGTGAAATTAACCCATAACTGTGACATTACGCGTTTTGATACTTAAAAGATAAGAAAATTCTCACGAAGCTTGTACATCCCCCGAGTGCAGATAAGCTTTTGAATGCAGTTATTCACCATAGAACCAATTCCATACTCCAGTTTCTAAGCTGGATTTGTTTTATTAAAGCACTGCTGCATAGTTGAAGCATTTGATTTTTGTTCGATTCAGTTTAGAGGGTAACTATATATTTGGTTTGATATCATTTTATATGATGTACTACATATATTGTGGCAAATTTTGAAAAACTCGACGTCCAAAAATTTTGCGGTTGAATTCATATAAAGAAGCTATGCCCAATTAATTACCTACATCAACGGAATAATTAATACATGTATACTTCAAGGCCCTCCTCATGGAATACAACCTATACGTGGTTGAAGAGCTTGTCTGTTCTGATTACCCCCAGAGCTGTGCTCGTGGATGCAATGATATTTGTTCCTGGTAGGGTAACCTATAGTCGATAGATCAAAGAATAGGAGCCAGACGAGAGGTAGTCCGGGCAGCGTCTGTTCCTCAGTAAGGCTGCTGCATAGGTTTTTGACCCCAGTGGAGTGACCATTTCATTGATGGTGTCATTGAAGAAGGTAATATGAACACCTCACACTTACCTGAAGATTTTTAGGATGGATGCCATAGTGAAAATGATTCCTGGCAACTACGGGACTCGACGCAATCGGCCTAGTGTCGTAGCGTGCCCAACAGCAGGGGAGACAAGGCTTCCGCGGTCGTCATATTGAAAAAATCTTTCTAAAGTAAAAGTGACAGAAGCAGAACAGAAGAGGACCAAGCATTTGGCCAATAAGCTAAGATATGGAAATAGAATATGACGTAGATGAGGGTAGTTTACGTCCAGGCTTATTCGATGGCGAGTTGTAAAGAATATCTAGGGAGTTAAATTAAAATACGGCCTCATGAGTGTGCAACGTTCCCGCGGAACTAATTGAGTAGGGCGTGGGAGGATGAGTTTTTACGGACTAATTCGTAGCCACTAGGAGGGAGGAATTTGGCCGGAAGATTTAGTCAGATCAGTTTAAGTAGTCATACCAAAAATGGAAAAGCTAGGCATACAGGTATGTAAGGGCTACAGGAAAATAAGTTAGATTTCGCACGGAGCTGAAGTTGTTCTCAGGATCATTAATAAGAAGATGGAGAGCAGGGAAAATGAATGGGAATCAGAAAGAGTAGAGCCACGCGTGATACCAAATGATGATGTCACTAAGAGAAGGGAACATCATGTGCAATCAGGATGTAGGTGTTTTACCTTGGATTTCTAGAACGTGTTTATACAAATTTTATATAAAGTGAGAATGAAATGGAGAGGATAGAAATAGATTAAAGGCATAAACAACTTATCCTCAACCAGTACATGTCTCTGACTTCCCGATTCGTGTTGCAGATGGCAGGTGGAATAAAATAGGAGTATACAGGGTCGCACCAAAAAGTGGTAGGACTGATTTTTTTACAAGAATTTTATTGACGATATACTTACATCGACTTAATAATCTTCAAAGTATGCTCCTTGAGCTGCTACACACTTACTATAACGTTGCTCCCATTCCCCGTACGCCCGCTGGAAATTTTCTTTGGGGATGCCGTTGATGACCCTCGTCGAAGCCTCTTGAACGGCCTTTATCGAGTCAAAACGTCGTCCCTTGAGCTGTCTTTTCATCAGGGGGAAGAAGAAGAAGTCCGGTGGTGCCAGATCGGGAGAATAGGGCGGGTGGAACGTGGAAACGCCGTATTTGGCCAGGAGCTGTCTGACGAGCGCGCCATGGGCAGAATTTTCGGCACCATCTTGGCGCACACCTTGCGCATGGCAAATCCTGTGAAATAATGCGTTGGACGTTGGATGCAGACAGACCCAACTGGTCCGCAATTACTTCACTGGTTAAGCGTCGGTCTATGTTCAGCAGTGTCCTTACTCTGTCCACATTCGTGTCGGTTCTTGCCGTCGACGGCCTTCCGGAGCGATGGTCGTCTTCAACGAGCTCCCTACCCTCTTTAAACAACTTGTGCCACTCAAATACTGTGGAACGGCTTAAGGCAGTGTCCCCATAAGCCTGCTTGATCATATCGAGGGTCTGAGTTGCCGTATTACCGAGTTTCGCACAAAACTTCACGGAATAACGTCGCTCTAAATTCAGATTCATTTTGTTTTTCGACGCGGACAAAAAACTTGCTTCACTAAAAACGGTGTCCTCACTCAACGACAGTCCGCAGGCGACTGAGGTTGGTGTAGGTCTGTTGCTAAGAGCCCCCTCCACCTTACCCTGCCAGGCAGACCCCCCTCCGCCGCTCCGTTCGCGCCAGAGAAAATCAGTCCTACCACTTTTGGGTACGACTCTGTATTTTTCTGTTTCATAGACTACGAAAATCGGTTTGATAGAGTGAATTGAGCAGAATGAATTAAGGTGTTGTCAAAAATAGGGGTAGACTGGAGGGATAGGAGAATTATGCGCAGCCTGCACGTCACAAACTACTCAGGTGCGAGTGACGGATGGAGACTCCGGATTTGAAAAACTACTACACGCTTGCTCGCTCTTTCATCTTTTCTCCGCACCCCCGGCCATGCTGTAAACGTTGCCATCTTTTTCGACCCGCCACTTCCCTGTCTTCAAAATCGCACCCCAAAATCCATTCCTTTACTACCTGCACCACACTATAATATTATCTACCACCTCTCATTAAACTTTTATCTGGCCTTATACGTGAGTGAATACACCACAACAATCCTTTCTGAATGAACAGTCACCGCTACTCTACTAAATCTTTCACCTTCCATAATTATCTCATCCCTACTCACGTTGCTTCCCTCAGCATTGCAACTGCTTCAACGATATATATATATATATATATATATATATATATATATATATATATATATATATATATATATATATATATATATATATATATATATATATATATATATATATATATATATATATATATATGTATATATATATACACATACATACGAGGGTCATCCGGAAAGTAGTACCCGTTCGTGGAATAAAGACACAAAAGTAAATATTAACAAACATAAAAAATTTTATTTGAAAGAGGATACTTTAAACTACTTCTCAACATAATCTCCAAGCAAATTAAGGCATTTGTCATAACGTGTGACAAGTTTCTGTATTCCTGCTGCATAGTCCTTCGCCGCCAGCTCATTGAGATACGCGAGGGACCCATCTTGCACAAATTTTTGCATAATGCAGATGGTGTTTAACAATTTCATGAACAATTGTTCGAGAAACATTGGGAAAATGCTCACAGATGTCATCAATTGTGACGCGCCGATCGTTCCTCACGAATTCGTCAACTGAGCTCACCAGTTGGTCTGTAATGACAGACGGTCTCCCCGAACGCTCATCGTCGTGTGTGTTCCCCCTCCCCATGTTGAAGTTGCGACACCACCGCCGAACAGACGACTCGTCCATTACATTGTCTCCATACACCTCCTTTAATTGGCGATGAATATCACATGGGCGAACGTTTCTTGCATTGAGGAATTTAATCACTGCCCTCACTTCACAACTGGCGGCGTTCTCAATTTTTTTAAACATTGTAAACAATCACAGAAACAACACAGGCAATGCTAGCGTCACGCAACTTGGCTCAGAGAAGGCAGACAAGCCACTGAAGCTATCTAACCTCGTCCAGCGGCTACTCGCGTCGTCAGCACTTCATGCGGCACGAACGGGTACTACTTTCCGGATGACCCTCGTACATATATACGCATTATATATACACATACATATATACACACATATATATATACTACCTTGATCAAAAAGTTCCCGGAATAACCACCGTGTGGCGCTCCCATCGTTCCGATTTGAGTTCTGTTTTTTTTGTTAAATTGGTACATCTGTTGTTGATATTCCCTTTAAATCTTAGTGTCATAACTTGACATTTGCAAAAGTTACGTAGCCAAGAGTACATCTATCTCTGTGTGTGTTGGCGATTTTTTACAATTTCAGAAATGGATTTAAATTTGCAACAACGAACTTGTATTAAATTTTGCGTAAAAAACGGATTTAGTGGCGCACGGACGTTGGAAATGTTGAAAAAGTGTTTCGGCAACGATTCTCTAAAAAAAACGGTCGTTTACCAGTGGCACGAGCGGTTCAGAAGTGGTCGTGAGTCAATCGAAGATGATGAACGCAGTGGCAGACCATCGACATCGAAAGTCGGTGAAAAAATTGATAAAGTAAAAGAAATGTTGGTCAATAACCGCAAATTAACCATCAGAGAAATAGCGGAGGACTTGAACATTGCCTATGGATCCGCCCAAGACATTGTGGTTAATGATTTGGGTTTCCGTCGTGTAGCAGCAAAGTACCTCAATTTCATGCAAAAAAGAGACCGTGTTGACGTCGCAAAAGACATGATTTGCGAGGCTGAATCCGATCCCACATTCATCAAAAGGATCATTACTGGAGACGAGACGTGGGTTTATGAGTACGACACGCAATCCAGACATCAGGCAAGTGAATGGCGTTCACCAAATGAGCCGAGACCAAAACAACCACGTCGTTTTCAGCCAAAAAAGAAGGCAATGCTGACGGTTTTCATGGATTACAACGGTGTAGTGCATTATGAATTTTTGCCAGAAGGCCAGACAGTAAACAAAGAGTATTATTTGGGCGTTATGAGACGTTTTCGTGAAGCAATTCGCCGAAAGAGACCAGAAATGTGGGCAGAAAACTCGTGGATTTTGCACCATGATAACGCACCGTCGCACAGTGCTATCATTATTCGTAATTTTTTGACGAAAAATGCAACAAATACCATCCAACAGCCACCGAATTCACCTGATTTGGCTCCCTGTGACTTCTTTCTGTTCAATCGAGTTAAAAAACCATTACGGGGAACGCGTTTTAGCAGCCGAGAGGAAGTAATGGAAAAATCGCAGGAAGCACTGATGGACATACCGAAAACCGACCGTAACTTTTGCAAATGTCAAGTTATGACACTAAGATTTAAAGGGAATATCAACAACAGATGTACCAATTTAACAAAAAAAACAGAACTTAAATCGGAACGATGGGAGCGCCACACGGTTGTTATTCCGGGAACTTTTTGATCAAGGTAGTATACTCATATATACAGAAACAGATATAAGGAAAAGGGATAGGAACACATATAAAGGACGAACACAATAAAGGTGGGGAAGGCGGAATCGAACGGATCACAAGAGTAAAAATATTTCCTTGACCGGGACTCGAACCTCGGATCTTTCCACTTGCCGGGCGGATGCTCTTAACCACTTGAGCTATCGAGGAAACGTAATTTACCCTGAGATCCGTGGGTCTAATATCTCGCCAAGCGCCCCGATTCTTTAGCCAAGAGATGGCGTCAGGGGGCTGTTTCACCCACCAAAGGAGAAATGCACCACACACAAGAGGAAAAGACAGTGGGTTAGAATTCATACAACATCATACAGGAAAGGAGCATCCGCCCGGCAAGTGGAAAGATCCGAGGTTCGAGTCCCGGTCAAGGAAATATTTTTACTCTTGTGATCCGTTCGATTCCGCCTTCCCCACCTCTATTGTGTTCGTCCTTTATGTGTGTTCCTATCCATTTTCCTTATATCTGTTTCTGTATATATGAGTATTTATTCGCCGTTTGGCGGGATTTCGTGTTTGAATGTGTATTTGGCCAATGTGGCTCATCTCTTTCTTCTGGCTATGCGTGCCACGAAACGCACTGTTCCTTTCCTGTATGATGTTGTATGAATTCTAACCCACTGTCTTTTCCTCTTGTGTGTGGTGTATTTCTCCTTTGGTGGGTGAAACAGCCCCCTGACGCCATCTCTTGGCTAAAGAATCGGGGCGCTTGGCGACATATTAAACCCACGGATCTCAGGGTAAATTACGTTTCCTTGATAGCTGCCTTGATAGCAGGACGTGCCTGTGTTCACCGAGTGTCTAAAATCGCCGGCGTCCGAGGCTTCGGCCGCCGGGGTTTGGAGAGCGGCACTGCCGGACTCTCTCGGAAATCGAGGTTCCGATCGTGTTTTGTTTCGAGCGGCGGTTGACCGCCTAGTTCATCAAGAAGCGTGCAGTTTGACTCTCGTCTTCTTCCGCCGGCAAGGCCGTACTTTTGTTTTGTTTAGTGGATCAAGACTGACCTTGACTCCTTGTGTAGAGCTTAGGCTCCTTTTGTTTGCTACCGCCGGGTGCGTGTGGCGGGGAGGGAGCGTTCGTGAGTGTTTTATTTCCCTTTAAAGTGCTCGTTTTTTTGTTGCGCTTTCCTTCTTCATGCTATTGTGCTGAATTTGATTTCTTCAAATGGCTGTGCGCCGCTTAAACACGCTCGCCTTGCAAGTTGACGAGAAGGCGAAGCCCCCTACCCCGTTGGAGGTCCACCTCTTCACGTTAGAGTCGCTGGGCCTCACACCCGAAGAGATAGTGGCGATCCAATTTGGATACAATCGCCATTTGATATTCCTGAAGTTGGCAACCGAAGCTACAATGACTAGGATTTTAGACAATACTCCGCGGAAACTACCGTTTCCGTCTTTAAGTGACCAGAGGACGACAATAACAATTGACGAGACTTCCGGCAGCCCGTGTAATGTCAGGGTTCTTTGTCTCCCCGTGGAGACCCCATTGGAAGACATAGCAGGCGAGCTCCAACGCTTTGGTAAAATCCATCGCTCGTGGGAGAACAGGTGGGAGGGAGACAAGATGGCGCGGGTGCTTACTGGCACCAGGGTTGTGCGGATGACGGTCGAGAGAAATATTCCCTCGTACCTCCACATCGGCGGCAACCGGGCCATCATCATCTATGAGGGTCAGCACTTGTGCCCGCTGTAACCAAGAAGGCCACGAGCGCAAGACCTGCCCTCGGAACCAGGGAGGTAAGAGCTATGTGGAGGCAATGACGATGCCCTCCAACCCTAACGCCGCCGTAAAGATGGACGAGCCCGAAGTGGCTGTGGAGAGAGAGCGCGGTCGCTTCTACTCATCGAGGGTGCGGTCCTGGCTGCTCCCGTCGGTCCCCCGCATCTCCCTTCAATTGGAGGGAAATGTCAGCGGGAGCGAAAATCGTCAACGGAGGAAAGGGAACCGAAAAAGAAGAGGACAGACAAACCCAAGCTCCTGGTCTCGAATACCGATCTACAAATGGCTCACGTACCTACCACCTCGCCTAATATCACACGACCTCCAGCCCCCGTCTCCGTGAGCTCGTCAAATGAGGAGGGATGGTCTTTCGCCCCCCCTCCCCCCGCTCACGCCATCGACGCCCTCGCTACGCAATCCTTGCATCACGGGTTTCAAACACCCCGAGAACCTCTGGTGACAGGTGAGGAGGATGCATCTGATTGCGATGTTTTCCCGTCCCCAACAGCTCATCCCTCGACCCCTTTATCATTGACTGTAAAGGAAGCGTCACCGACCCCGGAAGTCGACCCACATACAAGTTCCCCAAAGTCAAAAATCCCACATACCCCATCTTCTTTCCCCATTGATAACAGCCAAGGTGTCGACGATCTTCCCAGCGCTTCTCTAGATACGGACCACAAGCAACTGTCTCCCCTGATTTTTCCCGACCACAACCCTTCCGCAGATGAGCCCCAGTCCGCCACTCCGACCCTCCCCGAGGGTACGTCCTGCCCCTTGGCGGCTCCTTCGAAGAAGGCCCCCTGTGGAACGCTGCCGAGTTACCCGGTCTTCGTGGAGACCACGGCTGGCTCTTCCTCTTCGGACGAGGCCGGGGGGGAGGGATGTGGCGAAATGCCGCGTCCTCGCTCGTCGACCCGTTGGACGAGGCGTCCCGGGAAACGGCGAAGCACTCGTCGCCCGGGGTCGAATCGCGACCGGAGCGACGCTAGCCACGATCAGAACTCTGGGAAGTGATGTCCGGTAGCCACCCGGTGCCGGACACACTTCGTCCATCGTTGAAGAGTTTTTTTTTGCTGAATGACTGATTGAATCGATAATTTCAACCCTGCCATTGATAATTTCTTACAATACATAATTTTCCATTGCTAGCTAAAATCTCCCTCCTAATATCTGTGGACCTTGTCTTCCTTTCTTTTTTTCTTTCTAAATGCTAATGGTCAAATTCACGAGTATGCGTCTGTATGCATATGCTTATGTATGTTCGTGTGGATGTGCATGTGTGCGTATGTATGTACAAGTGGATATGTATGTGGTATATGTATAATGTATGTATCCATGTATACACTTATACTAAAGGAAAACATTATGTACCCATAATCTGTGACCTGATATTATGCATAATGCTAACAAACTCTGTAATATTCTGAACCGAATAAAATAATTTATATCATAGCTCAAGTGGTTAAGAGCATCCGCCCGGCAAGTGGAAAGATCCGAGGTTCGAGTCCCGGTCAAGGAAATATTTTTACTCTTGTGATCCGTTCGATTCCGCCTTCCCCACCTCTATTGTGTTCGTCCTTTATGTGTGTTCCTATCCCTTTTCCTTATATCTGTTTCTGTATATATGAGTATTTATTCGCCGTTTGGCGGGATTTCGTGTTTGAATGTATATATATATATATATATATATATATATATACATACATACATACGAGGGTCATCCGGAAAGTAGTACCCGTTCGTGAAATAAAGACACAAAAGTAAATATTAACAAACATAAAAAATTTTATTTGAAAGAGGATACTTTAAACTACTTCTCAACATAATCTCCAAGCAAATTAAGGCATTTGTCATAACGTGTGACAAGTTTCTGTATTCCTGCTGCATAGTCCTTCGCCGCCAGCTCATTGAGATACGCGAGGGACCCATCTTGCACAAATTTTTGCATAATGCAGATGGTGTTTAACAATTTCATGAACAATTGTTCGAGAAACATTGGGAAAATGCTCACAGATGTCATCAATTGTGACGCGCCGATCGTTCCTCACGAATTCGTCAACTGAGCTCACCAGTTGGTCTGTAATGACAGACGGTCTCTCCGAACGCTCATCGTCGTGTGTGTTCCCCCTCCCCATGTTGAAGTTGCGACACCACCGCCGAACAGACGACTCGTCCATTACATTGTCTCCATACACCTCCTTTAATTGGCGATGAATATCACATGGGCGAACGTTTCTTGCATTGAGGAATTTAATCACTGCCCTCACTTCACAACTGGCGGCGTTCTCAATTTTTTTAAACATTGTAAACAATCACAGAAACAACACAGGCAATGCTAGCGTCACGCAACTTGGCTCAGAGAAGGCAGACAAGCCACTGAAGCTATCTGACCTCGTCCAGCGGCTACTCGCGTCGTCAGCACTTCATGCGGCACGAACGGGTACTACTTTCCGGATGACCCTCGTACACATATATATATATATATATATATATATATATATATATATATATATATATATATATATATATATATATATATATATATATATATATATATATATATATATATATATATATATATATATATATATATATATATATATATATATATATATATATATATATGCGAATAACTGTGGTCGCCTGAAACGGCAAGGTTGATGATGACATTCCTCCGCCGCTTACTTCAGTGATAATTATCTCCTCGTCCCAAATTCCGGATCAATCGGCACCGTAGTATAGGTGCATGAGTGGATATGAAACTGAGGCGTTATCTCCATTCAGAAGTCGAACTCACGTGGTCCCGTCACTCGTGTACTTTACCCACGGGCGTGCACTTCACGCACTCCAGACTAGCATGCGAACTCTTTATCATCTCCTTTCGCGTCAATCAGAATCACCCTTGAGAGTGTGGAAGATAATCCAAATACCGGGAGTGTGGCAAATAAAACTTTCTCAATCGGTAGTAGTGATTAGGTGGCCGTGGTAGTCCAGTGGGTAGTTCGCTGAATGTCGATCGGAGGGCCCGTATTAGATTCCAGTTGACGCCTCTGGGCACCATCCTCATCCTCTCTGAAGCTGTGTAATGTTTTTGGATATCACATCTAATCAATGGGGAAAATACCGGAGTAAGAGTGAAAGGAATATCCCTAACTCAATGAATGAACTTCATACAAGGGCTGAGTTCAAGGTGAGCTCTAGCCTCCACTATCAAACATCCTCCGGGTTGATTACTTTGGCTAGTGATTTTAATACTAATTAGCTTATATAGCCCTCCGGGTTACAAGCCCAATCTGATACTTAAAGGTTCACGGACAGGATCTTCATCTTGTCCGTCAGGGTTTGGTATTGTAAATGGCAACATGCGAAAGAGAGACCAATGGGACAATTAATAAAATATTACGTTCAAAAATTAAACTATTACAAGCATGATACTAATAAGTAACTAAAATTACGTCTGAGGGCTGCGTTATTTTCTGAGTTACATTGTGATTATTCTGTCACCCTTTTACACTTGTCGTTCAATACGCGCACGAGTCCAGGATATCTTAGTGGGCTCTATGAATGAACGAACCGATAAATGAATGGTTTGCAGGGGCGCCCTCAGGCATATTTTCGTCTTTCCCTTTCCCTTCTTCATTGATGCACCCGACCATAATATTAGAGGCGCATGCCGTGACTTGGTCACGCACTTTCACTTCTTTGAGTTTTCAAGGTACCTCTCCAGTCATCTCCGGGTGCTGGAGTGGATGAGTGTGGAAGAAAGATACACAACTCTTGTTGGTCCAGTGAATCCCATCGTGGGGAACGGAAGACGGAGACGAAGCTTTTCCCTGGTAGTCTAAAAAAAGAGAAAGAAATCGAGAAAAAGAATAAGAGTCGAGACATCTCTCGCGAATGGGATATAATGAGAATGAATGGGGATGCGGTGTGTAAGAGACAAGATGGAGACATAAAAAATGTACGCAGTGAACGATGAGTAAGACATGATAAAGGGAGGTGAGGCGGGGAGTCTGATCGGAGCTCAGTGAGGAAGGGATTGAAGAATTTTCGAGGTCATCTGTTCGAGTGATACGACACTTCTGTTGTTAACTCCGCGTCTCTGGCTCATTGAGCGCAAGGAGTTCGACAAAACGAAATTCGAAAAAAAAAAGAGTTAAGCTACCATGCCCGCGTGAGAGCTGTCTTTTGGGTGTTGTCTGACCCGTTAATGTCTTGGATTAGACACGGACACCATTGATTGAGAATTGCTCATCTCGGATACCGAATCATCAGCGAGACAGAATCATCGCATTGACCGAATCATTACCAAGACCGAAAAATCGCCGAGACCGAATCATCGCCTGTTTTGGCGATAAGTCGGTCTCAATCAGTCGCCTCATCCTCCAAAAGAAGAGGATCTGTGAAGAGAAGCGGGGAGAAGGGGCGGTAGATTAAGTGGGTCCTATCCTCCGCATGTTAGACTCGCTCGCGCCGATTTCTGATAAGGAGCTGTCCTTAGAATGCGCAAGACAATTTTTGGTTTCCTTTTAATTCTCTCCATCTCCTTTGTAAGTATTCTGCAAGTTGATAACCCCTTCCTTATCTTGACATCTCAAGCAAATACCGACGTGAATACTAATATAATGCGGGGTCCATTTTTTAAAAAACATTTAGGTTTGACGAAAGTTTTTTTCAGTTAGCTTTATGATAATTTCAATCGAGGAAAGTCGCATCACCTCGAAGGAACAATTTGCTATTTTTCATTTAAGTGATATTATGCGTGGAGCGAAAACAGCAAAATGGAACTAACGTTTCCAAATAGAGAGTGTTTGAATAATGCCTTCTTTGGCGATAAAGCGGAATTAAAATTCATTCTTCATAAAAAAATGTCTGAAATAATGCAGTGATGAAACCTCTCAAGATTCTTTCCTCGTGAACCCCTCACCCCACGGAGGAACCCCAGAAGTAATGAAATGGCACTTACATCCCTCCCCTCAAAAGCCGTGCTTCATTCAAAGACGGCGTCTTATGTCGATCGAAATTGTTTTAAAAAGTTCGTAGTTACGCGGAAAGCCACCCGTGTTCCTCTTGCTCTTTCTGTCATGTAACATTCAAATTCGAATCGAGTAAAAGTGGAAAAGAGGCGACGAAGGACGGATCTGGGAACCTCCCAAGTGAGGAGGGTGGTCTGATATTCTTCACCTGAACTCATCAAGATAAAAGGTAATATCTCCACCCCCATATCTCCGGGCACCCTTTCAGACGATAAAACGTATTAAAAATCGCACACGAAATCTTGGGTGGACTTCTTGGAATATTTTTTGTGTTTGATGTGCTAATCTGGCGATTCTTTCTCCTCCTTGGGGAATAAAATTGCCATTGACTGCATTCCACATGATATTCATATCTGTGTGGCATTGGCGCTAACCGTCGACATCTTTGTAGATCTAGGAGCACCACCTTTTCTTCGTTAACCATGATGCCCTTATCCGCGATATACTTCCTTCTGAATGATACTAGCACACGACTCGTACGGAGAAATAAAGTCTTAAAATAGAAATTAACTCTTTCTCTTACAATTTATCATGCGTGATAGATACAAATGAGACGCAGGTCTCTCTTTTATTGTAATCGTGGTGACACTTGACATATTCCACTGGGCTTTAATACTGACACAAGCGTAAGTGAAAAGATCCCATAAAATCCACAAATAAAATAGATTCATCCTCCTGGTTTCAGGATAGCTAATTAGAAGACGAGTAACTTTTGGCATTTTACATACGCTTACGTTCTCTAATTTCATATTCACGTGATCAGTTCGCTCAGGAACGAAGTGGTTGTATTTCATTCATTTATTGTTATTATAATCATTATAATTAGTGATAGTCTACCAGGTTAAGGCAAGTATTCTATGGACCCGGGATGTTGGAGATACTGGCAGGCAATGGGTTGCTGAAGACGGTAATAGGCGGTTGGAAGTTGGAAAGGCAATGTAGAGGGAGGAAAGGAATAGGCGTTTTGGATGGAACTAAGAAAGATACAATGTATGCCGAGCTGAGGAATGAGTGTTGATACGAGTTACTCGTACTTTCACCTGCGGTGATTATGGAGTTTAAGGATATTTAGTATCGTATTAAACAAGGTTTGGGAGCACAGTAGCGCATAGTTCCCGGCTCCGTTTAAAACCTACCCTAAGCCGTTAGACTACAGCAAAAAAAACCTGTCAAATTCTGTTAATCATAATATCATAGCATATTCTAGCCTACCGTAGGAAAAATAATAGCATTTGAAATTAATTAGGGAGAGGGGTAGTTCTGTGGGGAAAGTACTGCCGAGGTGAGGCCCTTACCGAAAGAACACAAGCACACGTGGGAAACCACGATAATCAATATTGAGGTTGGTTTGATGGGTAAAGTTTGATTCTCACCTCGTAATAAACCCCACTATCGGGTGGAATTCTCACATCAGGATAGGATGGAGGGGAGCCGTTCTAACCCATTTAATGTCAATACTTTAATTTCACTCCTTGAAATGTAAGACGGAAGGTTACCTCCGTAATTTTTCTCCGCAACACTTTCAACTGTGCCGTTGAATCTAGTCTTCTTCCATCTGCTTTAGATATTAACAAGGTGAACAAGATATGCCCCACTCTTTCTTGGTCGATTCGGGAGGGTAAGGAAGGTTAAACCACTGTCGCGGATGTTGAGTTTTAGATTATAATACCGACTCGGAAGTTTTTGATAATTCATTGAAATGTTTAAAGACAAAACTTGACTTTTAGTAGGAAATAATTTTGTGACACTTGTATTGTATAACCTTCCTGCTTTATTATTTATTTTGTTTTTACTATGAGAAATGTAATTGTGGTTACCTACGTGTGTTAAATAAATTATTATTTATTTTCTCCATGTCTTGTCTAGGGTCTCGCATGAAGATTTCTCGCCCGAACAATAGTCGAAGACGTCCAGGGTCTGAAGTGACAGAAGAGGGCAGATCTGGGAACAGTATTCTAACCTGGGCCAGCCGAGTCAGTCGCCCCTGCATCTCACCCACCGGATTTTCCACGCCACAGCAACCACGTGAGCTCAGGGTATTTATCCAGGGTCAAAACGTGTGAAAACATTCGCAACACCATTTTTAGAACCGCCGAAGATTTATGTGTTACCTTTTCGTACACATCGCTCGCCGCTTCGTTATTTTCCGGATTTCAAAATATAAACGGGACTAAATTTTTTCACTCTCTCTCTCAACATTTTTCTTCACAGACGGGCGATGTTCCACCGCGAGCCCAAAGGGGTGAACGCTCCCTGTCCTTCGAGCATGGAAGGGAGGAGGTATTTCATTTTTAATCCTAAAGGTTGAAGGTGGTGTCGCGGGCGGTGCCATGTTTCATACACGTGCCAGAATGATGTATCCATAGAGGCAGAGAGAGAGACGGGGTGGGGGGGGGTGTTGCGCCGGACGGGGCAGGATAGACTCTTGAGTCGTAAACCCGCGGAGCGCAACGGCTGCTTCTTTTTTTTGCCCTCTGTTGTTCATTCTCGAGGGTTCACAGATTGGGCGGTGATTTGTATCGTTCAGTGCAGATCTGTGATCTCGTAATTGGGTAGTTTGGGCCATCATTTGACACGTCTTTTTTCTTTTATTTCTTTAAAATCAAGCAGCACTCGCCCGCTGCTTTCATCGTTGCGTTGGTGCAATGCCAAAATCTTCATATTCACCAGGATTCATTAGGGACTTCCCCTAACGCAGGAGAATTTCAAGTGGAATGATTAGATGGAAGCGGGTAGCAGCAAGCCGTGCAGGCATTGAAATGCGGTGGCATGTGGAAAAAGTAATCGAGAGGGTGATTGTTAAGCATGCGAGGTATACTAATAATATCGTCGTCATCTCATTGGTGACACTAAGGCCATTTCTTACGTTTTTCCGGGAGATTTAACAACGGAATTCACTCATTCACATATCGGGACTCGGAACTTTCGATCTCTGGGTCGGCAGTCGAGTTGTTTCCCAATAAATCCTCTCGGGTATGAGAATAGAGATGGCTTTTGTGACCATATATTGGCTTCCCACCCAATATTTTGGTCACGGGGCAATGCATATAATAGGCCCTCAGCATTACGCATGTATCTGTAAATCACTGTGTCATCGGCAAATAAACGTAACTTATTGTTAACCACGAAGTTAATGTCGTCAACGTAGAGGAGGAATAGAAGAGGCCCGATTACAATACCTTGGGGAAGACCTGAATTGGCTTCTACTGCATTAGAACTGACAGCATCTATGACTACCCGAACCTTCGAAAAGTCTTCAATACAGCTCGGTATATTTTTATCTGTGCCATAGGCCTCTAGCTTTGAGAGTAGTTTACCATGAGGTACTTTGTCGAAAGCTTTTATTTTACACTAGAAAACCGCATCCACTATAGCAGTCCACATCCACTCTCTCTCGAACCAAAGATATCATAAAAAATTGCTAGTAGTATCTCGCAGGATTTACCCCTTCGGAAACTGAGCTGGTTTTGCATTAACAACTGTGGACTATCGAAGTGTTCACTAACGAACTAACAATGATGTGTTCCAGGACCTTTCATAATGCGGATATGAGGGATATACAGGCCTGTAGGTCTGTTATTGTTCGGTTCCTCCTTGTCTCCGTTTTTAAATATGAATCTAATATTGGCCGTTTTCCAGTCACTGGGAATGTTGTGATCTTCAAGGGACTTCTTAAATATGATTTCTACATATATCGCCATTTCCGACGCCAGTTCTTTAAATTTACGAGCTGGTATTTGATCGGACCCGTAGGATTTGATTAGGTTACTATTGTTCAGCAAACTCTCTATCCAATTGCATGAAATTTCAATTTTGGGCATCGGTTGACGGAAACTATTTGGTAAGCTATTGGAGACATTCGGTGAAACATTGATGAAGATGCTTTGAGAGAAGGAATTTGATTAATTGACATTTACAAACTGCCGTTTACTCTTTAATCTTTATTGTTTTTGAGTGAATTAACTGCAGACTTATTTCCCTGAACCTCTCTGATATACGTCCAAAATGCTTTTAGATTCTCATTTAAATTTTCAACAAATCTTTTCCTTTTGAAATCGCTTTAATCTTTCCGGAATTTCCTCTTGGCATTCGCCATAGATGTCTTATAATCATTAATAATCTCAGTTCTTGTGTCGCTAGTGATATAATTAAAAGTTTAATATCATTTAATACTTTGATACTATAATAGCCTTATTTTTAATCGCCACGTTCACTCAATCGAAAGCTCTTATAGGAGAACTCTGTTCTGAAAAGATATTACTCTTATGATTTAAAAAAAGTAATTTATGAAATTTATTTCCTTGGGTGAGGGTTGAGTTCTCTTTCGGACCGACGTCAAATGGGTTCGGCATTAGTCAGCCATGGGACAAGTTAATGAGTTGCGAATTCAGCATGGATGGTTACGTATAGGTTGCCTTGTGAGAAGAAAAGTTTTATCCCCTTAGATACGGATTCCCTTTGACATCCACCTGAAGGTCTTAATGATACGCATTATTACGAGGCATGATTAATGACCAATGGTTTTTCTCTAGCCGTGCGACATAAATTGCGTAATAATATAAGTTAATGTGGATTACATTGTGACGAATGGCACCCATTTTAATCAACTATTCCGCGTCCATCTATAAGGGTCCCACCTTTTTAACGCTTACGACAAATAATCTATTTCAATTAAATATCCAATGCTCACTTTACATATTGTACTCTACAATAGTTCTTCCATGTTACTTTCTTCTTTACTTGGCCTGCGTATTTTTTCCTCTTCCTACTCCAACATTATGTTCCTAGCATATTGATAACGACCCTTCAAGTGTTACATAGTATTTATGCATATACTCATTATCCCGCAAGCCGCCGTGAGGACGTATGGCATGGGGGTGCTGGGGCATCCATCATGCATGTAGAAATACTGTACGTACACACATACATGTATTAGAAAATATATCAACCAGGAATTAAAAAAACAATCGTGTACATACACATACATTCCTGTACACATCATTCAAAATTGCTGTATTTGACTAAATCATTAAATGCGTCTCTTAAGGTAAACATTTTCTTGCAAGGAACAAGAAGTTGTGACGAAATACCGTGTATAAATGTCACAGGCATTCGTAGTCGTGCACGACACGCCACAGTCCACGAGGTTAAAGACAAATTTTAAACACTTAGGCTTTTTATACCCTGACAAATTCCAAAGAAACTGTGGGAGATGCCGCAACAGTAACTTTTTAATGGAGTCATCCGCTAATGCGCATTTCAATGCAACAATTTCAGAGTGTAAAAATCATTCGACTTGACTGGGATTCGAACCCAGATCCCTCAATGTCCGGTCGAGTGCTTTAGCCAGTATGATTTGGTGTGAAGTTGGATTCCTACGGTTTCTTGTGTTCTGTGAGTTGAAAGAGATGATTGGAGCGTTTCGGAGGGAAGGCATATTTGTGACGGCAGACCTACTCTCCAGCTAGCTATATGCTGTCGTCACCTTCTCACCCCAATCAATCCCTCAGATTTTCACCGGCTCCGGCATGTGTTACCGATCTGGTCCGCGAACACAAAGGAATCATTCATACCGCCGATCCTTGACTGAGTGTCTCAAGTCCCCTGCCGTGTACCCTTCTTTCGAGGCTTCCCGAGAATCCTACGCCGCATCCGCCGCTCGCGTCCGTCCCCATGCGTGTCCACCTGCTTGACAGGGTCAAAGCCAAGGGCGAGGCTGCTGCGCGTCTGTCAGTGATCTTCACTTCGCTCGAGTGGAGTGTCCCAGGGCTTCTCGCATTCCCGTCATTTTTCACCCAACAGAACGACGGCGTCCTCTTGTCAAGGAGCTGGCTTCGCCGGACCCTTTGGCCGTTGGAATATCCGGCGACGACAGAGAAAAAACTTGACTTGAATAATTTTCACTCAACATAACCCTAGCTGGCTGAGATTGGTTATTCTCAAGATATATCCGACGTACTCAAAAGAGTTCGTCGTGTTCCTCCTCTTGGTACTTTTCAAGATCACCTTAATGGGTTTTTAATTATTCCGCCAGTGGCTCTGCGGGCGATCAGAGGCCTCAGTTAGATCCATTCATGATTTTGAACCGGAAGGATGTGTACTCACATAGTTGATATATTCAAATTTTTTCGAAAGGGTTCTTAGGGTAGCTGTTAGAACCTACAGAGATAGAGTGTGGTAGTCTGATTACTTTGTAGTCCGTGTATATTTTAGCAAACAGCGATATTGAGGACCTTGTTTCAATCTAATGTTCAATTGAGCAGATGTGATTATCTTTATGGTGCCTGCGTTAAGATGGCTCATGTTCAAATTGAAGGGCTGGACACGAGAGCCGTTCAAGTAGAATATTCTGATTACTCAGGGGAAGCAAAAATGTTGTCTTATTCATGAAGGTTAGCAGGAATGAAACTTTTTTCTTTACCTCGGGCAACATCGGGAAAACTGGTGGGCATTGTTCTTCTTCTTCCTCGATTTCACGTTCACAGGGAAATGCGAAAGTAATTATCTAATTAAATAATTACCTTTACCTTATATCGAATTTATATCTCGCTCCTTTTCATTTCATCGTAACCTATACCCTTCTTTCCTCCCTCTGCCCCCGCGTCGTTCCCCTCTCCTAACCTTCGTCTTCCTCCTCTCCATGCGCCATCCACAATAGAACAAATAGTACACTTGCAATTCTTTCATCCTTTTGCTGATGGGGTGGGGAAGGGGTGACTCCTGGCCCTGAAACGTCCAAGATTTTCAAGAAAGTATTCGCATTATTCTTTTAGTTGTTTTCTGAAAAAACTAATTTAAGTGACCTTATAGGAGAAGTGCTCATTGTTAGTATAGTTGTGCACGCACTCACAAACACACACATATGTATGTATGTGTATACATATATATATATATAGTACAATACACAGTAACACACAATATAGAAACACAAAAAAAGAAGAACACTCACACGTATTTTCTTGATATTTCGACGGAAACAATCCGTCTTCATCTGAAGATATAGAAGTAATGAGTTATATCTATATCTTCAGATGAAGACGGATTGTTTCCGTCGAAATATCAAGAAAATACGTGTGAGTGTTCTTCTTTTTTTGTGTTTCTATATTGTGTGTTACTGTGTATTGTACTATTCGGCACTTCCGTGTTACGTCTACGAAAGCATATATATATATATATATATATATATATATATATATATATATATATATATATATATATATATATATATATATATATATACACACATGAAATATATATATGTGTGTGTATATATGTATATATATATATATATATATATATATATATATATAATGGGCTGACACAATATAACACAAATAGAATAGAATAGCAACATTTAAAAGGACACTCACACGGTTAATTGTTCGAGCTTTCGGCCCTCTCAGAGGCCTTCTTCAAGAGAGACTGAAAATATGCTTAATCTGGAGCATATTTCCAGTCTCTCTTGAAGAAGGCCTCTGAGAGGGCCGAAAGCTCGAACAATTAACCGTGTGAGTGTCCTTTTAAATGTTACTATTCTATTCTATTTGTGTTATATTGTGTCAGCCCATTACTGTGCCGCTCGTGTGAGTTTTTCCGTACAATCGTTATATATATATATATATAATATATATATATATATATATATATATATATATATATATATACTATATATTATATATATTTGTGATTTGCCTGATTCCGCCTTCCCCACTGTGTTCGTCCTTTATCCGCCCCTTCCAGTCCAACGGTCCCTATTAGAAAACTATTTATCAACATATTGAAGGAAAAATAAATTTTCTTTACGCATTTTTGTTTTATTTCTTTAGTTCAAAAGTAGGAATAAATTGCTAAAAAATAGCTTTTGATAGTTTGGCTCCGCACCCGCCTATTGCGATGATTCTTTGTTTTTGGTGTACTTCCACACGATAATGCCAGATCTATCCTTTCTCTCCCTCCGGCTCCTCCCCTCAAGTAGACTGCTTCCCTTCGTTTACTCGTCGCGCGACCTCACCACTCCCATCTTCTTACTTGATCTTGCCATTCTCCTGAGGCACTGCACGCACCTCACCATATCCAACGGCAGACATAAGACAGTTCCCTCTGAAGTGAAGACTTTGGCGAGATTCCCTCTACCTTTTCGCGGTCAATCGTCGCGGGAGCAGAGGGCTTTGAAATTCAAACTCCCACGCGGACCGTTGACCGAGGAACCTTCCACTGAAGGCGGAGGATAACAATGAATCACAACATACTTTTGCAAACGAATACGCGCTCAACGCAAAACTTCGACGCCGATAGTAGATAGTACAGAGCCGACTTTACATATCAAACATACATTTTATAACTCATGAATGTGGAAAGTGCTCTCAGGCATCAATCACTCGCTTAAGCGTAGAGGTGTTATTCACGGTGATATTGAAATACATCTTAGTTTTCGCGCTTAAGAATTACTAAACACCGAACATGGCTTTCGGCAATCAATAACAGCCAAACGTGAGGTGGCCTTGCTCAATATGTCAGTGTAAGCATTGGCAAGCGTTTTCAATGAGTGAATATTATACTACGAGTTGCGTTCAAGTGGTAAGGTATCCTAATATTTTATCTTGGGTGTACTACAAAGTGGTGTTGAGCTTAATAAACGCGGGCACTCTTAATGATTATAAGACACAGATGGCCGTACTGTGCAGTGCACAGAGTTCTAAAACCTATCGATAGGGTATGCCGCGTTTTCAACTCTTAAAATGGCGTCTTTTATTGCACGAGACCAATGTGTAATATTTTTTTTTCTTTGTGAAAACAGTTCAAGCCTTCAGGGAGATACTGCTGAGATGTAACAGAAGTTTCAACTTTCTGATTTCTTCCCTTTGTAAAAAGGTACAACAAATACGAAGGTATTTAAAACGCCCGTTATGTTTCGAGAATCAACAAATTTTTCCGTTACCAAGTTTCCAGTTTTTCACACATCGCATATTTTAAAATTTTGTTTGAACTCTGGAACATATCTACAATCTTTGGACGTAACAGATTCATTTCGACTACTGAAAACAGGTTAATCCACTCTGAAGTTCCTTCTTTCATCGCTCTGAACATCGTTTAAAACGAATTATTAAAAATGATGGAATCAAAGAGGAAATTAAAATGGTCGTTTGAAACCATCTCTGGCCAAAAAGAACGCATCTGACCCGCAGTTGCATTGCTACTCATGTATGTTAAATAGTTGCGCCTGTTATGTTTCGAGAACTTTCAGGTACGCGCAAGTAGGTATCCGAAAACCGTGGATCCTGATTCGCAAGGGTGCTCACTCGCTCTGCGAGTCGGTGGATGGCGGGGGAAACAAGAGCGGGTCTCTTGGGATTCGGGAGGGAGTGGGCGTCGCAGGGCGGACGTAGGAGAGCGGTCACGGAACGCCAGGGATGTCAGCTAACACGTGCATCCCTCATCTGTCTGTCTGTGGTGCGGGCGGTAGGCGGGGCAGGGCGCGTTAATGGGGCGACGGGGCGGAAAGGGGAAAAGGGGCGGGGGACCATGTGGTGGTGACGGAGGTTGGGAGTCGCTAGGTCGTAAAATGAAAAAAAAGAAACAGTCACTAAAACCAACGCTATCCTTATTCTTAGCGAACTGAAAAGGGAAGGCATTCATAACTCTCTAGCAGAGGGGCACTCCTAACCCAGCGCGTTTGCTACTCCTCACGAGCGAGGGGTCACAGTGGAATATGTAAGGTTCTTCCTAGATATGTATTGCTATTCTGTTTCCTTTGCACCATTTCAGGACGTACATAATTGCTTCGATGTATTTTCGTGGTAAATGTCAATGGGAAATCGATCAAAATAATTGGAACGTTGCATGTTGTGGTTGTTATCCCTGGAATATGAAATATCCTAAATATTTAGAGACACTTGAATGCATGATGCTGAAGGAGGATGTTGGGTCATCCGAAAGAAGGCATAGCAAGAATTTATTTTCATATAACTAAACTGAAGGAAAAATAAATAAGTAGTCTACGAAAAACGCTAGCGAATGGTGATTTTCAATAAATGAGATGATGTTACAACCACTGATGGAGAGAAAAAACGTAAAAAAGGCACACAAAGATTCAATCATTTCGGCGATCCATTTGCCTTCGTCAGGAAAAGTCGAATCCTACTTCCGGATTCCGTCCGCTCACACTAATCAAGGTGGCGGAGACCACCGAAATGCTTGAAGAGTAAGTCTTTGTACTTAATGCCATTTTACTGTCTATAGTATTTGTTATTTTCACATTTTTGTGACGACAAACTTTAAAATGTCTTGCGGTTGGTTGGGACAAAACCAACTATTCCAAGAGGCAAATTTTCGTCGGTTCGCCGACTTCTATACAGAGGAGAGAAGAGTCACCACGTGCGCTAGAGGATAATGGTGGCTTGGGATTGATAACCAGGCCTTCTCGAGCTCCGGAGAGGGGTAAGGGAGGGCCAAGGAAAAGAAAAATAGGGGTGAAATTAATGGCTGGGGTAAAGAATGAAGATGAAAATTGGCTAATGGATTTTTAGAATGAAAGTATAGGTGGTATGGAATGTTTGTGAATGCGGGAGCAACGGAGACATTTTGTACCAGGTAGAGAAAAGAATGGAAGACCCCGAATAGTTGTTTCCAGGCTGCGGTCCTCAATGAAGAGTGTGTTCACTGGTAATCATGGGTAAGGTGAAGCAACCATCGAATATATTGTTGTGCTCTTTGGGCGTGAGTGGAAATGGAAAGGTGGGAGATGGCAGAGGACTGACTCCTTGCCTGAGGAGTGGGTGTTGTTATTTAGATTCGATAGGGAAGTAGCATGGTGACCTAACACCCGGCGCCACACTCCTTTGCGACGGCTTGCGTGGTATTATGTGGATACTCCCGGCCGGAAGTATCAGGTGGTTATCTGGTCTTTGCATTATAGTTTTATTAAAAGTGTATGAATGCATGCGTGCGTTACACTTATATAAAGATGTAATAAGAGAAATTTTATTTTTGTTAATTTTGAAAATTTTTCCAAGCAAAATTGGTTCTTGCTTTTGGATTTTGCGGCAGCAAATACAATGGACACCAACGACAAAATCTTAGCGAGAGGATTGTGATTAACTGTAGGAAAAAATAACATTGAAATCACGTCACTACGCTACTTATCACTTGAAATGAAGTACTTTGAATTCCCAATGACCTCCGACCTTTCGCATGGAACGTTCACATGCGAGTCCCTTCGCAAGAAACTTGGATCCATCAGTCTAGCGGGTAGGTTAACGTACGTAATGAAAAAGCAAATGAGATAACATGTGGTTCCAAATCGTGCAGACTATATTTAGAATATTTCCTCTTTTGGCTTCCGTCAGCTTATGTCCCGAAGAGGAAATTGGGTGAATTTCTAATGAGAGCCATTCGTTTTTTGACTAATTGTTCTCGACTTGAAGATCTGTAAAACAAATCGATTGTCAGCTCCAATTAACAAGAAGTGAGTAGGACACTGAGGGCACTGTCCCTTCGTACAAAATATTACATGAAGAATCGACTGATGAATCAAGCTATTGAACAGATAGAAGTAACTTTTCAGAATATTTTACATACACTGAAGTATTTAATTTTCAACGACTATAATTTGACGCAGGTCTGCAATATGGAGCAGGCCAAAAAGTTTTAGATTTTTATTTAAAAATGCTCCTGTATGTTATAGTGTGTTCTATAAAGTTACACCAAATCCAATGGATAACGTACTCCGACTGTATTTCTTCGTATCTAGGGAAATACGAATCCACTACCAAATATTGAATTAATGCATGTAATGTTTTGTGAAAAGGACTTTGGCTCCAAAACAAAATTAAGAGTTAGAAATACATATTGTGAAACAGCGTCCATCATGTCTCTCAATCCTTATCTTCGTGCCCTCTTCCATTGCAATAAGATTGGATTTTTAATACGTTATTTACATCATCACTTAAGGGATATTCTTCTAATTCACTTGAGAGATAGTGTTTGGAACTCAACCTTCCGTCCATGAGATATTCCCAAACTAGTCCTAGCATTATGGTCCCTCTACAAGGTCAGCACTTATCGTTTTATCGATATAACTCCTCTCCGCCACACTCGATCTAATTTGATGAAGTCCCATGTACTGGCAAAGCAGCTGTTACATTTCCAATTAAATGAGATTTAATTGGATATCCGAAATTAATTGCCTTGATGGGCTCTCCAGCTCACTGTACAAATAAATTTCATAATGCGTCTTCATCTAGAAAGGAACTCCGCCGATGGAAGTTCAAGTTCAAGGCAACTTATTGAGAAGCGTTAGCAAGGCCAAATGAACTTGGGACCATTCCGGCAGTGTCGTCACAAAACAACTCTTTAAATATAAAGAAGCATTTTCCTCCTTCATGTCTTATTCGCCCGTCCAAACTTTGGAACGTCAGATGTCCCATTTTTAGTTTATCATTTGTTGCATTTTCCCTAAAATTTGTTGTAAGAAATCGTTTTTCTATTAATTGAGGTTTAATATCACCAATGATGCACAAAGATCTTCGGTTTAATAAAATGAGGGGGAGTTTCTTGAAGAAAAAACATTTTATCGGCATCGAAGAATACCATTCTCCCGCTATTAATATGGTCGATGATGGAGCGGCTTCGACTGTATTTACCTGCTTCTCAGGTTATATTGTTTCTTGACTGAATCATTCAGTCTTTTGAAAAAATAACCGGTAAAATATTAAAAAAATAATTTGACCCTAGCTGATGAAGCAAAATTTCATCTTTTCTTAGACATTAGCGTGACTATTTTTAAACAGTTTCAGGGCATTTGAGCGTGAAGTAGGAATTCTGTGAAACTCAACTGTCGCGGATACACTTCAAAACCTCCGATTGCGACGAGTCGACCCACGATTGTCCCAGCACTGCGAGGCGACGCGTCTTTCCTTTGGAGTCGATTGTAAACTTATCTAGAATTACCCATCCCTTCTGTCACATCATTGGTACTTCATTAACTCGCCCTCGGGCGACCTCGGCCGGAAACGATCGCCTCTCCGATATGGATCCCCCACAAGATGGCCCTTACACATCGGGTGCACCGAGAGAGAGAGGGGGAGATAATGGTGCCTTTTTTTGACCGTGTATTTTGCTGGCTGAGATTTTCCCTTTCCATCCTCTCCCAATGGTGGCGACGACAGAATGGAACGTGAAAAAGAAATCGTACCGCAGTTGACAAACCACCGAGATTCCCAGTCCCGACCCTAAGGCTCTCCGAAGTCTCTTTGGTTCAATTGACGAAGAAATAAACGTTTGACAATGCAACCCGATTGCAGTCAAGTGAAAGGAGCAATGGGTTAATGGCCGAAGGGCACGAGATCAAAACCCGTGGGGTCCCTCTGGATTCTACCGGCTTCTCCTAAGCCGCGAAATTTTTCCGGCACGATAAACTACCTGAAGAACTGCAGAAGACGCAGGGAAACGACCCGCCCCTTGGCGTCACTTCAAGACGAGACGCAACGCAGGGCTCAGTGTGAGGTGAACTTCGACCTAGTACATTCATCCTTCATGCTCATTACTCAGGAGAATTGTTGATACGTAGACCAAATTTATTCATAATAGATTTTAAAGTTGCGATATCAAGCGATACCAAAGCGATTAATGCTTTCTCTATGTGTGTTTTTGGGATATATTACTGGATATTGAGCATTTTATAAATGACTCAACGTTGTGTACTTTCTAATGAGAACATCGATTTAGCTCCTGGCGATATACTCATGTAGGGAGGAAAAAGACGTTGGTTTTAATGAAAATTCTCTATATACAACATTAAAATAATGAAAAAATTAAAATATATATATAACACTTTTTGAAAGTCTCACGGAGGTGAATAATAATGTATAACACTTAGCACTAGTGGATACAGACAAAAACACAGAAACACCCAAAAAAGACTCACTATTTTTCGAATTTTCGGTGGTCGTGACCACCTTTATCAAGGAAGAGAGGGACAGAACTGCTGAGCAGCAGTTCTGAGCTACTCTGAACGGCTGAGCAATTATGTCCCTCTCTTCCTTGATAAAGGTGGTCACGACCACCGAAAATTCGAAAAATAGTGAGTCTCTTTTTTGTGTGTTTCTGTGTTTTTGTCTGTGTCCACTAGTGCTAAGTGTTATATATATATATATATATATATATATATATATATATATATATATATATATATATATATATATATATAGTAATTATCTGGCTGATACTGGGGTTTGGTTACCCATATGATGTCAGCTTTTGTGGGGTTTACCGTGCACAAACTTAAATATGTACCCACGTTAAAAAACACTCAACAGCGGTTTTATTTCGATCGAGGACGTTATCTTTGACACTTAACCCAATTCAGTAGTATTAAAAGATTTCTATTGGTGGAAGGGAGAAGACTGAGAGAAATGCCCGATTAACCTCGACCCAGCGAACTAATGACCATTTCCCAAGATATTCTTTAAAACGTTTTGTGTGGTGCACATATACAGTGCTCCTTGTATTTCATGGCGATATGGTCATTCCCTGAATGGAAATGGAATATTCTTACAAATTCACTCCTTTTTTTATATTGAGCTCACGTCCTCATTAGTCGAATGGGGATTTGTGCACTCCACGTGTAATTGGAATCCTAGGAAAGGATTTCTGATGTCCTCACGATATGAAAGAAGAAATTATAAAGCGTGAATTCTGTTGGAAACGCTAATATATATATATATATATATATATTCACGTTTTGTAATGGAATTAAATCTTATATGTATATTGCCACATTAGCCCACGAGTGAGATTTTTCCGTGGGTTTTTTACATCTTTCTCCGCGTTTTATTAAGCGGGCAGTTTCTTCTCTTTGTACTTATTTCGAGTACTCGTTCAGGAGCGAGGCGCGCTCTCTCTCTCTCCTGATATTTTGTTTCTTTCTTTACGCATGAAGTTTTCAGCCGTTATAAACGAGAATATTTGCATGAAGCTGGTATTTTTTTTCCTAACTGAAACTTACATATCTGTACGTTCGAGTATCTGCTCCCCAGGTTTTTCGTTTCATCTAAATAAGGGGGTTCATTAAAAGTTTGCTCATGCGAAAATCTTATTGTATTTAATTTGCGAAGGCGCTCTACCAAGTATTGGCTGCCTCGTTTCGTGAAAATAATTCGGGTAATAATGAAGGTATGGATTTTGGTTAAGGGTTTACCATTCTATACAACGGATTATCATTAACATTTTACTAATCCAACGGTTTTGTCACGAGTGTGTCTCACGTGCCGATGACAGTTTGCTATTTAAGGAATATAGCTACACATTTTGGATAGTTCTTTGAATTTACTCCCCTGGACTTTTCTTTGAAGTTGATATGTATTTTTGTATGTTTCACCTACCTTTTCCCCTCTGAACATTCATTTGCATAGTCCTATGTTGCTGGGTTATTTCATTTACTCGATTCACTTGTTAATCAATAAACGTCCAAATAGAGAGCGGGTGGACACAATAGTTAAGCCTTCCGAGTATGTTAGTAATGATTATCAATTCAGCCGGATTTTAAACGGTGGGTATAATTGTAGTTCTCGTGTTATTTGTATTTACGTCTACAAAGTAACCCGCAAGCAGTCGCAATAGCGTGTTTGAATATATATTTGCTCATATACACAAGCATTTGTTCACATTTATAAACACAAATGCCTTTATAAATAATATAATAAATGGCGCATTGACTAATTATTAAATATTGGTCCATAAAAACAAATATTTGGGCGTTTGAGTACCACTTTGTAATGATTGCACATCTTGTGGCGGAAATATATTCATTAAGTAAGTGAACAAGTGTAATCGGAGGCTTGAGGGTGATGTGAGCAATTTACATAATCATAATATATTATATACCACCACGAATACGGTAATTTATTTACCTCACCATCTAAAAATGAATGTCCTGACTAATGGTTGGCTGAAACTTTATGGCTGTTTTGAAATCGCACACGCATTGCATTGCCTCACATCACTTTTAAGCAACGTAAAGTAAACATTAAGGTGATAATCACATAAAGAGTTGGATATTTAACGGTCTAAACTATCCATTTTCACTTCAATATTATTTTATGTTGTTTCCCTCAGGAGTTGAAATTCAGCGGACTCATTTGAAAAAATTCCATTCATTTAAACCTCTATTCTGATCTTCATCCGACAGTCATATTTATGATTCCAAGCGGCTCCTGTAGATGATTTCCAAAATTTCAAAAGATTACTTCGTAGAGTCATTCCCGAATCCCTTGCTCATTTACTTAGTCAATCGTCTAGGTTTTGCACCGCAGGGAATTCTCTCTCCATTTGTCTCACGCCTCGTGTCCCGGCCCGACGCTGCGATCCCCGGTTGACTCCCGTGTGGAGTGGATGGGATGTGATTGCCCTCGAGGTGGGACGATGTGCGGGACACTCCCGAGGCCACCCTCGGCGGACGCGGGGAGGCGACGAAAAGAGGAGGAGGGCGCGAGGAGGGAGAGCGAGAAAAAAGAATCGACGGGATCTCCACAGAAGTTGATATTTATTTTTCATATCAACCAGGCCGATATGGATAGGTTTAAGGAACATAAAATTCATAGGTCGAAAATAATGGGCGATATTGTCATTATTATAGTCTTGGTGATGTAATCGATATAGGTGTACGATATTCGTACATATACTCGATATTACGTGATATCTTTTGATATTCTCGATATTCTTTGCACGCAATATTGCTAGTTGCGCCAAATACAGTAATCATTTCTCTGCATGTCCGATAAGTACGATCAATATCACCTGATATTCACGATAATCCTCGATTCATCCGATACTATCGATGTTTCTCGAAATACCTACTGGATAGATACCTGGATAACTATCACCAAATTGATGCATAGATACCGCCTTCATCTTTGCTATATGTCGAAGGCCGTTATTGGAAAATGTATATCGGAAAGCTCCTATTAAATGCTCCATGTTATCGTTTAAATCTTGTGAAATTTTTTGAGGCTGCAGGCGTAATATCTGTAGACTTTTGCGGGGAAGAAGAGGGGTAGGCAGATTGAGAATGTCTCCACCGAGCGGCGGTTGACGATTCTCTTGAAAATAATGCGAGCTGAGATGAATTGAGGAGGACCGATCCTCACCTCCCGGAAGAGGGGGACATATGGGCGGATTTCTGATGCCATACCGTCATCTTGAGCCTCCCCCTCCTTCCGATCTCCATTCTGTAGTTCGGCGACGAGTGTTATGTAAGCAGTGTAAAGGCAAAGAAAATTTTTCACCACAAAAAAAATGCGCAATGTACGTACTCCTCTGCATTTTTGACGGCTTAATTGGTGCGAGATGTTAAGCAAATGACGAGTTCATTAATTATTGGTACTTTAATTAAAATATTTAGAAAAACTTTCTCAGTAGATATTTTAAATATATATCTTTTAAATTTTGTTTTGTTCCCTCATAGACAAACATTGTATTTAAACATTTTTCACGAATCGGAAATGTCTGCAAGTTTTTCGAGAGAATCCATAAATTTTTCAATCGTTGGAGCTTATTTGATAAGTACGCGGAATGATGTATCCAAAAATTTCATTGAATCTTTCATCTATTCATTGAAATATTATAATTTAATAAACCCTTAAGATGTATTTTTGTACTGCATATTTTGAGAGACAAGACGATTTGAATTAAGTCTTTAAATTTTAAAAATCTAGATACTAAAGTATATCCAGATTGTTTATAGAACATTTCTGTAAGCACCTACCTGGTACTTAGTAAGGTAATAAATATGCTACGAGGAATTATGCTTAAAAAATAATTTGTTGTTGGTGTTTTCATGATTTTCTTGTCTAGTAATTGTCCCTTCATATAAAAACATTACTAGGTCCCTGATATTAATATTTAATATTATACATTGCACTCAAGAAGTCATGAATGCATCTTATTAGAACTACATTTAAGTTTCTCACTTTTCTTTACACTGAGTATACTGTGATGCTTCCATTGGTGAAACTTATGTGCAACTGTTGTTTAAAAAAATGAGTAAAATATTATGTTATCAGCAGCATTTTCTGCCTCGGGAAAGTATTTCAGGTAAGCCTCCAGAGGTAATCATGATATTACCTATTTTATAATTGATGGTAGAATGGTAGAATAGAAAGGAAAAATTTTCTGGTGCGCTGCACTTCCCCTAAAGATGAAGGCGCGAGGGCGATGAGAAAGAACCGAAAGCCTCTCAGGAATGCAAACAGTGAGACCATTGAGCGGAAATATCCTTCCAGTGCAGGGCGATTAATTCCCTTCACTCATCGCTGTTGAGGGCAGGTCGGCGTCGCCGGAAGGCGGAAGTCTCGCGCCCTGAAACCCCAACACACACACCGCTGGGGATGCTTCACCTTTGAGGAATTAACAGACGAGACACCGAATCTTAGAGGAAATCAGAAGGGATGGATGCATTCGTCAGGTTATTTATAATTCACCTCTTCCAAAATCCATGCGTGCCTTGGTAACACACACAGGAAATGGTAAATGAGGAATGGTAAGGACTGGGGTGAGAATGACAGTAGACGGGTTGATGAATACGAAGTCATTCAGACGTGTGGTTGATCAACTTCGAGCTAACCATTCAGCCACGGTATTGCAGTCATTACTGAGCTTTTTACAGAGTGAGGGTTTTGTGATGAGGATAAACCATAATAGAATAAAATTAATGAGATTCTCTACAAAAAGAGGAACTCTTAAGTCGAATGCTTAAGTTCATTATTAGTTAGCTCAGCCCAGAAATAATCAAAGCAATAATTCTTAATGAAGAATTTATTAATTAGAGGTAAATATGAAGGATAGATGAGGAAGGATAGAAATATATATATACCTATATATAAACATATATATAATATATATATTACATATATATATATATATTACATATATATATATATATTACATATATATATAATATATATATTACATATATATATTACATATATATATATAATATATATATTACACATATATATAATATATATATTACATATATAGGTATATATATATATGTATTTCTATATTCAAGGAGTCGGATACCGTTAAGATTGGTTTGAATGTAGACCTCCAGTGGTCTCTTTTCTGATCCTTTCTATTTATTTCCTCGTGAGACGTTCCTAGATACTTCCTCACTTGTTGAAGATATTGTAATTCTGTCCTCCCCCTCTATCTTCCCCCGTATTGTGGATTTTGTGTGAGACCTTGCTCAATACTTAAATGTGTTCCCCGCTATCTCTTCTCTTCCTTTTCACTGTGCACTGCCACAATTTTCTCTCCAGAGTCGCTGGAAGAATCAGGAGAAAACAAAATGGCCCTAATCCTGCTGTAGGGAAAATTTCTCATATCATCGTGGTGTTTAAGAGGCAACGTTTGCGTAAAAAGCAGCAAATAAGGACCCAATTTCTTCAGGGTTAAATACCTCTACCGAGTGCCAAAGACATCTTAGGAGAGCGGAATGAGCGAGTAGAGGTTTGGGACCAATGTGCCCTTGGGGTGAGAAATTAACACTGAAAGTGGTTGAATGCATGGTGATCAACTGCATAGGATCAAAATGTGGCGGATACCACCGTATATAAGTGTCGAAGGAGATTTCCAAGACCAATAGACCAACATGGAACTTGTAATGGTCATATTTCTACCTAGAATGGCCTATATTACCTTTTTTTCCAAGAGACCACAGTTGGTCCTCTAGTCTATAACCGAATGCTCTACCCTGCGAACTACCACACCTCTGATATTTCCAGATACATACGGAATTCGAAATTGCTATAATTTCTTCACTTCCCCTATTACTTTCAATACTATTTTTTTCGTGAAATTGGTTTTCAACGAAAAAATAAATATCCTCCTTGGGCCTGTATATTTACGTATTTCGACTGTTCAAATCCCCTAAAGTTATTTTTTAAGTGGAATGTATTAGGTTTCCTAGAAAGCATTTTACGAACTACTGACTTCTCTTGAAGGTTCAGTTGCTAATAAATCGATTATTCGATTTATCGAGTTGTTGGCGCGATCTTTTATCGATTGAGAGTAAATGTTTGAGAGGCGGTGTTGTGTTCAGTGATGTTAAAGGGGTCGTGTGTGTGTGTGGGCATTGGTTGAAAGCTCTTGGTCCTCTCGCATGCTCGGAAAGGCGGCGTACGGAGGGTTAGTCCGAGGTTCTCTGCCTCAAGAGTGCCGATGGACCGGAAACTACCGCGGCAGAAAGAGAGCAAGCGCTTCGGCGGCGTTGATTCGGAGTAATCTGAAGTACTACAGTCGTCCCTCGCTCACATCTAGGTAATGCAGGATACATTGCTTTGTGCCTCTTTAGGTCTTTGCTCTTAGGCCACATTTGTATCCACGGCAATTTTCCCGGATTAATTAAGGAATGGGGAAAAGGTACGGGGTAAATTCTCGATTCATGCCCCATCCGTCACGCCCGGTGCTCTGCTGTACATGAAGTGTTCTGCGTAATGCATTGGAAATTAAATGTGAAATCCCGTATTTGTTTAATTTCTTTTGGTCCATTGGATGTCCACGCGCAAAGAAGCCAGCCAAGCGACTACGATCCCGGAAGCTTCTGTGTGGCTACAGGCTCATATGGTTAAGAAACGCCATATCCGAAAATTCCTACGAGGAAAGAGTAGGCATGTTGTAGGATTTAGGTTTAGAGCCTATTGGTTTACGGATATATCAGGAAAGTCAGACTTTCAGAAATGCACAGGACAACTGAGGTTTCTTGCTGCACCAAGTGGATTATTATAGCCCCGAATTGAATCGGTATATTCGACCACTGAGATCAAATAAGAGAGAGAGACCGTCACCGTCAGATTCAATTGCTCATTTTTAAGCTATCATGATGGACAGCCATAACAAATTTACACCGAACCATCCGAATGTATTCATTTAATATCAAAGTGTAGGTATATCTTCAAATACTAATGTTTTCATGATATATGCGCGAATGTGTGAATGTGCACGAGTCTTTTTGCACATGAGAATACATATATTGAAATGCATGTATGACCTAATATGTATGCTTGCACGGCTGGTGAACTAACACCCTCCGCCATTCTCCTTTTCGGTGGCTTGTGGGGTATTGAGTCGAAATAGATGTTATTGAAAGACAATTGCTTATTGTAATCGAAAATCAATTTTTTCCTATAGGCTTTTCTGCTATCGTACCTACGATAACCGTTTTCGAAAACCGATAATATTTTCGGCTTCTCATCCCGTTTAAAGTTGCTGCACTGCGTTTAAAATATCGAACGCTAAAACACTGATTTTTTCCAACCGTCGTCCTTGCACTACCTTAAAACATCGAGTGCCGTCAGTAGAACAATCGCGTACTCGCGTTTCGCATGCCTCTGAATGCAAACTGCGAATTGGGCTCGTGCTTCCGATTGTTCTCTCCATTCCATCTCAACTACGAAGAAAGGACCGAAGCCGAAATTAAATCCCACTCCTATGAGGTTTGAGCACCACTACTTCACAGTATTGACTACCGGCACCTCCAGCACTTTGTCTATACAATTGGAATCGGTGGAGAAAACGTTTATCGATGAGATGCACTGTCGACGCCCCAATACCTGGTGTCCCTCGAAACTTTTGCTCGATAGGGGGCCCGATTCCTTCTCGTGGTCCCCGCCAAAACCATATGCATAAAACTACGTCGATGAAACTATCATAACCATTTGAACTTCAAGATCAGATTTTTACTTTTGAATGCATCGTTTTTCTCTGAATACATCAAAAGTATTGACAAACTTTGCGCTGCGGGGCTATTGAAGCTTTTTTTGCCATCTGACGAGAAAACAGTTTTCCTTGGAACAGACATAATCATCCCTACTCGCCATCGCTCGAGTTCCGATTGAATATAATTACTCAAAAACGGATATCCACCGTTTGAAATTTTTTTCTTGTTCGATCTTCAGGAATTCAAATGTAAGTAACAAATAGTGTTTATTCTTCCAATATAATGAAATGGAAAACTATGACTTCGTAACACAAAAATCAAAGTCGACGATTGCCGAAAAGTTTCGTTTTTCCTTTTACTCAAATCCAAAAACAGTTTTTGGAGTCGATATATCAGTTTTACAGAATCTTTTTGAACTAAAAAATCTTCAACACTATACCAGTTTTTAATAAATCAATCATTAGGCTCGACGTTCTTTTTCGGCGATGTTTTTCCGATCGAGAGTTGACCAATGACAGCTCTTCACTGAAAAATATCGGGAGTTGACCAATGAGGTCACGCTACCACGAGCACAACACAATCGGACTTGTTTGTTGAACAATTAAAAATTACTTTTTTAAATTTATGTTTTAAAGACTTCCTTATGATACGATTAGGAATAATCAATCCGAATTCGACACGTTTCGAACACCCTGGAATCACCATCAGTATTTCAATTCCAAGATTGGTTGACTGCAGCCCTCCAAAATTTTCTTTCCTTCCACCATATTGCGTCTTACTTTATTCCTTCACTTTCTCTATATATTTTTCCATTGGTCTCCATGGGTTGTGTTCCCCATCTGGACATTTCAGTAACTCATAGCTCTTTCAATAACATTTTGAAAACAATGGATATTTCCCTCGAAAGTGAAAACTATTGAAAATTGTAACAATAACCTTCGATTTTTTGGCGAAGATTGCTCCAAGATAAGAAAACTGGCAAGGAACTTAGGAAAACGTTGTTGGTGGGTCAAGAGAAATAATCTTGCACTCGTAAATTCATATTCACACTTTCTAAGTCATCACTTTCTGCGAAAATCGTTTCCAGGTGTGGTACTACGAGTACCATTTGCAAAAGGCTTAGTTTTCCGGTTCTCTGAGAATTTCTAAAAAGTGAAAACGTTTGGTTGGCATATATCGATGGCTGGCAGGCACTCCAGCCTCACAGGGCGACTTAAAAACTCAGTCCAATTGACTGCCATCCACTCTGGATACCAACATAACGAAGGTTTTCAACTTCACCCCAAATCTCGATGCGCCGATGACTCTTGACTTTTTTTTTTGTAAATGACAGTATGTGCACACTGTATATGTGACACAACGAAGCCCTTCGCGGGTTTGTCGACCCATCGGGAGAGAGTAATACTTCGCTCCAGCCTCTCGACCACCACGACCGCAACCACCATCAGATGAAATTGCAGATCGGGTTTCAGATGGGGTGGGGGTGTTGGAGAGGAAGGGATGAAGAGAGAAAAGGTGGAAAGAGATAACTTAGGCATGAACAGAAAGAAAGTAGAGTCACTCGTATCGAGAAAAAGAGTCCTTGGCGAACAGAGCGCGCGAGGGAGAGAAAGAGGGAATAGATGAGGTATTCAACGGGAGGATCCCGAGTGGTTGGAGAGAGTAAGGGAGTGGGGGTGGGAGAGAGTAAGGGAGTGGGGGTGGGAGAGAGTAAGGGAGTGGGGGTGGGAGAGAGTGAGGGAGAGAGTTTTACGAGAGCCAGTGGGGAGGGGTGGGTGCGGGTAGGAAGCGGGGAGAGAGAGAGAGAGGGGACGGTGGGGGGAGAATGGAGTCGAAGAGGGGGGGATGGAGGTTGATGGGAGGAGAGAGAGGCCGTTGGTTTTCGGCGCGACGCCGCCGTTGACTTCGTCTTGGCGCGCGCAGTCCAAAGAGAGACGCGCACTGGGGATCAACAGGGACGGAGTGTGAAGTGAGAGAGAGCAAAGTCCCACCCCACGAGCACACACACACGTCTTCCACCGCGAGGGCAGCCTCCTCGCTCCCGTCCTCTCCTCCCTTCCGTGTGGAAGCGAAGGGTTTTGTTCGTCGCCGCGGTCAAAAGAGCTTCCGGACCTCGTCGCCTACGCCGCCGGGACGGTTGGTCGTGTGTTTGCACCACTCCCACGCGTGTGTTTCGGGTGCTTTGAAGGGGGTGCGGCTGGAAAGAGTAGGAGTCGACATGGCCGGGAAGAACTTCTTATGGGTGCTGGCTGCCCTGTTCACCTTCGTGATTGCCGGCGTGGCTGCGGTCAGGTAGGCATTTTGGGAGGGGGTTGGAATCCGACCCTCTACCTTCCTGAACTTCTCGTCTCACTTAATTACTGCCGGCGTTGATTCCGAAGGCTGTGTTAGACGCTCCACTTATAACATCCCACCTATCCCTCGTCGACGAGTGTGTCCGAGTACCTCCCTCACCGAGTTCAGATCTTCAGCGTTACGCATGTATTTCTCATGGCTTTTTGAATATAAGCGCCACTTCCGACGTTATTCTTTTGGATTCGACAACGTCAAAACCAGACCAACTATCGGTTATGACGGGACAATAACTCTTATTGTAGCAATATCTTCCATATTCTATTAACCATACTTCATATTTTTCCGCCTCCATTCACATGTCTGCTATCATTAGAATGTGGTTTGAAAAACCTAGGAGACTATATATTAACTTTTAGCATTGGCCTATTAAATTATGTCAAATGATATTTCAAATTAGTTAAAATATATGAAAGTTTCCAAAAGTCACCCATAGTATGTGTCTGTTTAAAAAAATGAGCGCTTTTTAATCCAAAGTTGATTCTGTGAAAGGGTGCGCAGATTGAATGTGACAAAAATCAGGTATGTAATGAAGTAACTTAATCACCTATAGAATATATCTTCCACAGTAAATTCTAATTTTTCCGACTTCCATTATTCTCAAAGAATAAGTACTTTGTAACAGTTCGCGGGTTGTATTTGTTGGATACATGTTGATACCATTCTTCCTATGTGTGAGTTGCGAGTGTCGCATTGGTAAAATTGTGCTTTCTCTCTGTGTTTAACTCTAATTTAGGAAAAGTAAGGAATAATACCATGAATATTTATTCTCTCCCTTTGATCTCACCACTCCGTTCCAGTTTGCGATAATTTGTTGCTTTTTTTTAATTGTTTTAATACAGATTTAATGGGAGCGGCTCTAATGTGCCACGATGACCCTCCTCTTCAGACTCTATGATTATTGAATTTTAAAGTAACAATGGGGTTGAAGTAATGAATACTTTTGATGAAGTCGTACTTGAGTCTCATCTAAGGCATTTCAATTGTGACTATCTAAAATCATCACCCTACCCTTATGAGGCTCTTCCGAAAGACCGATGATTTTTGAGACCATGAATACAATCATCGGGTGATCTTTTTTTTCCTGTCGTTCGTACAATAATGTCGTGTATCCGTGTGCTAGGAGAGGAGATTTTAGTTATTCAATAAATGGAAGCGTGAGATCATGATGACTGGTTTTTATTGGAATAGTGTATATAAGTTGGTTCCAAATTTCGGCAATAGTCAAATTGGTAAAAAAGGACGCTATTTGTATGTGTGTATTGTACGTTTGTATGTTGTATGGATTGTGTTACATATAGTTAGTTATTGTACTAAACAGCTAATATAATGTTTTATTGTATGTTAGTCCTAGGATATCGTATTTACGAATTATATATATATATATATATATATATATATATATATATATATATATACATACATATATACATATATATATACATATATACATATATATATATATACATATATACATATATATATATATACATATATATATATATGGTATGTAAATTCTATCTATAACTATATTCTTGTAAATTTGTGACGAGGGGTTATGTTTGGTAGAAGAGACTCCTTAGTCATAATCTCGCCCCAAAATAAAGACAGTTATCTTTTTCCTCCGTAGGATTCAGCCTACCTCCGTTTGCGTAAAGAAATGCCTGTTCCCCTAATCAACAGAAACCTGTGAACAATTTCCCTTTGGCTTAAAACGCAATTCACATAAATTATTCGTCATCAGCAATGGGTGACCAAAGAATACCTTTGATTCCAGCTTCAGGAGACAAAATTTGAATGTCGCGTCAATGAACGCGAAGGTAAACAATTAGGCATGAAAATGTCACGAATTCAACTTTTTCGTAATATTATCAGTTTATATTTGTTGGGAAGTATGTGGCTATAGAGTTTTAATTTTAAGTTCGCGATGGAATATTTGCGCTAGTATGCGCCCCTGTTAGAATCCAGATCGAAAAATAAGTAAAAAAAATATACCCTGCCATCGAAAAAACAGACGCATAAATTGCAAACAACAAATGCATAAATTGTACCGATTCTCCCTTGCATGAAATATTTCATTCGATCAAAATGGTGCATTATTTTCTGCCGAATCCCGTACTTTTATCCTGACCTAATGAAGTTCCATTCTGCGCGGTATTTGTATCGAAAAACAGCCAATTCATTCACGCATTTAAAAAATACCTAATACAATTTCGCGCGCGAATCCAACGTTTTCCCGATTCATTTTGATTAATGTTACTACAGTTACATGAACTAGACGGTTTTTATTCATGAGATCGGTAGCGTCCATATAAAAATAGAATGTAATGTTCGATATGAATGAACGAATCATTCGCCGTCCGTATAGCATTATGTTTGAATTATTTTTCCCTCTGGATAGATTACGGTTCCTACACTCGGGAAATTCCTGAGGATCATTTTATTTTTCCTTAATCCCGAATATCGTGTTTACTATATTCTTCACCTAAAAATTTCCTTTTAGCTGATATTTTACTTGTGCTAATGAAAGGCTTTGAAAACTTCTTACTTCAACTTGCAAAAGGGAGGGAGGGGGGAACTCATCCCGGGTGTGACTAAATATGATTGCACTCCAAATGACACCGTTTGGTCAGCCTATGTGCAATTTACCTCCTCTTTGCGTTGCTCCCTTTAGAGCGAACATGAAGACTGACAAGTGCGTTGACCCCTAATGGTGGACCAGCATTGGACTCAATAGGACTTTTTTTCTCCTACCATCATTAACGATCTAATGGGCTTTCAAAATTTCCGGCGTCTCAATTATGAAGCAGCTGATTGCACTGCCCTACTTATCATTAATATTCTCAGCGGCACACGATCGGTACACCGAGATAATTTACATAATTAATGGCAATGGGCTTTCAATAGAGCGGGTTCACCCGGTAAATCCACCCAAGATCTTGCGAGGGACGACCGCTGCCCTTCGAGATTTTTACGTGAATTTCCGTCGTCATTATACCTTTTGTCAGAGTATTTTCAGCCGAGACTCTCAAGTTAAGCGTACCGTTCATACGATAAGCCAGCCGACTGGATGAAATGAGAGAATATCACAAAATTTATTTTAAATTAGACCTACATCATCCTCAGTCAAACGCTGTAAGATGGCAAGGCATGCATGTACTTTGTCTTTATAGTCGACTATGTGAGATGGACATCGATAAAAGACAGTTGTGAGGTCAATTTTGGCTCATCACGGGAAACGCAATCAACAAGAACTGAACTGCTTCTGTTCTAGCTGAACGCTGAGGCTAAAGGAGATAATATCCGACAAAAAATGTTGTCTGTAAAAGCTTAAGTTATCGTTTCAGTTAGGCATACTGAAAGCGTATGAATAAATAAGTTATAAAGGCGACGCCCTCGGTAAAATAGCGCATGTTGTACGAGCACTCTTCCCCGTGGGTCAATAATGAATCTAAAATTTGCCATTAGCGTACGTAGGTCCGTAGGTTAGAGTTATACGTGATCCCTCGAGGGACCCTTGCTATAATTTTCGTACCTGAACCCAAATTGATAACATTCACGTAAGGTTTATTCATGATATACTACGAAGTGCAATAGAATCGCCCCTTTCCTCTGATTTATTTTTTTAAAGCTCGAAAAAAATTCAAATGTTGAATGTGGGATTAATTTTTTATATATAGTATCTCAGCTCTGTCTTTTTGAACATGGATTTCTTCGGTAATCTTTGTTCGTGGGCGCTCCTTAATTGAGTCAGTTCTGAGTTAAAATGTTTATCAAATCGGCCCTGTGAATAAATTGCTTCTAATTTCCTTCATTCAGTGACAATTAGCTCTCTCTAAGAAGTGGGATCACAGAATGGGTTTTGCTATGATTTTCCTTACCAGCAATGTCCCATCACTCGAGTAACATTTCTCCTGGTGGAGGGAAAACTCAAGACTTCATGAAATTCAACGCAAGCTATAAACAATCAGATAAAGTTAAGCATAGTTCAGAGCAGTATTTATTTTACAACATCAGTACGACTTCTATGATGTTTACCGGGTTTTTATAAATCTTTCAGAATAACTTATTAGATGTCCAAACATTTTAGACGTGGAATGTATTTCTACCTGAGCTCTATCATGCTTTCGAATAAACGCCCCGCATATCACTCTAAATCTCAGAAACAAAGTCACAAAACACAATTTTTAGCTCAAGCACGTTTGTCAAATACAATACTTTTCCTTTCCGATATGTTTCTTTTAGGCAGAAAAACCATTTTATCCTGGAAATGCACAGGAAAGTCGTGCATTATCACCATATGTTGATCGTAATTCTCCGATGAACTTCAACACTGAAATATTTCTTCCACGGGTGGAAAGCTGTTTCTTTCTTGTTGCACACACGTGATGATTCCCGCGGAAAACCTTCAGGAACTAACACCTGCTCGAATGAAAGTGATTATGATTATTTTGTAATGGCCCGAAGTGATGATCCAGAGCAGTTCCGCGTCATAGAGTTTTATTTTTACGTAGTCGCACACTGCTCCACTTTTTTTTGTCCACTTAAAACGGAAGACGGAAGCTGGCCAACAGCACCTCTACATTCGTTTGTTTGTTTTTCCAATGGGGTCGAGGAACGCCTGGGCCACGAAAGCGTAGGTGTCTGGGTTTATCATCCCTGAATGAATTAGCACGAAGTTACTCCCTTCATTAAGGCTCGTCATTATTGCCTCCAACTGTTATATCTTATGGTCTTTCCAGCTCTTTTGACTTCTGGTGCTGCAATGTTAAACGACGGTAGTCAAAATTTAATGTACGGATGTATACAGCCGGAATTCCTTTCTGCTTTGAGCAGCTTGAGAGAAGAACGATATTGACTGAATCCTGGCTCATCTTCCAGTTCATTTTTTTTTTACTTTTGGACCTTTAGGTACAATTATCGCATTTAGGGTGGTCGGTCGAAACTGGAATTGTATGGTGCTTTCATTCAAACGTAGGTGTTTAGGTGTATTTATTTTCTCCAAAACTAACCGTAAAGTAGAAAGTTTTGCGCAGTTTATTTTATCGAGGAAACAGCGTATTTGCAAAGTATAAGGACTTCAAAACTGATTTGTAGCTTTGAGAAACAGGTTCCAGGATTCGGTTCGGTTCCAGATAATTGTCGGGTTCACGATATCAACCGAATCTTTCGAAAGGGATGGTAATCGTCTTAGAAAATATTGTGGCCATTGGTGAAAGTTAGGTCCTTTAAAAAATATCTGGATTCGGGATACCGCCAAAACTGTGACAGGTTTTCTTATACACAGTTATTAACAGCAAAAAGTTACGACTATGCTAAATTTTAAAAAAAATCTCAATTTAGATATTAAAACAGTTTAATTTCTCCTAAGGAATAACACAATCAAATTGACGTTTTAAAATCGTTTCGTTAAAAATTCTAAAAAATAGATAATAGCACTGCGTGTGGCTACTTGGGGCTGGGCAGCTCAAAATTTCTTCTTAAATTGTAAGTGCGGAACTTAATGGTAATTTTCCGCTTATCATCACCATGAAGATGGAATAATTTTAAAACTTCGTGAAAAAGAAAGTGTCTTTGGAGGAGATCATTCTTCTGAAGTCCAAAATATTTTAATGAATGCATATTCCATTCATAAAGTGTGACATATTGGGATCGTTTCGTGGTCTGAATGGAATCTTCAACGAGCTGGCGAGATATAATTTGACATATGTCATTATTAATGACATTATTTAAATATGTAAATATAAATGAGCCGGCGTATTGAACCCCAATCAGGATTCCCTTATATTTTACTAAGATAAATAACCGACAATTTGACCTTAAGCGTTCTGTAAGAAAAACCCCAGCACCTGTTCTTTTCATTGTTTGTCCCTAAAAATTAACACAACTGACTGATGTGTAGTCTCAAAACTGATATATATCATTTCGCATTTTTCGCAAGACAAAAGCGATAGATAACTGACAAAAGACACAGTCAGTATCGTGAACCGAACGATATGGAACCGGTTCTCAAACTACCAATCAGTTTGCAAGTCCTTGTAATTTTCACACACGGCGTCTGCATCGGAAAATAAACACTGCAACACTTGCCACTCTCCATTATTATGCAATGCATATATTTGAAATTATTACATTGCGTCTTTAAGACTGTTTTCAAAGGTCTTTCAAAGCGATGTTTAGAGAAACAGGCCCCTGTGCGTGGGACATAAACAGAATAACATCGCCACCAATTGCTTCTGGCATGGTTACCGGCTTCAGTGTCACCCATTTTTAACAAACGTAAACTATGTCCGGAGAGGGAGTGATCGAAACGCAAGTACGGGGACGGGACTCGGTGGAGTGAGGGAGGGTGAAGAGGATCTCGGACCACATCCGAAGCCACTATTTTTCGCTGACACACAAACAACCACGCCCCCTCCCATTCGGTTCGTTAACGCGAGAGGGTGACCGTCGTCGCCCTTTCGACTCAAAACGGAAGAAAAAGATCCCTTCATGGAATGTATCCGTCAGTCATTGAGAGAGAGGGAGAGAGCCGGCCGAGGGCTCCGAAGGGAGGGGTGGGGTGTATGATAAATAAGGAATAAATAAAAGCGTGGACTGCATGGGAAGGGGTTTATTGACTCGGAGGAAGGCGAATGAGATGGGTTTTGGGGTGAGGAAGAAGACGTCCCAAAGGGTTCCGAAGGAATTTCAGTCCGAACTGTCGGCCCCCGGAGTGCTCTTTGGGCCGGGTCTTTCTCCCTTTCCAGCCCCGCGTCTCAATTTACTACAAATGGATGTCCCAGGCGAAGACATTTAAATGGATTCGGATCACTCGCCCATCTACATGTACACAGTAATCAACCCGAAGGTCAGTTTGGTAGGTGATGGTCGAGTTCACCCAGTACTAAGCCCGACGGCGTGTGAGATTTACACATCAGGGTATGGGGACCGGTTCCTTTCTCTTTGCCGGTTATAGTTGCCAAGAAAGACCTGGGACCCGAAAAATCACAAAGTTTGTGTGAAGCTGAGAGTGCATAGAGGGATCCCCTGGAATGGAACCTGGACTTAGCTCAGCGCTCTACCCGTTGGGTTACCGCAGACCCCCATATACAATTATATATATATATATATATATATATATATATATATATATATATATATATATATATATATATATATATATATATATGCATAATGTAGAAAAGTTAGCACTATTGGGCACAGACAAAAACACAGAAACACACAAAAAAGAAAAGAAACTCACTAGGTTTCGAATTTTTGGTGGCCCAAGCCACCTTTCTCAAGGAGGAGAAGGACAGAACTGCAGAACTTCCTAGGGGCACCCTCCCCCCTTACCACCCGATGAATTTTCAAACGCTCATCGAGCCCCCTGTCTCCCCTCCCATTTTCCTACATCTACCTTCCCCTCCTGCTGTGAGCTTCCAGTCTTTTTCCTACCTTTGAAAATAGTTGCTGTTTCGAAAGTTTTGAGAGTCTTTTGCGTGAGCTTTGCACTATCGTTATTTTTTTAATAGTGCTGTGCTTCATTTATATACACCAAGCTCAATGATGACGGTCACCGATGACCAAAGCACGAGACAGCATCTCATGTTTATACATTTAAGCATTAATTACTTGACCACGGTAGACACATACTTCTATGTACGAAGCCTAGGATTTCTTCGTATCACCATTCGATTAGCCAACATCGTTTCGAGAAGTTTGGTTTAGTTAAAAGATTTGATGGACAATCAATCCTCCCATTTCTTTCCACGTTTGTCATTTTACTCCACTTGATGATATTAAATTAATAATCGTTCTCTCTTGTTTAAAACTGACTCATATTTGCGTAATTTGAGGAAAAAATACTTTCTTTCAATTCTCCACGAAAATGTTGGATGGGACCAACTTATAATAGACTGACGAAGGGAACGCGAAGTAGTATTATTAAACATAGAAAAACTTCTAAGCTATTTTGAATGTTAGTTGGGCACGGATCTAAAAGGGTTGTGCAATTCTGGCCGGCTTACGCCAATCTCTCAGAGATCTCGGGGAAGTTTGTCATCCCAGCGTGGGCGTTGCTTTTTGCATCTCCCTCATATTGGCGATGAAGATGATGATACTCGTGTACCACGACGGCGTAAGAAAGGAGAGCAGTCAAATTACCTAATACGCAAGCAATAATAATAATACCCAATATTTATTTAAATGTTAAGTTGATTTCTTGCGTTAGGCGATACTTACGGTGGTGGACTTGCTCGACTCTCACCGATAAAATTTTTGTGTTTTCCTCGTTGATGTTGCTGCGTGGACCAATCTAAACAAAAACAAACCGTCGAAGATCTGTACTAGAGGTGGGAAGAAATCTCTTCAATTTCCGATACTCATGAAAAAAAAATTTATCCTGAGTAATGGTAAAATATTCTTCTGGAAGGGCAAATATACCAATCAGTCATGTGAGAATTCCTATTTTAGAATACTGGACAAGTCGTTAACTCACCATGCGCAAGTTATACCTTCACCGCGTTAACCCCTCCCACGCCGAGAAAGCCAAGGCCTAATACCCTCAATGGTCGCTGTCAGGTTAAAATCTGTGGGTAGTAACGAAAAACTAACGAAGCCTCCTCATTAATCATTGCCTGCCCCTCACTCCTCCTCCAGCCGTGCCATTTTCTTCCTTCCAGAACATATTCTTGGAAGCCTTAAATGGGTCGGTAAATCTAAGGGTTGGGTTGGGGGGGACTCGTTGCCCCGCTTTCCGGCACCCACGGTTTTCACCAAGGCCCATTAAAAGATATCTCCACGAAAACAAATCAATGTTAAGTTTATGTCTCTTGAGTAATCCGGGTGCTCATCACTGTCACCGACAAACCAGTTACCGGTCGTACCTCTGGAAAATATTCATTATTGACAATGCGTGTGACAAAATAGTGAAAACAGATGTAGTGACCATTGGATTTTGCTGTGAAACTCCCGCCATCGTAATAATTCAAGTCATTCCGTTCTACTCTTTGATGTGAAATACAAAGCTTCTTCCTCGAAAGGAAATTTTGCGGTTGTGCTTTATTTGTGCTTTATTTATCTGGAAAATTCGTAAGACCTTTCTGAAAGTAAATTGTCTGAATTAGCCATCTATAGGAATAATGGGAGAGATGAGTGGATTCGTGTATAAAAAAGTGTGACAACAGGTCCCTAAACGGAATTACCTATTCCGTGGCTTCTTTTTTCTGTGCAGTAATGATTTTGTAGGATGGATTATTCCTATTTTTACCTTCTTATTTACTTCTGCTTCCCTTATAAAAAAATGAAGAAAGAAAAACACTGTGGATGCCAGCAACACTCTAGGAAATCTATAGGTACTTAAATACCTGAATTAAAAAGATTACTTTGAAATTCTCCTTGAAACAATTGAAAATTATATGTATTACGTCTAGTACACATGAATCCTCCGTCCTTTGTTAAACGAATTGTCGTTTCAATCTTTATACGAGTAGTCATGGAGGGGTGTAAGAATGTCAAAAAGTAAGGGTTCAAATGAAAAAGTCTTAATCCGTCATAGGGTCCAAATCCTTAGAACACGTGATAAATCTTTCCGTTATGATCCGTTACTTATATGATTTCCATATGACTTCATATCTTTGAGAGATCAAGTACATTTCACACTGGAACTTTATGAGAACATTTTATGGGTAAATTTTCTATACAAATCTTCGCTACATGTCTCTATTCAAAGGTAGTAGTATTGTCTTCTTACATTTGCTCATCTTAAACCTCCAATTCTCTCTCGCAACTAACGGGTCTAGATATTGAGGAATATTTGGTGCTCTCACGAAATATCCTTCTTAAAATTTACGTTCAGGAACAAGAATACATGCCATTTATCTTATACCATTTGATACAAGTTATCGATCTGTATAAAATTTATACATTACAATTTACCAAAAATCTTTTATCATGAGGTAAAATTATAATAAAAACTTTGTTGCAATTTTCCACAATTAAAACTTTATTTCGACCATAGTTTCGATACACTGCATCATCATCAGACCTGATGATGATACAGTGTATCGAAACCATGGTCGAAATAAAGTTTTAATTGTGGAAAATTGCAACAAAGATTTTATAATGTCTCGATTCCACAACATCACGCCTGACTCTTCACTTTTCGTAGGTACAATTATGTTTTCCACTCTTGGGCATGCTATAAAATACATGTGTGAATGTATAAACATACACGCACACACACACATACATATATATATATATATATATATATATATATATATATATATATATATATATATATATATATATATACATATACATATACATATATTTTTATATACTTAAGTATGCTACTTTCTGAAAGAATCCCTAAACTGCCTATTGCCAACGTGAAGTTGAGCCGTGCTTTATAAAATCATATTTCTCAAAGATGTAAATCCATATACTTGAGCTTAAAGAAACAGTCGTAAATGACATATGGAGCATTATGAACCCCTTATCATGAGAAATATGTGATTAATGGCTGGAACAGAGTTCATTCAGTGGGAAGCCTCTATATTAGCAAGTCACAAAGGCTTGCAAATTGACATATAGCTTTGAGAAACGGGCCTCAAATTATACTTGAGTAACAATAAAGAAAAAATGAACGTCTTACCGTCATAGCTAAACGTTTAGTTAAGACATATATTGCCAATTATATTTCTATGGCTTTTCTATGAGAGGAAAGATAATCTAGCTTAAATTGTATGGTTTAGAAATTATCCATATTTCCCTCCGGACACTAATCTGCCATTGCACACTGCTGTGGTGCAGCGTACTGGTTTCTTCAAGCCAACGCTGACCTATTCGCCCCAAGTAGACAAAGACTCCCAGGGAATGAATTTCAGACCTTAATAATTATTAAACTGTTGGAAATCTTGATCCAACACCGCGCGAATGACCGTTTCATCAATGTTGTCGGATTTTTGTTGTTCGCTGAACAGAAAAATTAAAAATAAAATTGCATTTCGTGGACTTTTTGGACGTATTCGACCACTACTATATTTAATACAATAACATAAAGAAATTATTTACTCATATCTTAGGGTACTTGGTTTTTTGTCTAAGTAACCTATCCAGGAGCTCATTTTTCAAAGTTACAAGTCGATTTACAATCACTCTGGAAACAGATTTAAATTTGATATGTAACTTTCAAATTTGAAAGCAGTGTAATGTAGGCAGGTGACAAGTGCTCCACCATTAATTACCATCAGCAGGACCCTTGTGTGTAAATTATTAAGCCTTATGAACTGGCGTGTAGCGTTTGAGAAATGTGCTCCAGGTTCTTCGCGGCTTCCTCCCCCGCCCCCCAATTATTCAGCCTGGAAAGGGAAAATTTTAGGCGAAACTTCTCCAGGGTGACACGTGGGCGACGAACGTTTAATATGACACGGGCCTTCAAGTTGTCGTTGAACCCAGGTGATCCTTGAAAAAGGATGTTGGCAGTCTCCACACTAAATAAATTTCCGTGTTATATTTTTAGACCTGGGTGGGTGCTTGCCACATAGAAGGGACGGAGAAACGAAAGGCAGCGGCGGCGGACGTAATGAATGACAAGAGGTTCCCTACGGCCGATTTAGTTGCTCCAATGAGAAGACGGTCACAATGCGTGAACGCAAATCTAATATACCTTGCGCTCTGAGTGGCTATGGACAACGTTAAGGCATCGTGATTACATCAGCGTTTAAGGCATAACATGGGGGAACATTCAGTTGAAGTTAATGACAACAAATATGGAATTTTCCATTTTTTGTGAATTGCAAACGCGACAGACGTTCCGATACCTGAAACTTATCAGATGCCTTGCTTACCTGATGATTAATGATTAATCAGGTGAGCGAGTACATAATTTTCTGCCCTACATGTGTGTACGAGGGGTGCTTAATTAAGATCGATACTCTTTTTCTTAACAATATACCTTTGCTTTTTCTAAAAGAATTTATGCTGCTTCTCAAAGTACACACCTTTGGATGCATTGACCCCTTCCCATCGTTTTTCCAGTCTTCGATAACATGTTGGAAGCCATTCTTCGATAACTTCTTCAAAATCGCCTGAGCAGCCACCACTACTGCTGCTGATAATTTCAAATGCTGACAACAAATGTGTGTATTCACGTCGGGGAACATAAATAAATAACATGGGGCTAGGTCTGGAATATAGGGATGATCAGGAACACACTTCATGTTGATTTTTCTTTCTCACTTTATCTTTTTTTAGTATTGGCGAAGCCGAAGATTTCCACCCATACAGCTTTCTTGTTTGCCCTTAGAATCAAAACCATGTAGCCAAGTTTTATCTGCAGTGATAACCTTCGAAAGAAACTCATATTTTTTTGCAGCATCAACGTTAGGTGCAAACAAACCATTGACAGAACGTCTTGTTGTTCGGGCATGTGCAATCTCGGAACCCACCGCATACAAACACGTCTCGTGTGCAGTTTTTCTGTTACCACCGTGTGGATGGCATCCAATAAAAGTTTCACTATATCTCATAATGATCTTGACGTTAGTTGACGATCTTCTCTCAAAATGGCAGCAGAAGTGTATATGTTTATTTGCTTTAGACCAAATACTGGAGTTCTGGGTCCACCTTTCTATTTAATTGATTGACTCCTCTCCGTAAATGTTTTTAACCGTCTTCTATATCCACTCTAGGATAGGGCAGACTCCCCATAAGCCTATTACACCCTTCTTTTCCTCCTTCTTTCCTCCCCTATTAGATTACACCCTTCTTTTCCTCCTTCAGGCCTATTATCATAATTTTGTCCAAACAAAAGCAAAATTTCAATGGAGTATCCTGTGTTAGCACAATCGTTGCCATGGGTGAACTGAACGTGTTTCAACTTGCAAACAGGTCCCGCTGGCGCAATACTGGAGTCTAAACAATGATACTTGTACCGCAGATTTATTACAAATTAAACCAAAAATCATCATTTGACGATGGGATGCTAAAGACGGTGATAGATAAAAGTAGAATGCTGGGAAAGCCAGATAGAGGGAGGAATAGAATATGATTTGGATGGAATGAACCGAGGTTGAAAGTGTGCAGCGCTAAAGAATGAGTTTTTGCAATATGGGTTCATGAAGATTTTATGCTAAGTTTGTTAAGGCTTGAACTAGAGTAGGGTGTATGGTAAAACCCCACACTAAGCCGGTACACCATTAATTGTAATAGTAAATAGTGTACCGATAGTAAATAGCGCACAGATGTAGCAATGATAACAATGGACACTCTTACAAATACCCATGCCCTAGGTGGAGAAAAACTCACTCCGGAGGGAATTGAACCCGCAACCCGTGGGCTTAGCAGACGAGGACTTTACCCCGCCGCCACCGGAGCCGGGTTTATTCTCCAGCATAAACGGCTTCTGAACCTTACAGAACTGAATGTAAAATCAAATTAAATTTTCTCGCAATAAATTATTCGACCATAAAATAAATGGTCGTTTTTTATCGAACGGCATTCGTATACCGTTTGTCTTGCTTAGAAGGACCTTGTGGAGGGATCCGATGATAGGTGGGGAAGGAGAGGTTTGGGGTGCTCTGAGACTCTGTTGTCTTACTCTAACAAGTTCATCCGTTGGGTGTGGAGGGTTCATAGAAGCTTGTGCATACGAGTGAAAATATATGGTTACCAAAGTTCAATTTTTAAGAGGAGACTGGGAATAGCATTCAAATCCAATACAATTAAGGATTTCTATTTTATTTTTCATTCCTAGGGTGATTTCCCTCTGTGTTTTAATAAAATTCAGATCGAATGTTCAAACCTCTGGGAAAATTTTCTCGCATCGTTTTTTGGAACTTATCTCGTTTGCCAGTTATCGCGAGTAGTAAAAACACAACTGGGGCTTCACAATCAATGGTCTCTACTTCTTGAAGTAATAAAAAACTACTCGTTGAGGATTTTATTATTTTTTTAGTTATTCAAAAAATACAATCATCTTTTAATTTTAACATTACCTCCGTTGGACTGTTAGAAAGGTGTCTCACAGCATTTCTATGGGTTTTTAAGAGGAGAGTTTTTTATTTATAAATCTACAACCTGTTATTAATTTCATCTTAAACAAGGGTTTTATTTTTTCAACACTTCTCTAAGGTATTTCTTCTTCACTTCATTCAATTTCAATATGACGAGAGAGTTAATTATATTTTTCCCATGTGGACACTGCAATCATGGCAGACGTTTCACATATGACCGAGGTTCCCACGCAATACCAATTTTTTCAGAAGACAACATTCGTGTAACGTTTCAAGTGACAGCCTGAAAGCTTTTTACCGTGTTATTTTTTTCATAAGTTATCCCCCTAGCTACTAAGATTATCAACTTAAAGGGAGCAAGGGAGATTGTGTCGCCTCATATTTTTAACGGCAATCGTAACAGCTTATGATAATGATGTCTTCAGGCAAAAAATGCTTATATTTGTACTAGATAACTTTAATTTTGCCATATTGTATTTAAATATTTCAGTTTCTGGTAGGACGATATCATCAATCTTAATTACTCCGAAGATAGGTTCAAAACGCGGCGTCAATTTCATTATGATCGGTGTTCCATAAAAATTGTTAATTTTGACAGAAGTCGTCAAGTCAATTTGGAAAGCGTATGCCGTCTCAAAACTTCATGACCAGATATTTGAACGAAATTAATGCATTAATTAATGCAAGTTAAATCATTCTTACCCAAGTTTCCCGCTGTGAGTTTTTTAAATGGTACAATAATTCTCATTGCTGAAAAAACAGTGGTTATTCATTAAACGATTAATCTACTCATGAGCTTTTGATTTCGATCCACTTAAAAAAGACTGTACCCAAATCTGGGGCGGATACAGGATATTTTAGAGGAGGGTTGACTATATTTTTCTGCTTCCCCATTTATTCAATACACCTGGCTAATCAAATTTAGCTTCATATTATTCAGTTAAATATTTTCTGTTGATTCCCTTACAATTTTCCTTTTCCAAACAGTCTTGAATGTAAAAAATAGGGATGCAAGTAAATAAGGGAAAGAGAACGAATAACTAAGACAATATATTACAAGTAAGCCAGTAATCAATCCAAAGGTTGATTTGATGTAGATGAGGGTAGAACTTATCTCTTAATAAGACCTACAATGGCATGTGAAATTCGCTCATCAGGGTAGGAAGGGGGCCAGTTTCTTTCTCTCTGCCACCTGAGGTTTCCCGGGAAGATCTGGAGCCAGAAAAATCGCGCAACTTGTGCGAATTTGAGGGTACCATGAAATGCCAGCCGGAGTCAAACCTGGTTGGTCATTAAACCAGCACACTACCCACTGGACCACCACGCCCCGCCCAATTGCCATAGTGGCTAAAAAATAAATTATTTTGTCAACGGACTTCAATTTTTATTGGGACATTTGAAAGAAATTTTCCCTTCCACTTCAACATTTAAAAAAACTACTTTCCCTTCCTTTCTCTTGAAGAATGGGGCGCCACCCCTGCGAGCCTACATCTACATTACCCCGCAAGCCGCCACAAGAGTGTGTGGCGGGGACCCGGGGGCGGGGGTCCTACCATCTGGATCCACGCCTGGAACTAAAACCAACCGCCAAAGCTAATTTCACAAAAAGCTACTGAATATTACGATAGCGTCCGTATTCCATGTAAGGCAAAACGTCAATTCGGATTTCCTGTGCTTTTGCATCAAAATGGATATGCCACTCGTAAATAAATTTTTGTTTGGAACTTTGTCGCAAGTTGCAAGAAGTCTGAGCGTAAAAGTAAGAATATTATAAAAATTTTTCATGAATTAGTAACTTTCATGAAACTACCCCATTGTAAAAAAGGCATATTAAAAAAAAATGCTGTGCCTTCTTTAAAGATATGAGGACGTAAGTTGGATTTTTCACCAAACGCCATCTTCACTAGGCCAAGTTTTTTCAATCGCTTCGGACGAACTTCTTCAACGCTTCTGGAGCGCTAATCCGGGGTCGGAAATCTCCAAGCGGATATCCCCGCGGGACGACGTAGCGTTCGCAGCTATTTCGGAAGCCTCGGAGTCAAACGATACGCGCGCGGGAGAGCACAAATTGGGGAGGAGATAGTGGATGAGGAGGGGTGCGTGAGTGGCGAGCATGAGTAAACGATCAAAAGAAATAAAACAAATCGAGACAACGTCCGGAGGCATCAACCGCTATTTCACAAGTGCACATATTATGTTTGGCCAACCACCACCATCCCCCCCTCCCCACTATTTATTTTCTCGTCTGGAACCTCGGCGATTGGATACGATATCCGGGGGCGCGATATCCACCCGCGGGTGGGGGAGGCACGTGAGGCGTTTGGCGAGTAATTGTTCCGGAAGCAAGCGTAATTATCTCGAACGCGTACGATGAAGGTCATACGGATTGCTTTACCTTTGTTTCCTCCGCCCCCCCTCACCCAAGGGTTCCTTTCGCTCTCGCGGAAACACCCACTGTGAACCCTTTTTTTTATTATTTATTTTAGCTCTGCCCAAAAATATCTCCGCCGTCTTGCCTACAACAAGGAAATAAATTGGCTCGAGCCAAGTTTATCCCTGGAAATTTGGGTCCTGATGTGAGCCGCAGTTTTTCATCACTTATAGAGCAATGTTGTGGTTCCCGCATTGGTCTTGACAAAATATCTTTTTTTTTATATGTTCGCCACTCTCGATTCTCTATATTTCGCGCTTAAGACATTAGTGTGGCTTTTAAAGTTTCAGTTGGGTTTAAAAGTCTGATCATCTTACTCTGACACCGTTAGGTTGAAAAACAACCCTGTAGACATTTAAAACGTTGTTCGGTTCCGTTGAAGTTCGGGACTTTGATTTCTTGCGGTTGAGCCACTGCTTTGCGGTAGAGCCACTGTTGAAATATTTTTGGGGAAATAAAGTTTTATTCTTCCGAAAATAATGTCATATTTTAGTCATTTTGATTTTATTTTTTATATTAGAATGCATGTGCGTTTCTTCTCCTCTTTTTCCTATCGCATACCACACATAACTCACCGTTTAATTCCAATTACATACTATATTCCCTTCTATTTGACCAAACTAATGATCAAGTAATCTCACGATTTTCAAAATAATTATGATTGATCAGGTATAGTGATAATATTTTGCCTAAAATTACGAAAACTCCGGTAACTATCCAAAGAAACTGTGGGAGATGCCGTAACAGTAACTATTAACGGAGTTGTCCGCTGATACAAATTAAAATGCAACAATTTCAAAGTGTAAATTAATTATAAAATTTCAAAGTTTAAAAGGACGCCTCGGTAGCTTAACTGGCTAAAGCATTCGGCCGGATATCAAGGGATCCGGCTTCGAATCTCGGTCTAGGCGAATGCTTTTTTTTACACTTCGAAATTGTTGCACTGTCCTGTAACTTCGTTCATAGTCACCAGAAATTGATGTGATTGCGTTTGAGACTAAGTGCATAATGTGAAAACCTACTCTTTGGCGCAATCTATCCTTCATTTGTGGCCCTAAATTTTGCTAATTAACGCTTTTCGGATATTACTCTTTCATCATATTTGAAATAATATCGAATAAATTTAAAGCGTGAAACTTAATTATTGGAAAATTCGAAATAACGGACGTGACAGCCGAAAATATCTGAGATTTTGCCTCGTATTTTTCGCAATTTTTCTCGAAACTGTTTGTTTGCATTTTTAAGATGTAGAGCTTGCGTAGAAATTTGATTATTTTCTCTCCATTCGGACTAATTCTTGAACAATGTTTTCGAAACTGTGATCTTAATATTTTAAATTATGTGCAAAAATTTGATCTGGAAATCTCAAATATTTTGGAAGGTCTTACGTGCTGGTGGGTGTAATTCTAAAGTTAATTTCTCAAGGAATCTGTTTTTAATGAATCGATTTTTCTAGTTCTACTTTCTTGCGTTCCATTTGCGAATTCATGCACTCTGTTCAGGAGTGTAACCTCGAGGGGCTGAGGTAGAAAGACTTAAATCTTCGGTCAATATCTTTTGTATTTGTTAATCAATACCATGTTTGCGTTAATTTAATCTCAAATTCTGTAAGTCTCGTATCTCTTGCCTCCAGTATTTTATTCTTCTGGAAGTTTGATGGAAAAAATCTGGTATTATTCTCGTAAAACTGACAGAATTTTCTGAAAGTTGAGCACTTTGTCACCATCTACCGCCAAAAAATCCTTTGTAACAAATTATAGAGCTTACTTCCTCTGCCTGCTTCAGCTGGCAGAAATGGAATTAGATCCAAATATAATAAATCATAAGTTTAATATGTTCAAAAAGTATTTATATTTGTGTTTAGGCAAAATTAAAAGAAATGCATTTCAATATTAGAATTCTCACAGAATTATATGAGATTTAAAGGCAAATATGTCCTATGCTTGTCCCTCGAATTTCAGATTTATATACCTGCAAGATGTACCAAGAATATCAAATTCAATAATTACTATACGCAGACGTGTAACCATTCATAAGCATAAATGTAGGAAATATATGTATGAATTGTGACTTTAATGATGACCTTCAATCGGAACCGAAAGCTAATTTTTTAAATACGGCTAACATTGAGATTCTTCAGCTGTGTTGCAAGGACATTTTTGGACCACCCTGTTCCCTTATTCGGTCGGGACCGCTCTTAGGCTGAACGGGGATATGTGAAAAATGCGCAAATGAGGGTGTCCGGCAAGAAATGTTACCATGGCTTTTCTTCGTAAGACTATGGTATGCATTCAAATGTTCTGCAGTCCTGAGATATCATAATGTTATAATGCGATCGAAGTCGAAACATTATGATGGCAATAGTCTTTTCTCACGATACATGTTATTTGACAGGTGCATTATAACATATCAAACTATGCCTGTCACATTTAAGGTTACAATGGGCAATATTGGCACAATAGTTAACTACATTCCTTATTTACACGCACAAAATCACGCATTACATTTCAATTCGACTTCTAAATCTAGTGCCACGCCAGATTTAGATTCTACGTCGTGGAAGGAGAGTGAAGACCTGTCGTCGAAAACTTTTCCATAGATGCGAATTAGGTGAATGAGATTTATAAGCTACGTCCAGACACAAGCATTAGAGAGCAGCATTTAGGTGCCCAAATGTAAGGCACCTAATGGTATGACCGCTTGAGTTTGGACACCCTACGCAGTAGTACTGCCACCTGTGTAGCTAAGAATAAGGGATAAACAAATAAAGCTATAAATAAGGGATAAGGAATAAGGGATGTCCGAATTTAAATATTTTGATATTTGAGATATTATCTGCAAAAATGTGTGTAGTTACAAAGCAGCATAACGTTTCCTGCGTAATTCTGAGTTCCCTTCATAATTCATGCGGCAAAGTTTTATTAAATTTTTCCATTTCTCTCTTTTAATATAATAGCTTGGGCGATTTTTGCTCTAGTTTCGTATTCATTTTCTCTTATCGGACTACATTTAACTGTCTGGATTTTCCTTGTTTTTCTATTTTGCTTTAGTGATTAGGTCAGATAGTGTTACTCTTCAATGGCTTAAAACTTTTTATCTTATTTATACGGTATTTTACTCCAGAGTAATTTTTCGGTCATTAATCCTTGTCAGTAATTGTTTTAAGATTTTCTTTGTGCCGTGTCTAGTTAATTTATATTTATGCGTACTTTTCTTGCTAAATGTTTTATCTTTATAAGTTCAGCTTAGTGTCAATTCAAGATTTATCCTACAATTAGTCTTCCTTAGCGTTTTTTTCTTCATTTTTGTTGGTTTTATTAGTTTGTGGTCCCACTTAGGGAAACGGTGGCTCCTTTTGCAAAGGTTTGACGCACGACCAATGATTACACAGTTGGATTCATGCAGACAGCTATATTTTTACGCTTGAAGATTATTTTCCGTATCGTTTATACGCCAAAATAAGATTTAACGAGCACACAAACGAGGCCTGGATACAAACAGGATGACAAAGACGATGTTCTTAGTCTTGAAATGAAGCATCAAACAAAGAAATGTGTTCTTACCTCTACATTCCAAATATCTGTATCCAATAACTTGATAAATTAAAGTTATTACAAGAAGCTATATTGATGCGGAAGGCGCCATATTTCTCTTTCCTTTGAAAAGCTCTAACTTTTCCGACCTCGTATTTATAAAGCCCTTTGTTTCTTCTACGAGTAAATATTCTCTCAAAGAAATAATCACTGTAATTGTAACCATAAAATATTATACACTCCCTTCATGGTGATTACTCTTCGACTAGTTGTCTTGCTTCCAGCACTTGGAATTATAGGGTTGCAATATGGCGTATTTAGGATGTACTTATTGTGTCCTGAATCCGGGGGCCGAAATAGTTACCTAAATATACGCCCTCTCGCTACCTAATGAGTTTGGACACCCTTCAATATGTTGTCTACACTAAATCGGGCGATTAAGGTGCCTAAATGACGAGTCTGTACACAGCTTTATACTCAAGAGCCATGTTTAAATCAGATATGGGGTGGAAAGAGAAAGTTGCGAAGACGAATAGTTTTTTGGAAGAACAAATGACTGATATCCTCTCGCATAAATATTCTGGTTTTGCTCCTTATTTTTTATGTTGGGAATATTTTTCCCCAAAAGTTATTAGAATTGACCAATGAGTCGCTTCATTTCTACCAAGGATTTTGATGCCGCCAAGTAAACATTATATTAGAAATGTGTAGGCCTGTCAGTGTGAGAGATGTCGAAGTGGCAGCTGAGATTATTTACTATATATTATGTGTGTTAAGGGTCGTTCTTTTCGCCTGAAAATAATGTCTAACCAAGATATCATACCTTACTTTAGAAAGAATAGCTCCGATAGTCCTGGTGACTACGTCTTCGTCACCGCGATTGTTTAAATCCATGTAACTATTATTGGAGATAGGAACAAGTTAATGACCTTTCTCCCCTTATCTCCAACAGGAAGGATCCTCGCAATGCCGAGGCTGAGATTATCAAGTTGCTGCTGAACCCTGAGAGATACGATAAAAGGATCAGGCCGCCTGGAGATAACACAACAAGTAAGTGATTCCAACTTGTCCCTCAAACCTCAGTGGCCCAAGCCAATGACATTGCACGGGGCAACGAGAAATATATATTTTATTCCCATTTCGACAAATGTTAACGATAAACAGCTAGCAATCCCCGTTTCTCAGTTGCATTTGATACGAATTTTAAATGGACCATGTTCGAAAGAAGGAGAATTTAATTTTACCTCATAGAAAACTTTTTGTGCATAAGTGTCCATTAATTTGCTTCCGCGGTCTCAAATATTCCTGGCACTCGGATTTTTCTTATAAAATAGCTCCACACTGGACGATTTATAAAAATGCGTCGCATATGGTTTTTTTTTAACTTTTAACTCTCCCACCGTAGTCCATGGTAATATCATTGAGACATCAGAATGACCCCTTGCCAATACTTCTCCGTGTTGCGTTACTAATTATTTTTAAATGAATTTCCTTTCTTCTAAAAACCCTCAACGCAGGTGCTGGAGATCGTAGATGAGCTCTGTTAATTTCATAGATCTGAAGTAAAGTAAAAATTATTTATTTTTACATGTGGATTCATTACGTATTCACAGAAACAAATATGGAAAAAATAAATTCCTTTAAACTTAAGGATTACAACCTACAATGTTCTTCCGGAAAATAAGTGTACTGAGCTCAGGAAAAAAAATTTATTACACTTTTACATATCTTAAGCTAATATTCCTCAAAATAGGACATATGATAGGCTAGGCACTATTGTTTTTGGCACATTACACTGCTCTGCTATCATCCAAACACTAAGACGACGATCAGAGTTCAGTACATCGCGAACTTTTCGCACATTTTCGTCGGTGAGTGTCGTTGATGGGCGTCCAGGCCGTGGTTCGTCGTCGACCTCTTCTCTGCCCTCCACGAACATCTTGTGCCACCGAAAGATCATGTTTCTGGACATGGCTGACTCCCCGTAAGCCTGGTTAATCATACCGACAGTTTCGGTAGACGATTTCCCAAGCCTTACCGCAAATTTGATGGAATAACGCTGCTCCAAAAACTTCGGCATCGCGTTCCGTGACGTGGGTCGAGCGTGGAGGTTCGCGTTAACAGAGCTCCTCACTACACCACAGCTCAGAGCCGACTGCCTTTTTCAGCGTCGCTTGCCAACATACCCCCCTCCAATCGCAGCCCGTCAGAGCGGTGCTGGGCGCGCCTGGAGCGGCGGGAAAAAATCAGTACACTTATTTTCCGGACGAACCCTGTAGTAGATATTCTCAACAGAGGTTCTTTGTCGACCTCATAAGATGTGTTGCATAAGATGGTTGCACGTAAAGATTTGATCTAGGTGCTATTTCTACTAAAGGTAGAAAATCTGGAATTGACCTTTTCCACCCCATTGAACGGATACGTGGTTTTGGTAAACTTTGAAAAGATCTATGCCGTTCGAAACATTTATTTCTCAAAATATCCCTCGCAAATCGAATCGTTCACCGGTGTAGGGATTTTGAAAACCAAGCCGTGCGTCCTTCACCGTTCAGAACGAAAGGAATCCGTCGAATGATAGAGATGGTATCATTTCATCAATAGATATGTCTCACTATATCCCAGGAAGGAGCCCCTTTCGCACCCTCATCCTCCCTCTCTCCCCACTGCGTGGGTGGTCGGTAGGCAATCGTTTGAAAACCGTTCTGAACGACGCATTTCTTTCTCACTGCGACGCTCGGGCAAGCGCGGGTTTACAAACGACTTCGCTTACGTTTACAGAGCGCAGTAATGAAACTCAGACGTTCCCGGCCTTGCGCGCATGGTGAGTTCGTTGGAATTAGAACGCGGATCTATTTTCCGAGTTAGTTTCCGTGAATTTTTGACCGAATAAAAAGACGGCCTTGGATTTGAACGTACAAAACCCAAGTGCATCGAGAGCTCTTCTGATATGAAACAAAGACGCGATGGGAAGCGAAAGCAATTGTGAAAGAGGGAAAAAAACAGGAACACCTCATCACACAACGAAGGAACACTTACAGCAGATGCTAATTATGCCGTGGGTTTTGTTTATTCCTCTTTACTATCAAGGTCAGAGCAGGGAAACGCGAGTGGCAAAATGACCATCATTGGTGAAGAGCGAGCTTTCTTAACGTCCGAGAGTAAATGTAACGAAATAATATTGTTGCTCGTGCAAAACGAATCGATTTTAATATCGACTTAAGGCAAACCAATTCAAACAATAAATTAAATCAAAGTAACTATGTATTCCACAAATAAAATTGATTATTCACAACCAAGGGTTTCGTCTCATTTCATCATGAGGAAATTCTGCGTAGTGACGTCTGGAACAGCTAATTTTATGAAAATCTTTTTCGTGGTGGGTATTAAACAAAGTAATGAAAATTGAATCTACTAAGTGAGATATAACCACTGTAATCACCCCAAATTTAGTTCGATATGAGAGAATAGAGCTCGCTTAATAAGCCCTACACGGTGTGTGAGATTCGCACATCAGGATAGGAGTTCGTTTCCCTCTGTGCCGCCTATGTGGTTTCTCAGGAAGATCTCTAGAACGCGAAAACAATTACACAGCTAAGATGAAGCTGAAGGTTCCCAGAGGCGTCATCCGGAATCGAATCAGACGATCCTCTTGTCTATAGACCAGCGATCTACCCACTAGACTACCTCATCCCCAAATATTTAATCCCATATGAAATGTGACACGAAGAAGTTCGTTAATTCCCTGGCGTGTGTTCTGGCACCCCTGTGATCGTCGCTGAAGCACGAGTGTGTCATGGATACGAGAAATGAGTTGAGCGGAAAGTGGAAAAATTTTTCCCATAGACGCGCTCGGCGGTCGCGGGCCTAGCGATGCTAATGAGGTGCTGAACGGGGACTTGGGCCAAGGCGGGGCGAGAGCGAAGATGAAAGGAAGGGCTTTGACCATTCACACGACGCCTTCCTTTCCGCCCGCAAGACTTTTTAAACCGCCCCGGTACCCGGGCCGCTGGCCTTTGATTCCCCCCCCATGCCATCAAAACCAATTAAATACCCCTGACTCCTAAATGAAATGTCCTCGTTCTCTCAACGGGGTGGTATAATGTTTTTGTGTCCACCTCTTGCGTGTAAAAGGAAAATCGGATGTACTTAAGCGAAGAACAGGTCTGGGGTTTTCATCTACATGGTATCACTAGGGTGTATAACTTAGGGTGATTCCATACCAGACTTGCAACTTCAAGATGAAGGGCTGCTTAAATTTTTGTTGCCACAGACATGTCAAATGATTCAAGCAAAAGGAACAGTTTTTACAACAGGTACAAGCATCTCGGTTTATGAGTGAATAACATTTCTTCATGGATGCCAAACCTGCTGGTAGTAAAATACTATCAAATAAGGATGAAATAATGTATGTTCTGGGCTACGTAGAAAGCTTTTGTATCTTTGCATGGCCGCTTGCAGTAATCCTTATCCATTATCGTTCGCTGGAAAATAAAGGTTTGTGAAGAAAAAAATATTAAAGCGAGAAAATTTTTCTGTACCTCACGGTTCGGCAAAGGTTCCTTAATTCGCTTTTCTGTCTGCTACAACTCATATAATGGAAGGAAAATTAGATGGGATAAGAACAAATGCAAGAAAAAGGGAAAAATACTTCGATTAAGTTAAGAAATGTGCGAGAATATTAAGCTAGGTAATTAATGAATTTAAATGGCATAGAGGAGATATCAGGGCTGTGCCTAACATTCTTCAAATTAAATACTGGCCATGAAAGGTCAGCAATATCAGGAAATCATCCAAGTAGCGGAATTGTTCGGAATCACACGATATTTTCGAGGATAGCAGGTTTTTAACCTTCGATAGGTTAAAAAAAAGTGGGTATGAAGGTCCTTCTGGGTGTAAATTTTAAAATATGAAAGTTAGAATTTAATTGATAGGTGTGCATTCTCCTTTCCAAGTTTTTAGTTCAGAAAAACATATTAGTAATTTAAAAAATCAGTAGTTCAATACTGTGTGTGGGAATTATAAAACATGGAAACCTCAAAGCCCGGAAAGATATTATTTTCCAAAATTTGCACCTGAAATTTTGAATTGTCCTCTCTAAGATTCAAATAGATGCAGTCAACTCATGCAGTTAGAAAAATTGCGCGGAGAGTGATTTCCATCTTTGAGGTTTTGTCTTTGAGATGGACCTGTAAATAAGGTGATCATTATACATTAATATTGCCATATTTCCGATTCTGACTGGTTTCCGCATCATGCAGATAACACCATTGTCAATTTTTGTGGTATTTCCAGATTAACAATCATTAAATACTGATACCTCGCTTATGTGATTTATAGAGGAGGATCCTGTCAATATTTATTTCTATTCATTTATAAAAATTATCTGCATGTATATATGGGTCTCATAAAATGTTTAACCTACTTTCCGGAGATTCAGGAAGTTGAAATTTGACACATTGGCAGCTCTTGCGTCAAATACGTTGCGAAACTGAGAGTGGGGACCCTAGAAAAAAGTACCTCCAGTAAAGGAAGCAATACCTCCTGTATTTATATAGATTCTATATAAATACTGAAACAGTAGTGTTTTGTGCATCTGGGATCTTTGGGATTTTCAATGTTGCGACAGGGTATGGAAAGTTGGGTGGGCAAGGTAGAGGGAAGGAGGGAATGTAGAGCATCATTTCAGACTGCTTGAATGGGACCAGTAAGCATGTTCAACTGAGAAATTCAAGCTGTGAGTGAGTATTGCGAAATATCAAGGTAGGAATGCTTAGTTCTGAAGAGAATCACTGCATTTCATAATAGTTGTTTGGGTTCATCACAAGCCTAATTCCGAACGATAATTACCAAGATATACCCTGAGAATGTTCTAAAACCTTCATATTAGTGGCTACGCAGGCAATGAATTGAACGATATGCGTGTGGAGTGAAATTTGTAATATTTGATTTGAGAGGCGGGAGAGGTCCGGGCAATCTTTGACCGGCCCCTGCACCATCGTCGCTGCGAGAGGAGTCCCTCGTCGCTTTCCCGCCTACGACCGCGGACCCAGGGGCTCCACGCGCTTTCTCACGCACCTTTTCGCCCGTCCTGTCCCTAATTATAAATCCCGTAATCCCCTCTCGGGCTTAATGCAATTCCTTCCTCAAGTCCACCACCTCTCTGCCAAGGCCGGCTTCGTTATGTCAACCCCCATTCCCCCATCTCCGCTCGCCTCACCCCTGCACGCCCCACGGGTATCCGCGAAAGAGGGTCCCCGTACGCCCAGCGGGCAAGCCACCAGGAGCAAACGCATCCCAAAAGATTCTCCCCTTCCCGCCCCATCCTCCCCCTCCTCCGCCCTCGTTGTCGACTGCATGGGTATTTTTGCGTCCTCGCGGACGTCGACCGTCAAACCGCGGTCGCCGCCATCATTGTCGCCAAGCATTTCCCCCTCCCCTCATCCCCTCACTTCCCCATTCAACTCGCTCGCGGCCATTATCCACTGAACGGATAAGTGTTGTAACGTCGTAAAATGGAGCGCGAGACTGCGGTAATTGGTGGACGCGAACAAGTTGAGGGTAGCTCGGCGTGTGGAAACACTCGGCCTCTCTGAAATTTGGTATCCCATTTCAATATTTATTTCTCCATATTTTTTGCAAACATCTCTTCACAATTTTGTTGATAATGTCGCTAAAGCACGAGCATTCCACGTACGCCTTAACCTACATTAGAAATAAAAACATAAAAGAGTTGAATGTTGACTCAAGGGGAATAATTGCATCCCCGAATTACATTGGTAGGCGAGACCATAATGGAGTGTTAAGATAAATATATTAATGGACAAACTCTAATTGGAGTTCTTTTACATTGCATAGTTCACGATCACATGGGTTGAAAACGACGCGCACCTAGGTCCACTCGAAGCTATGAAAAACAAATTTTTACTTCATAATTTTGCACTAAAATAAAGAAATACATTAGTGGCTCATGGGTGATCTTAAAACTCTTGCCAGAGGCCCATGTGGCTGCATACAGGACAATACGCCAACTTATTAGCAAGAGTTGAAAATGTAGTCTGACGTGTTGTTCCATCCCATTCCGTTGTAAAAGTCCTGTAACCTTCACTGTTAGGCAGGGGCGTATTAACCCCATTTGCCGCCCTACGCTATAGTCAATGTCTGCCGCCCCCTTAAGGAATTAATTTTCTAAATAATGCGAACCAAATTCAATGTGCCCACAAGGGCACATTGAATTTGTCCTCGCGCCTACCAATAGGCACTAGCGAAAAAAGGAATAGCGTGATCATTCGCAAGACAATGACTAATGTAAACACAGGATTCGCGCTCCTGGCGGCCTATGGTGGAATCTTTTTTCTAAAAAAGAAAACGCGCGGGATTTTGAATCAATATGTTCGCATTAAAAAAAATTGAAAAAACTGATGAAATAAAAATTCCGGGACTTGTGCCACCCCCTGGGAGCTGCCGCCCTCGCCATGGCGTAGTTGGTGTACTGGTAAATACGCCCCTGCGGTTGGTTCTCAAGTACAAGTTTTTGGTTGTATCACATTCCAAACCGGTATTTTGCAATTTGATCAGCCAAGTAGCACCCCCATAATTCTTGAAGGGACCCCAGTGCACACATTAATGTGTCGTTCTACAAAATCCAGTGGTTGTGATTTCTCTGAATGTCATAACCTTACAAGAAACTGCAATCGGCCCAAGAAAAGGCCTCTTTCTTCCTCGACGTGAAGCGGAGCGGTCCCCGCCCAAGGAGACGAGGGAGTCGGTGTTTTAACCTCCGCGGGGTTAGAGGATCACTTTGTTTATTCGGGGCAATGGTTAAGAATGCCCGCATTCCTACCGAGTCGCGGCGTTTATAAGACGTTGTCTTTGAGTGAAGTTGAACGCCTTTAACGAGTGCAATGGAGAAGACGGAGCGCACATCTCTCTCCCAAACGTCACCACCTCCAGCCTCCGTTCACGCGGCCACTCTGAGGAGGGGGCGGTGAAGGATGATGGTTGGGGGTGGAGTGAAAGAGAGAGGGAAGGATGGGAGTGGTCGGATGAGGGCGCGAGGGAGGGAGCTGACGTCGTGTTTAGCACCCTGGTTGACGGCGGCGAAGAGATTCGCACGGTAATCAGTGAGGGGCAGACTGGAGCGACTGCGTCTCCGGTCCATTCTCTCTCCCCTCCTTCTCCTCACTATCACCGCTGAGGAGGGCTTTGAGAGACTGTCTCGGGTGGTCAGGAGCGGGCGAAAATTCGGCACCCTCCCTTCCCTCGGTTCCGGCGTCATTCCGTGGTAATACGTCTCTTCATTTCATCTACATCCACACAATACCCCGCAAACCGCCGCAAGGGTATGTGGCGGGGGGTTTTAGGTCGCCATCCGAAAAATAGAATACAGCCACGTACGTTTCTCCGAGCCGTTTCCTCGCCTCTCCTGCCGCCAACAGCGCTGGGCGAGACGCGATTTCGTTTTCGCGGAAAATTTCGTGCTCAAGAATGGAGTGACCTGTTGCTCGGTCCTTAAAACTCAGAACTAACAGGAATGTGGGATATGTTTCGAAACTGGGCTTCCCCGCCCACTGTCTGAGTCTAGGCTTGCATGTAATTTTCTGAGCGAAGTTACCATGTATGGCAATAAGACCTTTTTGGGAAGCTGGAAGGAGGGCAGAGGGAAAGGATCTGGTTGGTCCCCCGACTCTGCGTTGATTCAACACGGTGTAAGTCAGTTTTTCAGGACCTCTTGTGTATCAGCAGATATTTTCCGGGCTGGCGGACGGAAAATGGTGTAATAATTATGGAACTCATCTCTTGCATTTTATTTATTTGTTAGAATTTGTAGATGCATAAATCAACTAACAAACTGACGTTTGTAATTGTATTTAACATTTTGAAATTTATCGGAAAACGAAGTAATTGCGATGATTGCAGACGAATCAGAGGCCGGCTGGTCGCAGCCCAATACTTTTTGAAGACTTGGTATGTGTGTAAAATGAGTCCCGTGCTTAACCACCAAAAACCAACCTACCAGTTGATGATTGTGACTAGAGAGAAACTAGGTACTGCCGTAATTACGTTCTTCGCAAATTGGAATTTCTATTGAAATTCGACCGTCCGAAACCATAGTGCTCTAGTATTCATCTTCTTGGGTGATAGAGAGGCAAGTGAGCAAGTGGTGTGGATGAAGAAAGAGAAATGAGACGTTGGGGTTGATTCATAGAAGGCAGATGGGGTTGTTGTGGGTGTGTGTGTGTGTGTGTATGTATGTATATATATATATATATATATATATATATATATATATATATATATATATATATATATATATCTTCGAAATGGAACGCTCTTCGGCGACGCACAAATATATAAAAACACGGATGTAGATTTTTAGAATATAGAGACACAAAGAAAGGACACTCACAATATGTTATTTGACGTTTCGACAGCTCGGCTGTCGTCTTAAGAATCTTCTTAAGACTGACTTCAGACTCTTCTAAAGGCTTCTAAAGACGACAGCCGAGCAGTCGAAACGTCAAATAACATATTGTGAGTGTCCTTTCTTTGTGTCTCTATATTCTTCAAGTCTACATCCGTGTTCTTATATATTTGTGCGTCGCCGAAGAGCGTTCCATTTCGAAGATATATATATATACAGAATTATATATATATATATAAAATAATATATATAATTATATATTATATATAATATAATATAATTATAATATATATATATATATATATAATATACATAATTATAATATAATTATATAATATATATATATATATATATATACAGAATTAGGCAAAATGAAGTACAAAGAATTGAACAATACATTGAGGCGGGCAACAAATAAACCAAAAGAAGCATGGTGGAAGACGCAGTGCGAGGATATGGAAAGTCTGCAGAGGAAGGGTGAAATCGGTGCGCTGTACAGCAAAGTTAAATCGTTATCGGGAAGTAAGAAAGGAAGAGCTATGCTAACAGTTAGAGATAAGGCGGGTAAGGTAATAGTTGACGCAGGAAAGATCCAAGAGAGATGGAAGGAGTATATAGAAGAACTGTATAGTAAAGAACTCAGACCAACAAAGTTAGACACTGAAAAAGAAAATGACGTAGAGGAAGACAGCTTAGGTCCAGGCATACTAGACAATGAGATAGAAAGGGCATTAAGGGAGATGAAACTAAATAAGGCCGTGGGGGTAGATAACATTCCCGTGGAACTTTTAAAATGCTTAGGAAAATGTGGGAGGAAGAGGCTATATGGGCTGATCCGTAGCATTTATGAGGAGGGAATCTGGCCGGAAGACTTTGTGAGATCAGTTTTAGTTCCTATTCCGAAAAAGGTAAAGGCCACGTCATGTGAGGACTATAGGACAATTAGTTTGATATCCCACGCAGCTAAAGTTGTTCTCAGGATCATAAACAAAAGGATAGAGAGTAGGGCAAATGATTACTTTGGGGATGATCAGTTTGGGTTTAGGAAGGGGAGAGGTACGCTTGATGCCATTGCAGTAATGAGATTATTAATCGAGAGGAATATAGAACACAACCAGGAGGTATTTGCCTGTTTCGTAGATTTCGAAAAAGCGTTTGATAGAGTGAATTGGGAAAAACTAATGAGTATTCTGCAGAAAATAGGAATAGATTGGAGAGAAAGGAGGCTAATCCGCAACCTGTACATGTCTCAGACTGCTCAGGTGCGGGTGGGAAACGGGGAGTCAGGATGGGCAGTGTTAGGAAGGGGTGTAAGGCAGGGTTGCCCATTATCACCGTTGCTGTTCAACCTGTATGCAGAGGAAATGATTAAAGAGGCATGGGAAGAACTGGAGGTAGGAATGAAAGTGGGCGGGGAATTCGTAAAATCAGTTAGGTTTGCTGATGACCAAGCTTTAGTTTGTCGGTCAGCCAAGGGGCTGCAAGCATTGCTGAGTGAATTGGAAATTCAGTGCGACAGGTATGGGATGAGAATCAATATTAATAAAACAAAGGTTATGCGATTTTCTAGAAAGAAAAAGGCCAAGCTTAACATTAAAATAGGAGGGCAAAAACTAGAACAGGTAGAACAGTTTACGTATATCGGTAGTGTTTTGGACCAACACGGTCAAAGTAGTAGGGACGTAAGGAGAAGAATTGCGCTAGGCAAAGAGGCTTTCACAAGGAGGAGGGAGTTGATGACAGGGACCTTGAGTAAGGATGTTAGGAAAAGACTCGTAAAAACTTTGATATGGAGCGTAGCTATGTACGGTGCGGAAACGTGGTCATTGAAGCAGGAGGATAGACGTAGATTGGAGGCTTTTGAAATGTGAGTGTGGAGAAGAATGGAAAAGGTGAAATGGACAGAGAAGAAAACAAATGAGGAAGTACTTGGTATGGTGGGCGAAGAGAGGGGTTTGTTGGGAGCAATCCTATGGCAGGAAAAGTGGATGAAGGGGGTGTTGACCGGCAGTGGGATGTTGAAGACTGTGATAGAGGGTAGAATGTTGGGCAAAAGAGGAAAGGGAAGGAACAGGATAGGGATGTTGGACAGGATGAAGGGAGGAAGAAAGTACTCAGAGATGAAGAGGGACCTGATATAGAGTAGGATGATGGATTTTGTGTTTTGTTAGGAGTAATAAAATATCTGTTTGGTAGTTAGTTGTGTCCATCCAAAAACCTACCTTAACCGGTAGATACCTTAAAAAAAAAAAAAATATATATATATATATATATATATATATATATATATATATATATATATATATTTATATATGCATAATGTAGAAAAGTTAGCACTAGTGGGCACAGACAGAAACACACAAAAAAGAAAAGAAACTCACTAGGTTTCGAATTTTTGGTGGTCCAAGCCACCTTTCTCAAGGAAGAAAAGATATATATATATAGTATATATATATATATATATATATATATATATATGTGTGTGTGTGTGTGTGTGTGTGTATGTGTGTGTGTGTTTGTGTGTGTGTGTATACAATAATGGGACGGCACAATAGAACACAAATAAAATAGTTACATTTAAAAGGACACTCACAAGGTAAAATGTTTGAGCTTTCGGCCTTCTCCGAGGCCTTCTTCACTTACTTGAGGGTCCCATTATTATGTTGCTCGTGTGAGTGTTTCCGTATAATCGATATTATATATATATATATATATATAAAATATATATATATAAAATATATAATATATATATAATATATATATATAAACACTGATATAGATTTTTTTAAACATCGAAACACAAAGAAAGCACGCTCATATGTAGTTTTGACGTTTCGACGGCACGGCCGTCATTATCAGAATGCCGTTCTCGGGGGACGAGAAGAAAGGATATGTGTGGAAAAGGGTGAGGGGAGGAGATGCAAGGGACGAATAGGAAACGGACAAGGGGTGGGAAGGTATATGTAGGCGGCTATTTGATGGATTCAGTAGGCTTAATTCAGCCCAGGAGGTTTAAATGACTGGAGCACCCAAATATGCGCCATCTCGCGGGTTCTCACCTCTATGATATTTGCAGGTTTATAAAGGGTTTCAATCACCGAAACAGAGAAGCAGTCATCGAAAGATTGATCGTGGGAAGCAGTGTGGATAAGAATGGGATAATTAAGGGAGATGGTAGATTTGGTGAAATAGCGGTGGTTATTCATGCGGAGAGAAAGGGTGCATTCACCCGCGTAGAAGGCAGGGTAGAAGTTACAGGAGAGGCGGTATATAATATTTTTGAGGTGCAGGTGGCGTCAGGTTGGGAATTGGTAGAAAGGTAAGTGGCGGGTCTTAGAAGATGGCGGACTTTGCAGCGTGGGCAGTTGCATGTTGCGGACAGGAGCGGAGAAGAGACAGGGGTGCCCGGAGGTGGTCTTGTTGACTTGAAGATGTCGTACAAGTTCGACGGGCGTTTAAACGTAACGGAGGGACGATGTGGGAATTAAAGTGATGTGGACTGACTATTATTGATAATTGGAAAGAGTTTACGGATTATATGTTTTATTTTGGGGGTTCCGGGGAAGAAAGTGATGATAAGGTTCGGGCATTTTGAGCCGTTTGGTTTGGAGAGGAGTGTATTGGGTTGACGGTTTGAGAACTCACGGTTCAGTAGTTTTTCAGGGAACCCGCATTTCCTGAGAGAGTCATGTAGCTGATCCATATATTTCTGTTGTGAGGGGATGTTGTTGGAGACTTGGAGGCTACGAACTGAGAGTGAGAAAGAGATGGAGCATTTTGTATGTGATGGGTGGCAGCTATTGAAATGAAGGTATTGTTTGTTGGTTGTTGGTCTGTTTAATGTAGACTGAGGTGTTGAATATATTGTTCTGGAGGTGAATGTTGATATCTAGGAAAGTAATATTAGAATCAGATATGGATGAAGAGAAAGATACTGAGATGGAGGAGTTGTGAGAGGAAATGATGGAGGGTGAAGTTTCGCGTCCGTGGGACCAAAGGAAGAAAATGTCGTCAATGTAACGGGCCCAGAAGAGTGGTCTAAGGACTTTTTGATGGAGAAAGATATGCTCAAGTTTACCCATAAAAAGACTGGCGTATGCATGAGCCATACGCGTGTCCATTGAATTAGGTTCAGCACCAAACATGCAACATCAAAAATTAAGCTTTTCTTTATTTTTAGCTGGAATAAATATGTAAAACTATTCAAGTTACGTAGATAATGATAATTACAATTACATACGCTACCGTATCTAAGCTCGGAACGCTTCTCTACAAATTAGAGACGAACTACTTGCAACAAGAAGGACAATAAACTAAGATTAAATGAAATAATGATAACATGCAAGGTTACTTAGAATGATAAAAGAAAAATCCCTCCTCAGCAGGGTCGGATGATATTATTCTGATCCCTTATTATTCGTGGGGAAAATGATATCTTACACCTATCGATTCTACACAACTTTACGTGCCTGGGCTGATCAAGGAGAATCTGTGACAGGATTAACGCCATTGAGGAAACTCCTAGTCCTCATGTAAACCTTCTGGCGTGAGATACGTGTATCAGCACACCGACCTTTCATTCGTCGGTGACGAATTACGAAAACGATTGATTGAACGTTGTTCCTGTGTATTGTAGGTTTTCAAGTAAAGCGGCCATCTTTACTCTGTTGTCGTGCCGTATTGTTGCGTTATGGAATCGTGCTGCCAACTCTCGACCATTCTAGAAACACCACCAGTGCGAACTGAAAGAACGGCGACCCCGCCACTGACCCCGAAGATATTTTTGCGTGTCCACTTGCCCTTGACGCTCAAGAAACAAAAAGTGAAACGGTGGCGCGAAATGTTTGAGGGCGCCACACTATCGTCCATGGCTGGAGGAGTGACCACGAGGGGAACAAACCATGATTAAAAAAAACACCGCGCGACGGAATACCACGCGCATCGCGTCCCTTCGAAATTGCTCAAGTCATTCTAAGTGAGCTAACTCGCGCCGCGGGGGTGACAGGGGGTGGGTGGGGGATGGGGAAAGCGGTTGGCGCGACATGGCTTGCATTGCAACGACTCCGGGGGTGATTCAACTCTTTCTCCCCCCAGTCGGGATATGGCGGGGCCAAGGTCCGGTTCACCGCACACTGTGTGGCCGACTGTTACGGTGGGTCTTTTCGCAAATTACGAGAATGACCATAAGGAGTTTTTTTCCAATTGGATAAAATATGGAAAGTCGTAACCCTATCTTTAAATATAATAAATAATTCAGAAAAACAGTGAGTTTCATATCGAGTATATGAAAATCCCATCTCACACTATGGTACCTATATCTTTTGTTCCCAGAAGAGTATTTACAGCCTACTCGTTCGCTTTGTACGTTAAATAGTTCTTGTCATTTTCATTAGGGAGAGTGATCCGCAGTTGAGGCCAATAAGGACGGGGATGGAATTTAGGAAGAATCTGTAGATTTTAGAGCGCGGATTAAAGGTAGATAGAAACGTGTTCTTAGCGTTATCCTGCTCATAACGAAATACTACAAGGTGTCGCACAGTTTAACGGGTAGAGTACTGAGTCCCCTGGGTGTAGGATGCCTTTACTCCAGTCACCTCATTAATCCGATCCCATTTTTGGTCGTTTGTTCATTCTCTTGAGGATAGCTCAATAAAGTACATTAACATCTTACGTGACCAAATAACGGACATCACGTGAGAAATATTTCAAAACAACATGCATTACAGAAATACAATTATGTAAAATTCGATCCTGATAAGTCATGGGTTTATTTTCTTGCTCAAAAGATTAATCATTTTCATCGTAAATACTATTTTTTGTATCGGAAGTGTGACTGGATTGGCGATATTCCGCTCTATAGAATGGCATTTTTCGAAAGATGTCGGAGAAGATAAAGCCGACGGTCCTTTGACTTAGGACACTTTTTTTATCACTTGAAAATGTTCACCTTTCGGTAGAAGCTTAATCTGCCAAATTTTAATTGAACCACTTTGCATAGTGATAAGATCAAAATCTTCAGTTTATCCAAGAATCCATCATTTTTTTAACCTTTCCATGATCTCTTGCGTTACATATACGTCATCACATAGCTTTTTTCAGCTATATTAGTCTCCTGTCTACATCTGTAACGTAATATATCGTTGCTATATTAATCTTCTTGCTATATTCAGCTGGCTTCATTAATAGTTAGATAGTGTGATTTCATTGAGTTGTAGTAGTATTGAGGGGAGGCGACCGACAGCTGAGGTCATTTGCGCCATAGGTGGAGAAAAACCCGGCGTCGGTATTAGCCTACTCTTTACGAAAGGCGCCATGAGGTCCGCAGCTTAACGTCCCATCCAACAGACGGCGTACTCACTCAAAGTGTCCTCCACAAAGCACCTCAAGTAGGGATCGAGATACCTCTAAAAAATATTCAACACCGCCGGGATTCTAACCCGGACCCTCTAGGTGGGAAGCCAATACGTTAGCTTCTCCCGCACCATCTCGATCCCCGTGATTTAATGGAGATAGTGACAAAACAGTCATGACAAGTTGTGCTTAAAATGTGAATCCTCACTGTCGGGTTCAATCTGTGTGTGGGCGGCATGAGTGATACGTCACATAAAAATCTTCTCTTTCTTAGACAGAAACACCATGTCGTTCCGTTCCGACGTAAAAAATATCAGGCAATAATTAGTCCGCTCTTCGTTCTTAACAGAAAATTTTCTTTGTGCGGAGGAAATGGCGTCATGGAGGTTGATGACGTCATCGTTATGTCACAGCCGTGTAAAGTTTTATTTGCCGACTGTATTCCTTTAGGTCAACCTATCTTCAGAGTCTTTATCGTGTGGCACAACATGAGTGAGAGGGAGGGCGGAGAGGATAGGAATGCGGAGGGCGGCTGAGAATAGATTACGCGGCCAAAAGAATAGTAAAGCACTCTTAGAGTGCAAGTACGTGCATGCATACGCACGTACGTGTGCACAAAGTCGAGCATGAGGAGAAGACGAGGGAGGGGAGGGGAGGGTGCAGGGACGGCATTCCCCAGCTGAATGCTTGTTGTCGGCGGCGCGGGGGAAGGGGGGAAAGAGGAGAACTAGGTATGCGTGTTGCGGTATGCACAGGATACGCACTTTCGTTCGTGCCGCGAGAGTAGAAATTCTGGAAGACGCTGTATAAAGATCATTGACTTTCGCATGAATATTTTTGGTCGAACAATTCTTCCTGAGCCCATGGAATTCCGTTGGATCACGGTATGGTTGGTGCCGTAAAGTTGCAAAAAAAAATTTTTAAAGCGAAAAGCTTATCTTTACACCCTTTTTACATACTATGAAGTTCCCCACGATTGCATTAGTGTTCCAATAGTCATTACGTTTTGTCATTTAGTAGAAGTATTTAGTTACTGCACTTACTTTTTGCTAATGATCACGTGTTTCTCAAACATTTCAGTAAACGTTAAAGGCTTCGACTTCTTTAGCTCGTCGTTCCCCGCAGCTGATTTCGTGATTTCTTGAAACGATACTTAATAAAGGCGATCGGAAATGTTTATAGTCAAAGAGGTGTCCGTCAGAAGAATTTATAAATCTCTGGCATCGGTTATGAAATAGATCAAGGCAGGGTGAAAGTATTCCAGGGTAAAAATGTACATGTTTTCATCCCTGGTACCAAAAATTCCAGAATTTCGGTGCAGAACGAACGACCCTGAATGGAGGAGATGAGTTGGAGAAAGAGTGGGTACTGGAAAAGAATTGAGTATTCAGAGAGATATTAATTTTTTGCTCCAATCCTGCGTGGGCGTTACACTAACTTTTAATGAAAACATTATAATTAATACCGATATTTTACTATTGGTGTCATCTTGCACATTATTAAAAAGTACAAGACCAACGTGTACATATGGAATTTTAATCTCCCATGCGTATATTTCATGGTTTTACTTGGTGTAATATGTCAGGGTATATTAATACGCGCACCTTAAGCAATTTATTTGTGTATCATTAACAATCGGGAAGGTCTTTTTCTTCTAGTACGTATTTCCTCTGTATACAGAGATTTTTTTTGGTACAACGAGATACATTTCCCAATTGCTCTAGTAGTAAGCGTTATTTATTGGACCATTCCTTACATTTATAAATGTGTATCATCCCCCTATCCCATGCAAAATAGAAAGGAACGGTGAACATCCATAACGATTTATAAGTCAAGGTTCTCTGAGTACTATTGGAATCTGACCTTTACCCGATAAACTATGAGATGTTGCCTTTGGAATCCCCTTCCAGGCCTCCGAACCACTGACCCAGGCGATTAAACTAAGTGACCAAGAGAGAGCCGTCAATAAAATTTGCTTAAGGCAAAGGTTGTTCCTTTGGTGTTTCGCCGATTTTGAGTGATGTTAATTTTTTTTAGTTTCATTTGAGAACTTTACTGAGAAAATAGAGCGAAAGATAGGATGGAAAATGATTCTCGTCCCATGTTAATTTTTTACAATGTGATTTTTCAGAAAAGGTTGAAGTTGTCTCCATATATCGATCGAATTATCAGCAAGCTCTTCACTGTAGCTTCGGACCAGGTTTAAGTGTCAATAAAGCATGTGGTACTGATTGCCATTTAGGGTATAACGTATCTGTTCAACCCCTCGAAATTCGTTCGAGAGGTCGGAACAGGTACGTTAATGTCGTACACTGATTTGTTGCTCTCTGTTCAGGGAACGCAGATATATATTCTAAAAGTAACGGATGTCACGAGAGAACATAGTGTCGAAGTTTATTTATGAATGGAATCTAAAGTTGCGGATTTTTTCTCAACCGCTGCAGTTGCGTATTAAATATTTCCAGCCGTTCATAAAATTATTTCGTCCTGAAATCTTAAAAAAATAAATTAATGATTAATATTTGATAACATTGATTATTTTCAATCGACAAAGTTCGAATAAATCAAAACAACATATTTAACTGATGATTAATTTGTTTGAGAACTAATCTTGGTCAGGAAATTCATCTTTTGGTAAGAGGAAAAAAAGCATAAAAGAGTTATATGGTCGTACTATATACGTATTTCCCTTTGGTCCCAGCTGACAACTTCGTCTCCGCCCAGCAAGCTGTGAATTTAAAATATCCCTATTTCAAGTGGCACACGCACGTAAACGAGCCGTAAACAAGCAATTGTCATTTACTGCCTAGAAATATTTTCATAAGGACCACCGTTAATGCTTGGAAACATACTTATTTCATATTGATTTAGCTCTTATTTGTTTACATTTTTGTTGGGGTAAGGATAATTGAGGTGGTCTCCCGTTTCCTTCCTCAATGATGTTTTATAACATGGCAACATCACTCTATTGGTCCCACCACCGGGGTCAGACGCCTTTTGCAGCAGCCTCAACAGAAGAAGAGACGCGCCTGAATTCTACCCTTAGACCTATCTCTCGGTGATGAATAAGCCTAACAGGATCAATTACCATTTTTTCCCGTCATAACAGCTCAAGGGGTCATCAGAACGCACAAGCCCATCACCACGCCAAGATTGTAGTCGGTGGGGAGAATTGTGATTGCTGAGTGCTGATTGAATTTGAGATACTTCAGCGTATATGATCATTTCCAAGCGTGAACAGGTTCAACGAGCTTCATAATGATTCCCACCGCTATAGGGAGGATGATGCGAATCCACTAAACGTTGGAAGTGGAAGGGTGTTCTATCAATCACTGGACTAATCGATCCGTCAATCAAGTTCGATTTCAGCGTCAAATAATATGAGGGTAATTCAATAAATAAATCGAAAACGTCAGCAAGACAAACGCAGGAGCTGTTACGAATATTTCATTGGGAACGCTTGGAAAGCCCACCGTACTGTCCCACCTCAGCTCCCGGTGATTTTCATCTTTTTGGACTCATAAAAAATCATTTGGGTGGTCGACGGTTTGCTGCCGGCCATCAAGGAATTTGAAACTGATGGGATGAGTGACTGTTCAGGGTGAATGTGCAAAAAAGTGAAGTAAATTTCAGGAAGTTACTTTGATTATTATTGCCACTATCCAGTTTTGTGAGTTAGTTATTGACTTAACCTCGTATTGCTCTTGTAGAGGAAGAAAATCGCTAGTTAGAAGTTGTCATAGAAACTACTTATTAAACAAATGTACGTGCTAATCTGCCTGTGTTTGCACAATTTTGCTCGGGTTCAACAACGACGTGTTTATTTCAACCATTAATTGTTTAAGCAACCCTCGAAATGGAATATTTGGCATTTAATTGAAGGATGGGATCGGACTGACGCTAGCTGTTTTCGAGCCTCAGGGACCACAGCTGGTTTGTCTCGTCATCAAGATCTTAATATAGACCCTTTAATATAAATAATGATGTGGCAACATGGTTTTAATTTCATATTTTTTTCTGTGTGGAAATGGTCACTTAATCGAGACGCAACTAATCGGCTTCTCGCAGCCAACTAATGAGGACCCAGAGAATGTTTCTCCGGACAGCGCCGAGTTCCTTCCCCCGCACCCTCCCCTGGAGTGGGTGGCGGGTTGGTAAAGCGAGCGTAAAAAGCCCAGATTAGGAGAGTAGCATAATGAGGAATCTTTTTTCGGCTGGTTTTCTGTGCCAGGCTATTGTGCCGGCGGCGTGGGCGAAAGGCGCCAACCAGCTCCCTCGTCCAGTGCCGCTATCGCCGTCCCGCGCCGAGACAAAACGGAATCTTCTTGCACCGTAGCCAAAAACTTTTGATGAAAGCGGTCACTAATTGGAGAGCGTTAGGTGGCTTACTCCCAAGGATCGAGGTTCGATCTTTTGGCTTCCTATGATATGCAATAACCCATAGGATGGTGCGTAATGACGATATATCGATACCAGGTGGACATTTTTTTATTTTGAACAGGTCGTTTTGGATGATTTCAAACAGTCGGAATATGTAGTGTCAATAAGTATTGTTGATAAGGGGAAATAGCCAATTTGGCTATGTGGATGATAGTTTCCATATGGTATTATTGACAATATATTTGTAGTTAGGTATACGCAAAGCGTACAATATGAACGATATTAATAGCGTGTTTACGCATTTAAGGTCGTTCCGGTGATATATTGGATGCACGCATAAAAGAGTGTCCATTAACCTTTTATGTTTATGTACTGTACCTGTGGATTTGACCGAAGAGCCAATATATGGACGATACTTTTGATGTTCGATGTGGACAACAAGACCAATATTACGATATAGACGATCTTGTCGATATTAATAGATATATAGAAAGATAAATCGTTATTAATACAAGTATAGAATAATTTAGAAAGTTCAATTTAAAGTGAAATTCAAGATCCAAAAACCTTAAATATTGCTCTTTTAAAAATAACAACCATCAGATTTTTAAAACTACATTGCATTCACCGGGTACCAATTCACCAAGAAAAAAGGGAAATGTGTTCGCAGTTTGGAATCGATCAAATAAATAAGAGAATTATACGTAATCACGTAAACCCCGGCTGTTCCAAGCTGGGGTTAACGTGATTGTAAATACTCTTATGCATCTCCTTTCACTTAATTATGCAACCTGTAACCAATACACAAATCTGAAATTTGCGCGGCTCGCGGTCTTGAAAATTTGGAGGATATTTTCCATTTTAATGATAACTTATTAAACTCCCGAGTACAATATCTTCGGGTCCAAGAAAATTAGACTTTAAAAGTCATTTTCTCGCCTTTTTCGCGTTTCATCTAATTAATTTTGCTACGACACTCATGTGCCATTTTCTTTTCCTAAGCAAGTGAATGCATAAAAGGCATATCCGAACATGAAAGGCTTAAGCATTGCGGGAAATTCAAAAAACCGACTAAACTGCAGTCGTTTATTTGCATTATTTTAAAACGATGGCATTGCTCCTGTGCCTTGAAGCCTGTTGTCATTGCTGATGCAAATTTTCTGTGTGCTCCCTTCACTGTTGTTCGCCTCCATAAATTTTCGACCACTGCCTAATCGCCCATTTATACGTGACCTCACGAACTCATTCTTTTTATCTCCAGATGTGACACTCTTTGACCAACCACAAAAAGTCACGGGCGACCCAGTCATTGTGAAGGTCAATGCATTCATCCGATCCGTTGGTCAAATTGATGACCGTAATAAGGTAAGTACCCACTCCGTCTTCTCCTCCGTTTAAACTCATTATTAGCTAATGTCGAGTAAAATTTTGAATATTTTCGAAAACCCGATGCTAAAACGTTATTCAGTGAATGAATGATCTTAACTACGTATATTTTTTCAGGTGATTTAAATATATTTTATTTCTACGTGATTGTATTTGTCCCGAAATACGTGCTTTATGTTGCACGGTGATGTTTACTCGATTGTTTCTTTCATAAGGGTTTTTTGTTCGAATATTTTTTGCGTTAAGGTTGAAATACATGTCTTTTATTTGCAGTAAAACATTAAAACTATTGTTATATTCAAACAAGCGATGGGCATGATACTTTTCCGCGGTTTTTATTTCCACAAATCCGGCGAGGTAGAAAGGGAGGTAGAATGTTTTGGAGCCAAAAAATGACTAATTGTAATATTTAGTGTCGTGTTAGGTAGGCATCAGGAATCTAACCACTTGGTCCACCAAAGTCTACCATGGTATCCTCCTATCTGGCTGTGGCATATGCCAACCTCATAGTAACATCACGCTGGTTTGAACGCAATGAAACCTGATGTTTGCAAGAGACTCCGGATGTGGAGGATTTCTCACGAAAATGACAATAGTAATAATCGCATCATTATTGCCAAGGTATAATTCATGAGATAATATATGTACAAACACAAAGAAGATGAGTGGAACATGCATGCCTTTTATTTGGCTTGTAGTAATGTTGGATTTTGGATCAGGAAATGAAAAGAGGTATTACACCCATACCATATATCATAATTCACTTTTATTTGGTTCTTCGGAAAAGGTTACGCTGATCAATTCTGTTCATCAAAAAAATTAATTGTTGGCCCATTTTTATGTACCATAGTAAAATGCCAATAAAAGTAATTTATATTGATATAATAATGTAATTATCACGCATTTTATCCAATTGATTTAACTTAATTTAGGATGTGCTCATTGAGAGTAAGTATTCCCAGGGTCACAATGAGTGCCTGTGTCACCTACATACGACAAATATGAAAGAAGTGCATAACATTTTTGGAATATAACATGGGTGTTCAAACAAAATTCATTCAATTGGGAGAAAATTCATATTGAGTTTGATGTTTGATTTCAAATGGGCAACATTTTAGCTTATTATTGCACAGCTTATCATGGGTGTGCTATTTAAGTTTTGCCATGGACTCCACAATCTAGTCGTAATTTTTAAAGGAGTGATGTATGGCAATGAGTTAACACTTGATTTGATAATTCCCAGTGCTGAGAATCCATGCCATTTTTGAATCATTCCTCTTATATTTTTGAATTGAATTGATTGATTTGGATCCCTTTAATTGAATCCTGACATATTCTTGTCATTGTAATAAGTACCTTGTTATCAGGTTTCTACTAGGCTGAAGCATGATACTTAGACTGACACCCATGAATGAGGAGGGGACTCATTCTCACACAGCATAAAGAGTCATAAATTTTCAAAAATATGCTTCGAATAAATATTCAGTATTCAGGAATGGATTGCTACTGGGTTATAAGCATTTTAAAATTCATCATTGAACTGGAGCCAGTGTAAAGCTGTGGCCTATTTATTACAGACACGCTCATTAACCACTGGAATAGTGGTTATACTCAAGTGGTTATACTCAAATCTTCAGTAGCTGTACTTTTCAATATGTCCAGTTTACTGTTTCCCATCCTTTTATCATGGTTCCTATTTAATATATTTTTATATTAATTTAACTAGAAAAATGTTAGACTTAAATAATAATGAAATCAAACATAAGTTGCACCCATGCTCCTCATGTTAATGAGACTAAACAAAAATTAATTTGCATGGTTTACCTCTTTGAGTTGTTATCAGCTGGATGATTGTTGGCAGTAGACAGAAAATTCTCACATCAGCTGTTAGTACCTCATATCAATGTTATTATATGTGCATAAAGATGTAGATAGATATATTCATATAGACCATATAAAAAAGACAATAGCTAAGTTACGTCACAGCTTCAAACTAGTGAGTGTTGAAATTCTAAGTTCATATTTCAAATTTATTTTCCAGGAATATAGAGTTTCCATGACACTGAGGCAGAATTGGAATGACAAGAGGTTGAAATTCAGTCCACATGGTGAGTGTCTCAGCATGTTGAATTTCTTTAAAGTGAAGATTTAAATGCCTTATTCTATATGATGATCAAAATTGAACCTGGTGTACTTAGCTAAGGCAAGCATTCAGGAATTCAGACGAAACTATTTTATGTAGTGAGGGAAGAAAATGGATTGAGGGTAAAACTTAACTTCAAATAAAAATTTTAAGGTAACAAAGTCAACCTTGTCACATTAAAATAAATATTGTCATGGAAATAGAAGTAAATGAAGTAGGGGGTATTATTTGATTGGGCATTTTAGATAACTTCATATACGGTTGATAGTATTTGGAATTTAACTTAGGGTATTTATTCTGGCTTATTTCCCTGAGGTGTATTATTAGAAAGAAAAAAGCACCTGGGGGTTATCATAGAAAGAGTGAATGGCAATGATGAAAAATACCTATTAGTAAAAGATCACCCAATGTTTCATATTCCTTCAAATCAAAAAAGTCAGTAGCTACATATTTTTACGCAAAATACTCATTTTATGTAGCCATCCTCTACCCCCTGCATGTTTAATCCCAGAGCCATCATTTCAATTCGAGTATTATTCAAGAAAATATTAAACAAAAGACAAAATGATCTTTCTGCTGAAGCACTTAGGCAGTCCTGATCTAATGCATTGAAGAGGAATCAGTTAATATTTACAATAAATCTAGAATGCATAGGTATGCTCTTATTTATTTTACCATTTATTTACCATTATTATAGTTTCATCTATTTCATTTCAGTTTTTTAAATGTATGTATTACCATTGCATTTCAATATGATTTCGCCCAATAATATGGAAATGGAAAATGAAATGATCGGAGGAAAGTGTTGAGGTTTTCTTCAGAAATTTAATTAGGTGGAGATACCCATTGTTAATTTGTATTCTTTAAGCACTTCCTAATTTTACAGATGATCTGAAGTACATTCTCCTAACAAGTGATGAAGACATTTGGTCCCCTGACTTGTTCTTCTCGAACGAAAAGGAAGGGCATATCCATGAACTGCTCCACCGCAACTCACTAGTCAGAATATCACCTGAGGGTGATGTGCTCTACAGTACCAGGTGTGTGGTTTCCAGGGTTTGTTAGTGGCACATTTTGTGAAATAATGAGGCATACTAAAAAGGTTCTCTAATCATGCTAACAAGAATGTTCAATTTCCTTTCAAAAGGGTCTCCTTGAAACTCTCCTGCCCAATGGATTTAACCAACTTCCCCATGGACAAGCAGACATGCTTCATTAGGATGGCTAGTTGTAAGTATTTGCACTGAGTGCAAATTTGCGTGCATCTGAGTCCAGAATTTTAATGAGAAATTTGTAGCTAAAGGTAATGGCTGAATATTCAAGCAATAAAGGAGTTTTAAAAGAATTAAATTTAAAAACAATGCTAAATAATTTTGCAATTTATTTTACCAAGGAATGATTAGAATTTGAAATCATTTTTAATAAAATTATGAAAGGTAATAACAGACATTTTCCAATGAAAGATACATTTTGATTTCTGTGCCATTTTGTAAATGAAAATAGTTATTTTTCTTAAATACAGCTAAGTTTATTATAGTTATTATTTTTAATCATTATGTGACATATTTAGACAAAATATTTGACAGTACTTTAACTGATGAACTTTTAAGAGAAAGTATTTTTTGAAAACAGTCATAAAATGTTAGTCTAATAGTTCTCAGGAACTCACTGCTATGATACTCTTGAGAAGACTTTGATTTCGGAAAATATGACTTATGGAATGAACAAAATTTGAAATATTGGTGTTAGTTTCCCAGTTCTTTATGTTGGCTGATTTTTTGTAATTTAGGTGATCCATTATGTGGTTAAAAAAATGGTTTTGTAATTGATGAAATATTTGAAATGTTTATGGTTGAATGTTATCAGATTTTATCGTACAATTGACCCACCATTAAGACAAAAACAAAATAGAAATTAATGTTTTCAAAGACATTTTAAAATTGATTCAAATATGGAGTCCACTTACACTCTAGTAGTGGACAATAAAAGCCTGTAATACAAAAAATAATAGATTTTAGTTGTCCTTAGCAATCTTTTTTCATATGTAAAACATCTTTTCACCAGAGCTCGTATACATTTTGAATCTATTATAGACCTCAAAGTAAGGAACTTGTGAAATTATGGGCTGTGAGTTTGATGGGGCCCTCCATATCAATCAATCAAACATGAAGGAAATAAAGATGTATTTATATTTTGCTTCCAGATGCCTATACTACAAATGACCTCATATTCTTGTGGAAAGATGATGATCCAGTTCAGTCTGTTGTGGACCTTGACATGAGTCCTTTTGTCATGCAAGGCTTTGGCATTGACTACTGCAACTCCAAGACAAGCACAGGTAAAGTAATCAATCATCCAAAATTATTTTTCTTCACTGGCAGATGTGTTTGTTTCACTTCAGATGATAGGTGACCCCATCTTTTTTAAATAAATAATCTATTTTATATTTTTGTGACATATTAATCATTTTAATGATGAATTTGTGTTCCAGGTGAATACAGTTGCTTGAGAACAGAATTCTTATTCAAGCGTTTGGTCCACAATTATATTCTCCACCTGTACTTGCCACTTGGACTCCTTGTGGCTTCCTCCTGGGCACCATTCTGGTTGGACTTCTATGGAGAGGATGGTGCTCCTGTGTTAGGTGTGGTGGGACGCTGTCTGATTGCCCTCCTCTGCCTGCTTGCCACGATCATAGAGGCAGCCCGTGTCTCAACTTATGCACCACCCTCCTCTGGAGATGCCCGCGCTATTGATAGTTGGACGACTTGGTGCCAGACATTCGTGGCCTTGGTCCTCTTGGAGGTAATCATTGTCGCTGTTATTGACCGCTGGCGACGTGAACGTCATCGCAATGCTGCCGCAGCAGAAGGTGCTGGACGCTCTCCAACGGTATGTACATCTCAGGAAAATGCACCATACCACCATTATAGCCTCTCAATTATTAATCTTAATCCTTTAATTAATTTTGATGTCCAGTTTAATGAACATGAAAACCCTCCTGGTTATTTCCTGCTTAATAAATGTATACCAATTTTAACTAGTAGTATTTTTATAAGTTTTTTTATATGAGACTGCCACATCTTTTCAGAGCGTTTTAAAATGTGTAACAATAACAAGTTTAGTCACCTTTAAGTACAGGTGAGTTTAACCTGATGGATAATGTCATCAAAATGGTCATCATTTCCATTGGCCTTTATTCACATATTCTGTGTAAATGCTGCACAGTGATGTATGTTTTCAAACTCACAAATGATTTGATCTTTTGAAACATTATGATTATGATGGGTGTTTAATGCTTGACATGATCCATGAGTGACCTATGCACAGGGGTGGGATTGAGTTCACTTTTCCAAATGAGAAAAATGAATCCATCTTATTACATTTTATATGGTATATTTATTGCTGCAGAAAATATATTCTGACTTATGAGGTAAATTAGTGGTTGACTTGAAAGACTCATTAAAATGAGGATTATTTTAAATGTGCCATCCAAGTTTATTAAGAATCCTGCCAAAAATGTTTAAAATGGGTGAAGACTTTTTACCTTAGGTTGAGCTTAATCTTTGAAAAGAATCATTCATCATGCTACTCTCTTGATTAGTCATTAAGTGATAATGAAAAAGATTATTAGGTGATAAAAATTTCATTTTTTTACATGCTCTATCAAGACTTTTAAAAGATAAATAAACATTTACTCTTCATTGTGGAGCTTACGCCAGGTTTTGTAGTGTTCATTTAACTGAAAATTAACTTGAAACTCCAGCATATTTTAGCCAGGCCAAAACTCAGTTTATGACCACTAGTTAAGTTCAAATTCAACTGTTAAACAGCTCCGTAACTGAAAGGCTATGTTAGTATGGTTACAATATTCAAATTTAATAATTAGCAAGTTTATTTGTTTATAAAATTGGATTTTTTGGTTATCTCTGGGTTAAGTTGGCATTTACATAAATTAATGATTGGATTTAACATTTCATCAGTAACCTGGGCCTCAAGCACAGCCATAAACAATGTCTTTTTAAATTCTCTTTTACCTTTCTGTTCTTTGTTGTTGTTGATGCATATGTTATGATAAAGTAATCTTTTCAATTTTACATGAATTAAAATGATAAACTTCTGATTGTGTCTGCTGTAGCCCATTAAGTGACTGATTGTTTCCCTTGATGTAATTGGTTCCACAAATGTCTAATCACTGTAACATGAGAGGTGGTGCAGAAAGTGTAGTATATTGTGGATTGGAATACAAATCTCTCTCTCTTTTTCCAGAGTGCTGATGGTGGGGAGGCAGGAGAGGCCAAGGGTGGTCCACAGCCAAACCTACTGAAGAAGTGGTTGATGGGTTGGCCAACTGCTGGACAGCGAATAGATGTGATCTGTCGCATCATTTTCCCAGTGGTCTTCATAATATTCAACATAACTTATTGGTCCACCTATGCCGATTACATGGGGCTTCGTTCACTCTCATCAATCAAGAAAATTCCATATTAAACATTGCAATCAGAGATGAAGGGAGAAAAACACAAAAGCTAAAGTATATTGCTTGAAGTTTTAAGAGTACAGATTCACCACCATTGGTCTCTTATCACTTCTAAGAACATGTTTAAACTGCCTATGATACAAATTTGTTGCCAAAACAAGCAGTGGCAAGTAATTTGAAGAGATTTTAAAATCATCTTCTTTCAAAATAAAATTAGAATTTCTTTTTTTTGTCAAGTTTAACTCAATCTTCAAGTGTAAGTGTGAAATAGAGAAAAGTAAGTGACTGCACAGATTATTCTGTGTTCCTCAATAAATTTTGCCTGTAAGTAGTTAGTCAAATTTGAGAAAATGTATCTGATGTGAAACTGTTTTCCTAATATTTAAGAAATGTCTGTTGTGTAGACAATACCTTAAGTGAATTTGAGTTTAGTTAGTTAGGTGTTGATGAATGCTTTTAATGGTCCACTTCATGATAAACAATTACACAAACATGGAATAATATTTAAGAGACTTTGCATTTTTTATACTTTAAAAATTCATTTTTCATAATTTTGGATGAAATTGTAAATTTTTACCAGGTGGAGTGTAGAAATTAGTTTATCAAGAATAGTTTAATGAAGTATAAGGGGGCATAGTGCATATAAAACATATGCTCAATTCTACTACTCTTCACTGTTGCTGAGAGAATACAATTGCACTCTAAAAAAGGATTTGGAAGATGTACAACTTTCATTCATACATTCATTCATGGTTAAATTAGGAATTAGTCCAAATTGTTCATATCTATTTCTTTCTTCATCTGTAAATAAAAAGATGTCTCAATATGAATAAAAGTTATTTACAAAGTTGAATCTATCATTTCTAAATGGCACACTCTAAATCCAACTTGGCTGAATGAGAATGAGGGAACATTGGAAAGAATTAATGAGAGTACTATGTTCCATAGTTTTAAGAGATGATGTATGTTATTTCAGATGAGTCTACGTGTAATTGGCCTCAGAAAAGTTACTCTGTGGCAAAATTAGACTCAGAAGAATAATCAATTTCCCTCAATTGAATGTGGAAATCATTTTTCATTCCGATACTCTATCTCAATCTAATACTGAGGCAATTTTAGGTAAGTATCAACTGGTTGTTTATCTTTGTAGAGTACCTATGTTTCCATCAGCTAATAAACATGGGAATATTTGCAAAATATCCACTTCATAGCATTTTCCTTGCATATTGTCATTAAACAGTACATAACCTTGAATGAACTCATTGAAATCAGATTAAAAAATTCGAGTGCATCCCTATATTTTAATGACCTTGACCTATTATAATGTATGCAATATATACTATTTTTTCTCATGGAACTTTCATATTTATAGTTCATAAATAGTATATGTCATGCTCCCATGTTTCATTCAAATCCTCATTGTTTATGGCTCATGCATGTTCATTACCACACAATTATATCATTCCCAATAAAGTCACAACTATTTGAAGCTGGATAGTAGGATGGGAAAGGAATAAGTTATAAAACATGAATGATTATGGACCCATGAGAGTTAATTATACATTGAACTCTCATTTATAAATTTAATCCATTTACTGGTTACACTTTATGTGGACTTGCTCACAACAAAACAATATACACATGCAAGATACATACATTCACTCATATGTACATTTTATATGCATGAAAATCATTTATGTGGAGTGAAATTCAAATCCCAATGAATATTCCAATGCCTCACTTCTCACATGTAACTCACAAAGCCAGAAGGATTGGCAATAAGTCAGATATAATTCATCAACCATTGCTTTCCCACATTCAAATAGTTTAACAGCACTTTTATTATTTGAGGATTTAATGGGCTATTTCTGAGACCAGACTTCAAAAAATCACTGAAGAGCTTGCAGGTAAATTTGCAGATTGAGAATGGTAACGTTAACTGAGGTAAACAACCCCATTTTTATTAATTACCATGCAGTGGTTTGATGAACATCAAGGCTTTGTCACAGAAACGTTATTTAAAAATAATGATAATGTGGTGGCAACGCAAAGGGTTTTTCGTTGGCAGTTTGGCTTGATTCACCATTATTAGGAAATGGATTACTAATGTACGGGCGACAGGATATGCACTTCCTAGAAAACTAGCTGGGTGACCTAAAAGTGTGCAGACACTTGAAAACATTGTGGCAGTTAGAGCATCCATTGAACAGTTTCCATCTCGCTTTGCATGGAAACATGCTGCTGCTCTTGGAATATCACTCAGAGCGGTAAGGCAAATTTTACACTCTGACCTTCATTTACACCCCTACAAGTTAATGGTTGTTCAAGAATTGAGTGCAGAAGACTGAGTGAAATGTCCTGATGCTTGCAACGCAATCTCAACCTCTGTGCAACCCATCACTATTCTGTGGCCTAGCGATGAAGTGCATTTTCATCTCTCCGCTTCAGTAAATAAGCAAAACTTTCATTACTGGGCGATTAACAACCCTTGCAAACTTCACCTAAGACCTCTTCATAGCCCCAAAGTGAAATCTTGATGAGCAGTTTCCTCGATAGGCATTATTGGCCCTTACTTTTTTGAATCTCGAGGTTCAACTGTTGCTGTGAACTCCGTACGCTACTGTGAGATGCTGGAGAATTTTTTACCCCACAAAATGGATGAGTATAGTGAGGAATATGGCACAGAAGCCTTTCAATTTCAACTGGATGGTGCCACAGCTCATACCGCCCGTCATTCACGCAAAATCATGCAAGAACAATTTCCTGGATCTCCTTATGAGGGGATGTTCCCTGGATTTGAGCCCATGTGAATTTTTTTCTATGAGGATATCTCAAAGCTGAGGTTTGCAAAGTTTGACCATGGACCTTGGAAGCTCTTAAGGAGGCTATTACAGATGTCATTGCAAGAATAATGCAAGAAATGCTGAGAAGAGTTTTAAAAAACATTTTTGATCGACTCAACATGTGCATCGCTCACCAAGGTCATCAGCTGTATGAAATAATTTTCAAAACATAATGAAAATAAAATGAAATTGAATGCAGTTTTCAGATATAAAATTTTTTTTAATTATCTTGGTTGGCTTTTTTACAATTTACCCGCCAAATCAGGGAGTCCATTCTGCTCCTCCCTGTATTATAATGCCATACTTAAAAATTTTAGTTAAAAATATTCCCTTAAAGAATACAAGGGTTTCAAAATCAAACAATCCTCATTTATTTTTTTTATTGCATACAGCTAATCATTCTTGCATTATGGGGAAGTTTGTTATAGAATTTTAAGGCTAGGTTATTCGGTTGGTTGAAGGTTTTGCACAATCTGCATTGGGTTCTATCTAACATATTTCTTGACCTTGTATTATGGCTGTGTATATATGCCTCTTAATACAAAGTTATTTACATATATTATCTTTTACATGAATTAAGTATTGTGAAATGTATAATTTAAATACCATCATCACTCCTAGCCTATCAAATAGTATGTAATAGTGATCACTATGGTCAGAATTGTTTATAATTCTAACTGCTTTCTTTTGTAACATAAGCGGAGGTTTTTTGTCTCTTCCATGTCCTTTAAGTCTTAGGCCATAACTTAGGTGACTTTCGAAAAATGCAATGAGCTATGTAAGCTATTCTAAGGTAAGATAGTGTTTTTTCCCAGTTTTAAAATAGTTAGAATAGATGAGAACCTGCCACTAGCTTGTTGTTGCACATCTTTCATTTCTTCACATGCCTTTTCAGGATTTTTATATTTATTTATTAAAGTGTATAGTGTTGTTAGCATACAGAATATAATCAGTAGGTATGTCACTTGGTAATTCATTGATGATCAGAAAAAATGGCAGTGGGCCAAATATAGACCTCTGGGGGACACCATTTTTTTATTTGCAGAAATTTCAACTTTTATTTCTACCATTTGTCTATGGTTTCTTAAATATGAGGTAATGAATTTTAGTTCAGAACTCTGGATGCCATATAATAGGGTAATTTTTTAATGAGGATTGGGTGGTGCTGAGAAGAGGTCTAACAATGAGAGAGATAAGCACAACCTATCTTTGAAAGCGCAAACTACTTGTTTTAAGACATTTTCCACAGCTTGCCCCATAGACTTTCCTGGTTTAAATCTAAATTGTGAAGAACCGAGTAAGTTCTTACTTTCTAAATATGTAAGTATTTGGGCATGATCAATATCCCCAATGACTTTGCCAATCACAGGAATAATGGAAATGGGATTGTCATTTTTTGGGTCTTATTTACCACCCTGCTTATAAATTGCCTTGATATTACCTTGAAGTATTTTAGGATATCAGGTCCACACCAGAAAGAGGAATTAATGGCCACAGACAGTGGGAAGGAACAGCGCAACAATTTCAGAGTGTAACAATCATTCGCCTTGACTGGGATTGAAACCCAGACCCCTCAATGTCCGGCCAAGTGCTTTAGCCAATTTAGCTATCAAGGCATCCTCTTACCCTTCAAATTTTTGGGGGCTCAAAAGGAACAAGATATTGAGGCAAAATGACATGAATACAATTGTAACAGGCATTTGCAGTCATGTGCAATGCTCCACAGTCCATGAGGGTCAAGGTGAATGATTTTTACACTCTAAAATTGTTACATTGTAATGCACATATGGCAGATGACTCCTTTAAAAGTTATTATCGCAGCATCTCCTACAGTTTATTGGAAGTGGGAGAGAAATTTGATAAAAAATGAGCTTAATAATATCATTAGAGAGACCATACACATCTCTACTTTTTGATCCCTTAAATTTGGTAACTAATCTCACTATTTCAGATTCAGAGACCTATTTCCAGCTAAAAGTTTCAGTAGGAGCAGGAGATGTATTGAGGCAATCTTTAATTAGTGCACTTTGCATCGACAACCTTTTCTTTACAGTTCCACTTGGTGTCCTATTCATCATTTCCCTCTCTTTGACAAATTCTTCTTTTGGCAATATCTTTTTCTGCTAATATTCTTAAAATAACATCTATTTTCATCCCAAAAATCTTAAATTGGCCATGTCACCGAAAGTTATTCTTTTTCTTAGGGAATGGTGGTCCAGTGAGTAGAGAGACCTTTGCTACTGAGCAGAGAGTGATGCATGCCTCTGGCGACCCTCAGGTTCACCCAAACTGTGTAAGTATTTTGGATACCAGATCTCCCTAGGAAACCATTGGCGGTCCAAGAAAAGAAACTACCTTCCATACTCAAATGATGTGAATTTGGTATGATAAATAGGGCTTAATGTGAGGTAAGCTCTACCGTCATCTATCAAATGAACCTGCACATCGATTTTTATAGTTTTAATTTAATTTAAAATAACACCTACAAGCATCCACTTGAATAGCTTTTATTGGGCAAAGCATTTCAGCTGTATCATTCCAGTCTTGAAACATCCACTGATTAAAGCTACAGGAAAGAGACAAACAATACCTATATGACTTTCATGCTTAAGTTTGAATCGATAGATGATAGTGTTGAGAACCACATGAAGAAAATGAAGCAATAATGGATATCTTTTAGGCACCATTGCCTTCTAATGCATTAATAGAATGAAGGAAGAGTGGGAAGAAAGTGATCCTTTATGCAGGGACTTGAATATACAGAATTAAAATGAAATTAAGTGACTCATTAAGGCAGGTTGGAGTTATTTGTTTTGGTCAATCAATATTATGGCTGCTAAGTACTGATACGAATGAATGTTGTGCCAATCATGTGGGATAGAAAAACTATATGGTTCTAGAAATTTTGACCCAATTGACATAGGTGAGAGGAGTTCTAAGATAGGGTTAAATTTATCACAATTTTGAAGGTTTTCAAAATATGCGAAACCTAGATAAAAATAAATCATAAAAATGACTCTGGAAATGATAAATTAATTACAGCAAGTAGGATTGAGAATTTCCTTATTTTTTTACTAGCATGGAAGTTCTGTAACCGGCCAACCATTTTGCACTTGTCAAGAAGTAATCATCTCATTTACATCCACCTTATGGTTCATTACTTAATGAAAATGTCAAGTTTCAATCATGGGAAACAATGTTTAATGTTTAAATCTTAATTTGTAAGTGGAAAAAGCTGAATGCCGTGATCAGGAATAATTTTTTCATAAAGGAGGAATCAACCTTCTCAGGTAACCCATGTAAGTTACATTTGCATGTTGGGTGGGTTAATCCTGATACTACGTCTGATGACACAGTTAAATATCTTTGTTAGAAATTCCCCATCAATAACTTTCACAGTGAGAATTATCATTCAGGGAAGACTTTCTTCCAAGCTTACGGCTCCCATGACTGTATGTGAAGAACTGATTAATAGTGCAACCAGGTCAGATGAGGTGGTTGTTGAGAAATTCTTAGAGCTTAAGCTTGTCCTTAGAAACATTAATGAAATTGTTGCATTAAAATGCACATTAGCGGATGACTCCGTTAAAAGTTACTGTTGCGGCATCTCCCGCAGTTTCTTTGGAATTTGTCAAAGGGAAAACACCATACGTGTTTAAAGTTGGTTTTTAACCTCGTGGACAGTGGCGCCTCGCGCACGACTACGAATGCATGTGACATTGTATGTACGGTATTTCGTCATAACATCTAGTTCCTTTAAAAGCCCCAAAAAAAAAAATTTCAGAGTTTAAGAAGACGCCTCGGTAGCTTAAGTGGCTAAAGCACTCGACCGGATATTGAGGGATCTGGGTTCGAGTCCCAGTCAAGGCGAATGATTTTTACGCTCTGAAATTGTTGCATTAATTTTAATATTCAATTAAGCATTATCACTAAAATTAATTAAGCTTAAGTCAATTAATAAACAAAACAATTGACTTACACCTGAACTTGTACAGTTAAGAGGAAATCTGTTGTGGTACTATCATGATGCTAAAAGTAAGTCAACTAATGATAGCCTTAAAATTTACAATGAGCTCAATAGGGAATACTATAAGGAGCTAACATTGGTTAAATGCAATGCCACTGGAGGTTTTATTGATCGCTGTCAAAATAAATTTAAAACTGCCTGATCATTCATGAGGAAAATAGCTCCCTCAACCATTGTAACTAAATATACTGCAATTCAGCCAATTGAAATTAATTACTTTTCATCAAGTTCCATAGCTAATATTCTATGTAAAACCTGAAGCCTCCACCTTTCAACAATTATTATTATAAGTAATCTACTCTTAAGGGTAGGTTTTGAACGGTCACAACTGCCAAATAATATCTTGTCTCTCCTAACAAAACAAAACCCAACATCATACTCTGCAACAAGGTCCCTCTACTTTAAACAATATAGTGACTATAAAACTAAGATTTCATGCACCTTTTTATTCACACGAAGAAAATACAAATAAACATTGGTCGTTGAATAAACAAACGTTACCGACAGTTTAACTTTGCAACACGCAGTTGTCATATTTCTGCAACCAACGTTTACATACGTGCACTGCAAGGTGGCATCTGTTCCAGGCGCATCTTGCTAGCTTGTGCGAACCTCATTATTACAATCTCTTTTGGCTCTAGGAATACTTCAAAGTGTTCGTTCCCTTGATGAAATGATGATTTTCAGAAAAGCCCTTCCCTACATGAAACCTCCATAGTTAAAATCCAAAATACTACTTCCAATTCATGGCCCTGGTGTCCTAAAATGGGGTTTATTTTTCATTTGTTTTGAGCTTTTAGGTTGACTTATCAAAATGTATTGCCATGCTCAATAGTAAATATCATGAGAAAAACGGATTTATTCCATTATCACTTAACCATTTGCTTGATCATAACAATAAAGTGGTATATCTACGCTAGATTTCCCCATTGGTTTTGCTCTCCATCTTTGTCTATGCGCATTATTTGCAACTGTCTTCTTTTTTTGGTATTTCTGTTTAACCTGGTGAGTTGGCATCAGATTAAGTGGCTTTGGACTATGGGATCTACCTCAGTATAGGACCTATGGGACTAATAAGCTGGGTAACCTTGACGGCAATGGCACCCATCACTGTAAAACACATAGTGACACACTTGTGGCACTGCCACAAAACGCATTGTTCCTATCCTTTACGACATTGTATGACTGCTTTAGCTACAATCATTTCTCCTTTGCTGGGTGAAACAGCTCCCTAACCCCATCCCCTGGCCAAAGAACTTGGGCACTTGGTTACATGACCTCCACAGATTTCAGTGTAAATTACGTTTCCTCGAGAGCTCAATTGATTAGAGCATCGACCTGGCAAGTTGAAAGATCTGGTGCTTGAGTCCCAGTCAAGGAAATATTGTTGCACTTGTGATCTGCTTGACTCAGCATTCCCTACCTCTCCTGTGTTTGTCCTTTATTTGTGTCCCTATCCCTTTTCCTAATATACTATATATATATATATATATATATATATATATATATATATATATATATATATATATATATATATATATATATGCTTTTGTAGACGTAACACGAAAGTGCCGAATAGTACAATACACAGTAACACACAATATAGAAATATGGAAACACAAAAAAAAGAAGAACACTCACACGTTATTTCTTGATATTTCGAGGGAAACACTCCGTCTTCATCTGAAGATATAGAAGTAATGACTGCTGGAATTGTAGAGGTGAGGGGTGCAAGAGAAAGGGAAGGGGGCCAGGGAAAGGGGAGAACGGGAGGCGGAGGAGGGGTGAGAGGAATGGTTGGGGAGAGGAAAGGGAGAGGAGAGGCTAGAGGGGAGCGGAGATAGGCAATGAGGGAGAGGGAGGAGGTGGAATTGACACAAAATCGGAAAATAGTACAACATGCTCACTGCAACTATTGCAACATACGAGACCTAGGTTTCAACCTACAAAGTATTGATCAAGACTTCGCAAGTCAAAACAAAGGCCAAGTACACCAAAACTCATGCAGAAAAACACAGTGTTCACCCTCCGATATGCATCGCTTCCACAAAGTAACAATTTTAGGTCACTCCCATCAGTGAACGACATTGAGGCCCAGATGCTGATAGGCCATACAGATGTAAATGAATGCCATTTCAAGAGTTTTTAATTCTATAGGGTTATCGGATGTGGGAAGGGACGCTAGGACGGAAACATTGTAACACTGGTTGGAAGGGGTATTATGATGGGAAGCATGTTTAGGGATGGGGAGACCCGCGGACGGGGAGGAGGGATTGCACGAGGCGCGGTGGTTATTAATCCTAATGTTAAGTGGTGTGGAACATTGGCCTATGTAAAAGGACGGGCAGAGTTTACAGGTTAGAAGATAAACAACATTCTTGGAAGTGCAAGAGGAATAGGGGAAGGGCAGGAGAGAGTTAAATGGTGGGATGGAGTGGTGAAAATAGGGCAGGTTTTGCATCTTGCTCGATGACATGGAGTGGGTATGGCTCTGGGGGTGTGAGGGGATTTTGAGAGCGGCCTGGTGGATTTGAGGATATCTGCTAGGTTGGCGGGACGTTTGAAGGTGACAGAGGGGCATTTGGGAAGAAGGTTGGAGGAAGTGCTGTGATTTTTGAGGATGGGGAATAGGTCTTTGAGGATGAATTTGAGAGACTGTATATATATATATATATATATATATATATATATATATATATATATATATATATATATATATATATATATATATATATATATATATATATATATATATATATATATGCATAAATATCCATGTGTATGAGTATTATCTTATATCTCAACATATATTGGAAAATTGAATTAGATTTTAGGTATCGCCACATATTTTTAACCATTGTTTTATTGATGGACTCTGACATGAATAACTATTAGTTTTCAAGGTAATTTTTTTTAGTGCCATCATATTTCTCCTATAATTCTGAGCTCAAGGCTAAGCCTTTTGCTTTGGTGCATTGCTGTTTTTAATGGTAAAGCCCAAAAAAAGGAAATGGCCTTACACACCTCCCACTTCATTTGTATCCAAATATCGACTTTTCAATTTGAATCCCACCAAATCCCTCAGAATTTGCCTTTTGCAATTTAAATGCAAGCTTTTAGGTGGTGGGTATACAATAGTATATATCTTCCTATTCACGTGGATAGCATCGCAATGAGTAGACTGGTGAGAAACTAATGTTTTCAATGATTGCATTTCAGATGTAAAAAACATACACTAATGCTCTTTTTACATTTTTAATTCCTCAAATTCCTATTAATACAATTATTCTACATGAATTTCATTAATAGGGTCAGAAATGTTTCATACCTTTATGATCAATCCTTATGTTAATAAAAAAATGTAAAAATGTAAGGTGAAGTCATTAACTTGATCTCTATTCATTAAAGAGTACTAGAGAATTAAAAGTACTGATATACTACCTTGATCAAAAATTTCCCGGAATTTATTCAGAAAATTAAAAATACAAGTTTATTCATCTAAATCTATATTGTCCCCTTCAAAGTAATCCCCATCGACTGCAACACACTTATGCCAGCGCTTGATCCAATCCTCGAAACATTTTTATATTCGGTTTTTGGTATGTCCATCAGTGCTTCCTGCGATTTTTCCATTACTTCCTCTCGGCTGCTAAAACGCGTTCCCCGTAATGGTTTTTTAACTCGATTGAACAGAAAGAAGTCACAGGGAGCCAAATCAGGTGAATTCGGTGGCTGTTGGATGGTATTTGTTGCATTTTTCGTCAAAAAATTACGAATAATGATAGCACTGTGCGACGGTGCGTTATCATGGTGCAAAATCCACGAGTTTTCTGCCCACATTTCTGGTCTCTTTCGGCGAATTGCTTCACGCAAACGTCTCATAACGCCCAAATAATACTCTTTGTTTACTGTCTGGCCTTCTGGCAAAAATTCATGATGCACTACACCGTTGTAATCCATGAAAACCGTCAGCATTGCCTTCTTTTTTGACTGAAAACGACGTGGTTTTTTTGGTCTCGGCTCATTTGGTGAACGCCATTCACTTGCCTGATGTCTGGATTGCGTGTCGTACTCATAAACCCACGTCTCGTCTCCAGTAATGATCCTTTTGATGAATGTGGGATCGGATTCAGCCTCGCAAATCATGTCTTTTGCGACGTCAACACGGTCTCTTTTTTGCATGAAATTGAGGTCTTTTGGAACCAACTTTGCTGCTACACGACGGAAACCCAAATCATTAACCACAATGTCTTGGGCGGATCCATAGGCAATGTTCAAGTCCTCCGCTATTTCTCTGATGGTTAATTTGCGGTTATTGACCAACATTTCTTTTACTTTATCCATTTTTTCACCGACTTTCGATGTCGATGGTCTGCCACTGCGTTCATCATCTTCGATTGACTCACGACCACTTCTGAACCGCTCGTGCCACTGGTAAACGACCGTTTTTTTTAGAGAATCGTTGCCGAAACACTTTTCCAACATTTCCAACGTCCGTGCGCCACTAAATCCGTTTTTTACGCAAAATTTAATCCAAGTTCGTTGTTGCAAATTTAAATCCATTTCTGAAATTGTAAAAAATCGCCAACACACACAGAGATAGATGTACTCTTGGCTACGTAACTTTTGCAAATGTCAAGTTATGACACTAAGATTTAAAGGGAATATCAACAACAGATGTACCAATTTAACAAAAAAAAACAGAACTCAAATCGGAACGATGGGAGCGCCACACGGTGGTTATTCCGGGAACCTTTTGATCAAGGTAGTATATGTAACTGTATTTTATTATCTTTTCTTTAACCCATATACAATTTTGCCATATCCATTGGTCCACCACAATGATGTGTAATAGGGGATATTGGAACATCACCTTTTATTGCATACCTATAGTCTTTCAAGTAATCATACTCACCCAATACTTTTCAATGAATACATAATGCATGTTTCTCTATATCTTGCTAAAATAAGTTATCATTTGCAAGAGCACAAGGTCCTTTGGAGAATATGACTGACCACTCTGATTAGTACTGTAAAGATGGAAGAACATTGTACTTATCTTGAATAGGAAAATTAAAAAAAGCCAAAGGGACAATGTCTCTTGAGTGACTTTCTTACCACAGCACACAGGATGGGGGAAAAAGGATTTAGATTTCTTGCAATGGAAGGCTTAGGGATACTAATGCATGATATTTCACTGCAGTTTATCGCTATCTATTCATCACTCATTCCCTTTTTTAGATCTTAGTCAGTGCTTCCCCACCCACACTGCCCTCCCTACTCTATTCCTCACGCTGCAACATAAAATGGGCAATGCCACTAGACAAAACATTGTGAACACTGTGAGATTCATTAAACTTACAATTTGTAATTTATTATGAAATCCCAATAGACAAGAGATAACTTTGGGAGAATTTTTCATCAAAATTGCCCACTGAGTTTTTTCCCTTGGCAACCACAAGCCTAGAGTTTCTATCCAAGAAGTAAGACCATGTAAATGCTTAGACCTGGGTCAAGTAGTGGGTCTAGTCAATACCCATTTGCTATCCATAATAAAAATGTGTAATGAAAACAAATCATAGAGTTATACAAGTCCCTGGTGTTTTTGGTACCTATTTATTGTATAACTAGATATGCAAAAATGGGACAGGCTATTAGAAAAAATAAGCTGTCTGAATCAGACTGTGTGGGAAAATCTATGAAATAAAAGACCTTAGTCCAATAGGTGGGAGTAGTAGAAATGATGAAATGAGGGTTAGTGTACCCAATACATCAAGATAATGAGTCTAAATAGGGAATGACATTGCCAGCTTCTAGAAAGACACCTTGGGCTGATGTCCATATGATGAAAAAAAAATTCCCTTAATTGGGGCATTTGCTTAAGATGCTTACACTTCACCACACATCAACTTGCAACTTAAATATATAGGTAATTCAGATTCATAAAAGTTTTACCGACATCACAACCATGATTTTATTTCCTAACGAGTATATACTCACATATTATTTCAAAAAGATGCAAAATTCAGTTTTTCCATGAAGATATTTTTAAATGACTTCATAAATATATTTAGCCAAATTTGGGAATCTATTTATCAAGGAATTTTAAATAAGAATCCAAACTTTTAATTGGATTGCATTGTTTTTCGACATGGTAATTTTAAAGTTCAATTACTTCAGTTTGGTCAAGTATGACTAATAAACAAATGTCATTACAAATATTCACCAAGGTAAGCAGGGCATTTACAGAGTGAGAGTGTTCAATTGTGCTGGAATAAAACTGTTAGAAAATAATGAAGAGCTTGACCCTAATATTTTTTGCAATGCCCTTCTTTGGCTGAATACATACTTGTGAAAAAGGAAAATATTAATGTATTCACCATCACCCTTGGATTGCTTTGTGTCCACCAAGTCAGCTGGTTATCAGTTTGCCAGGCTTGCATAGTTATCTTCTGATACTTCAATAACATATTATCCCTGAATAAAAAAGAAATCTAGTCACAAAGTCAAAAAATTCTCTCACTTTTGATTCACATAGTAAAGATCCATTTTAATAAAAAACAGTATTAATTTTGTATTTCAAAATTAAGGGACATGGTTTGATGACTTGCAAATGGCTAAATCAGCATCCTACTTCCGAAAAATACCAAAAAATCCTTGTCAAAACACATTCATATTTGAATTAATTGTTTTGTTTCTTCTTTTGATCTCATATCGCTAATTAATAATTTAGCTTTGAGTGAAACCTTGCCTTTGAGGGCAAACAATGTCTTCACTGTTCCAGTCTTAAAGAGCTCAGCTGCAATTTTCCTATCTTATCTCAAATTTAGTAAAGGAGACTTTGCAGCAATGATAAATCATAAATTCAAAGAATTCCATTTTGATCGAATTCAGGAAGGCTGGCAGAGAGGTAATCATTGTGCAATATGCTTTGCCGTTACATAACTTAAAAGAAAATATCGTATGTTTCATTAGCAAAGATATGCCACTGGCAAGTATATCTCAGGCTTTTTCGAAATTTGTAATATCATAAGCTTACCTCAAAAGAGGATAATGGTTGATGAGTTGTAACCTCCTGTAATAATCATGAGGAGCTAGGGACAATTGTGCAAACAGCCAAAATCCCTAAATGTAACTCAATTTGCCAGCTTTCCATAGAGTGAATTTATTTGGTGCTACATTTTTTGACATCATAATTAATTTTTTGTGATGGATCATCCACCTAGAATGTTTGCACCTCAACAGTGTATTGCAGAGTAGTAACAAATAAATACTATGAGTGAGAATGTTTTAAAAATAATTTTTTTCTCCATCTGTTTTCACATGCCTTTCAGTGTGATCCATATATATTTAAAACCTCTTCTAATGTTATAGCTATAGGTGATGAAACTACAGCTCTGATCGACAAATATCAATGCCTGATATTTGTCTATCAGATCTGTAGTTTCAGAGGGCATGTTGAATTCTGAGTGTCAAGTCTCATCGAGGCAAGCAAGGATGTGATTGACCCTCTTGACTCTGAAATTAATATAAAGTTATTTGTGGATTCACTTGATAACCACTCTTCCATTCTTTTTTGAAAAAAATGGATGCAATATATTAAGACAGTGATGAGAGGGTTAAAGAGCGATTTTATCTCTTGCTAGTTAGGGCTCATTTAGAATACTTGTATGCTGCTAGTATAATGGGATTGTCAAGATGTTGGATTTGATCTGTGTGAGTTCAAATTTGATCGTGTGTTGATAGAAATGCTACATTTTAAAACATTTTAATTTTACAGCCTGTTGCATATCTAGATTGTTAGAGGAACTAGGTTTGGAATCACTTATGGATGGAAGGTTAAATTACAGATCAAATCTCTGGCACAAATTGGAAGTAGGTCTGTGAAACGATTATGTTGACAATGTATTACTAGATCCATCATTATACAATATCAGAGATGATAACAATATTAGATTATAAAAGATTAGAGCGATTAAGAGGGGAACATTTAGATTTAAGATGTCATTTTTACAGCAAATGATAATAAATCAGAATAAATGTATCCGACCATGCTTGGGGGTAAAGTCTGTTTCTTTTTCCATTCTAAGTAGCCTATTAATGAAGGATCTCAGGTCTAAGTAACCTAGTATGTTGTCTTTATCTCATAAAGTTTTAGCCATTGTCCTCCTTGTTACCTACACCTTCTTTTGTATGCTTAGAGAAGAGTTTCTCACTTAGATAACGTACGGCTTGTACCCGTTTGAATTACCACCTACATTATTTTGCATAAATTTACTGCCGATAAAAAATCAAGAAAAATTCATTTCTGATATAGTACTGTAGGTGTTATATCTTTTCCTGCCTGTTATCGCAGCGACGACAGCTTGCAGAATACCAATTGGATGTAGACTACGATGATTATTGAAAAGCAACGGTCATAGCGAAAAGTATCAGTCGCAATGATGAAAGAAAAAATTCACGATTGCGGAAAGGTTTTACTCCCAGATATACCGAGCCAAATGATGGATAAATGATAAATGTGAAGCGCGAAATCTAAACCAATATTATTTTAATTCCTCCGAGCCCCCCCTTTCCCCAAAAATGCTGTCCATTCCCACCACTTAGGCCTGAGATTTGCCATTCCATGGACCGAATAAGGATCCTGCGCCGGGCCACTATGAGCGTGCCCGGCGGCGAGCATTCCCAGAACCAGGGCCGACAACCTTTGGGGCAGCAGGCGGCCTCACTGCCAAGCACACTCACCGGACGGCTGGCTTGCTCTTTTGTTGCATCGTCCCGTCTTTTCACCGGCCATGAAGGGTCAGAAATGGACGCAGATGAAGCGATGGCACCCACTTAACGGGAACAATGGAATTATTCCACCGACTGCCCCCCTCCCTCCCAATGTCCCAATCATTCAATCTACTCCCGAGTCGCAGAGGTCCCCCGCCAGACCCCCTTTCCCTCTCTCTCTCCCTCTCCCTCATTCGCAGCATTACATGCGAATTGCATTAACAGTGTTAACTCCGATCGCCCGGGACTATATCTCACCCAGCTGCCACGGATAATTGGCATTTTGTCCTCTGCAGACCCTCTTTGTGAACCTTGCTCTCCTGAAAATGTTTTGCCTGTTGCCTGGTCTCCCAAGGCCAACAGGAGGACGGAAAGAATCGAGAATCGAACGGGACCGAATCAAATGGTTTGAAGATGCCACGACGAGCATATCTTTAATAGGAATGATAAAAATTTAAATAAAAACTAAAGGCCATAAACCAAAAAGCCATCCATAAAACATATCCCCATACATCTACAGCAATGCCTTAATCACGGGACTAAATCACTGGCAGTAATTGGCAATGTAAAACGTTATTTTTATTGGAAATGCATTATGCTTTATTGGTGAAGTAAAACTTCTATGAGTTCCACTTACGTCGTTTTAATTATGACCGGATAATTTAAAAATTACCAGTTTCACGCCTAAACCACAGATAGGTTCTTTTCACCTGACACCAATGTAATGTCTTCGTGACATTACATGGTTATTCCCGGTGGCCGATAGTACATTTCATATTCGATTTAACTTAATAGGTTATTGGAGACGAGATAATATGGAAGTATTACTTAAAATCCGCCCAAGACGGTTTTTTGTGCACCTTCTCGACTGGTGGCCCTACCCTATAGCAGTCACCAAGGGTTTGCCCACTATTTCAGCACAAAACTTTGACGAGGACGCTCAGCGCAAATTCAAAGACCCAATCAAAATTAGCGTTGGGAGAAGGGGAGAGTGAGGAGGAGGAGAGACTTTAACGGCACAATTTAAATATCCCTTTTCGGGCGCGAGCGAGGGTAGTGGCCGAGTCATTGAAAAAGACTGCCCGGCAAATCGACCTTGATTCGCAGCCGAGCACTCCACCCCATTCGAAGCAGACGGTGAGCGAGATCTCTCTCCTCCGCTTCGTTCAATAGCGGATGACCGCCGATATCCGATAGAGAAGGAGAAGGACATCCTCGACGGAGAGCCGAATACGTCGACAAGCGATGGAGAGCCTGCTTCGAGTGCTGGTGTTCCTCGCCGCGATCGCCTGCGCCCTCGCCGCCAGGTACGTAACGTGTCAGTCCGACTTTGTCAGACGGTATAGGGGCAAGCAAAAATAGAATCGCATGATCAATCAAGCTAGAACCCGGTGTGTCCTCACGAAAACGATCTTCCACTTCGCTCTACATTTTATAAAACCCACAATGTCCGTTCCTCGTCCACTTGACACCATAAAATTATAGGCCAGACGTAATGACAATAGAAACATACAGAGCATGACTACAATAAGCAACCTAATTAGATCGATACCGGATTTGTACGTAGTATTACATTCCTTGCGTTCTTATAGAGCTTAAATTCAATCCTAACTGAATTAATCCATCGATCTAATTTAATCCCTATGATTGGTTGTTTGAGACGTGACTTTATGGAATCGATACTTTTTATGATTAAAATTGTAACTTTGTCATTCCACAGTATTTTATTCAGACATGATCCAGGTTTCGACGTTCAACGCCATCATCAGCTCTGATCACTTTCACCGATGTCGTAAACTATATTTTAATATTCCAATGCTATGTATTCTTTTGTGAATTATTTTCATAATGCAGTTATTTTTTTCGTAAAATAACATTTAAGTAAATGATTCCCGTAAATTCGCGAAATGAAATAAAATACGAGTATTTTACTAAACAGCGGAGAGCCCTGACATTGAATAATTTCTCACCATAAGCCCAACAGAAGAACTCATCACAAATTTTTTAAGGGAGTTTTTGATTGTCTCCATTGATAAATGAAGTTTTGAAAATGGATATGAATATAAGTTTTTTAAATGGCTATTTGATGACTTAGTTGTTGTGCTATTGACAGGGAATTTGGAATATTTACTCGAACTCTAGAAAAGGCTGCTGTTGAATTATATCATTTCTAAAGTTGAACGTCAAATTTATGGAAAAATAGGTAAAGTAGTATTATTTGTCAGCCTGGCTTTCCTAAACGCCTCCCCTCTTCACAGGATATCCCGCTGTCACACTGCATCGTGCCGTGCTCTAATTTCCCTCTTCCATTTTGCTAACTATAGAATCGTAAACTCGTACTGCCTCGCCTAACTTCCGTGCTATTCTAATTGAATTTGTTTTTTTTCAAAAAGAGAAACGAAATAAAGAACAGGGTGAAGGGAGATATCGACGACCCTGCCTAGGAAATCGTAAAAACAGCCGAAAACATTCTGAGACACGGCAGTTCACTGAACAGCGTAATAGAAGAAACAGCAGGTGGGAATTATTACAGCGAAAGGATGTGGATTAAAATGTAATCAAGAGATTCAACACATTGCTCAGTGCACTTTAGCGCAAGAAGCTGATAAGGAACGAAAGTACAGCGGAGCGGGAATAGGGCAGTTAGGAGGGCAGTCCTGCCAGGCCTCGAAACGGCGACCATTGGTGATGAATAACTGTGCAAATATTTAGGAGTAATCATTTACTTCGATTTGTTAAACTGACCCCTCTATTGAACAATTAGATTTGGATTTCAACACAATCCGCACGTTTATCATGAGACCTTGCAGTCGTCTTTCGAACTACCCCCCCCCCCCGTTCTCTGGCTTAGCCTAATCTTCTATGGTGTCCGCCCCAGGTGTCCTCATTACTCTTTAATTCATGTATGTTATTGCGTGCCATGCCAGGAGAAGTTTTAACGAAAAAAATATGAGCTTCATAATAGTTGACGATGAAATTTCCTCCCCGAATGATCCAGTTGTAATAATTCACGGTGGAAAATATAATGCAACCGATTCCGTTAATACATTATTTTCGTCAGGGCACTCCTTCCCGGCTCCTTCTACATTCGAGCTGGAAATGAGATGCGGCGCCAAATTAATCGCTCCGAAGTTCCCATCTGTTTCTCCGAGAGAATGATTAAGTGCAATTGCTTAATAATCCAGCTTGGTCTACCATTAAATACGTACCTAACCCGGATTCAGGCCGATTTGAGACTGGTCGGCTTATCTCCGACTTTATTTATAGCTTATAGTGCCAATATCGGGGCATATTTTTCTCTGATTGATAATTGTATTGTTATTTCATAATTCACATTGCTGTTATTAGTTACATTTAACTGATCAAAGGTATCTTTTTTACGGGCCTTGCAGATTTGTAATGCATTCCTTTATCCCACCCAAACCGCTAATTCTTTTCCTCCCTCACTTTCCTAGCTGGAACTTCATGTCCCTTCTGTCACAGTCATCAACAACCCGCTCCTTTCAATATCTCCTCAATTTATTTGACGATAACTCGTACTTTTAGTATGAGACGTTGGATATAGTGGCGTAGAACTCCATGAGTATACGATTCATCTAATTAGTCTTGTTCTTTCGCGTAATATCTTGCAGTTTACTGATATTCTGAAATGCACATACGAATAGTTCTCAAAGCTGTGAACATCGATGACTGGGAATTGGTGTGGCGTGGATCCGAGTGGCCACTTCTTAGGGAACTTTCAACCATCTTCAAAACGAGTGTAAACAAGATTGTGCAACCAGAACGACACGAGGACGGATTGATCATGATGTACTATATCTGACTAGTGAACCGAAATTGTTACATAAGAAGTTATAATTTGAGACTGAAGTATATGTTATGCGCACGACGTGGTCTCCTATCAATTTTTCCTGGTTAATATTTTCCCCAATTTAGTTTCTTTTTAATTTGTAACTCAGGTTATTCATTTCCGCAAATTTAGTGTATAACAGCGGGTTACCAATTTTTAATTGCCATGATTTTTCGGATATGAACTAAATTAAAATAACTTCAGATCCACCATCTCATGATGAAAATAGCGATTCATGAATAAAGAATTTTCCTTGACTAGTTTTAAGGGGTTGATTAAGATGGATTTCACTTCCATCGAAAACGATCATGTCGACATGGCATTTCAAAAAAAAAACTTGATAGCTGTTAGTCATCACCATTAATTTGAAGTATTTTAATTCTTGCTTCATAGTTGGTTTTACTTTTTGCTCGTTGAGAAATGAATAAGAGAAACGTAGAATGCGTGCGAAACGGGGAAAGGCTGATTCTGTATATTACCGTACTTGCACGTAGCTTCGAAACCTAGAGAACCTTATCATATTTTATTTGTTAGCTGACATCATAAATCGTCTTTTTTCGTATTTTTTCTCGCTAGATGAACCCACTAGAACGAAAATTAACCAGACTGAAAGCTGAATGTTTTTTTCTAAAACAAAGGCACTCCTTTGGCATCAGTATTTTTATGGATTACGTTTACGGTTAAACATTGATTGCCTTAGTCATTACATTTCCCGTGAGGAAGTATTTGTGCCCTCGAGAGACGAAAACGAAAGACATAAATACCTAAATGTGAGGTTGGGCATGTACAAATTGAACTTCAAATCCGGTGATCCTCGCAGTAGGCAAGTAAGTGTATCCTGTTTGTCTTTGCCATTAGCTATGAGTTTGGAGAGAGTAAGGGGTGGGTAAAAGACTGTTTTGAGTGTGGTTGGAAGGCGATTTGAGATTTTATAGGAGATATCTCCTATGAATGGGATCGAACATCACTTGAAGTCTGTAGAAGTTGAGGACTGAAATAGGGAAATTCGACTTTTGGCTATTGCTTTCCGCTTTTTCTGAAGTATTTTTTCAACTAGGTTTGAGTTGTATCCATTGCTGGTGGCTATATTTGTAGTTTTTTAAAGTTCCTTATTGGAATTTGTGGGAGGAAGGAGGGGGTGTGTAGGAGTCGGTGGATCATCGAGGCTGCATAATTGTGCAAAAAATCATCTATCACGGTAAGCTACATCATGGGTCCTTCTATAGGTATATCACGATAAGAATCACCTCATATATCCGTAGAGGGCCCACACCCGAATATGATCATGTCAACACGAACTTTCAAGGAAGCTTGATAGATATTAGTCATTACCAGTTTTTTAAATATTTTTATTCATATTCAAAATTCAGGAGATATGTCCAGCGTCAGCCATAAGGTATACTCCCCTCTAACAACGCAACCGTGCAGCAAAATCACCAAGGAAATTGGATATTTTAACTCGGTTAAATAATCCCACTCTGACGCATAAGTGCGGTACCACACAAGAGAAACCCTAAAGACGAACATTGTGGACAGGACGGAGGGGAAGAGCGGAAGCAGGAGAAGGAAGGTTGTATTGTGAGGCTTGTTAGTGAGCTGTGATATCCTGGATATCACAGCTCTCTAAAATAAAGCAGGCTATATATATATATATATATATATATATATATATATATATATATATATATATATATATATATATATATATATATATATATATATATATATATATATATATATATATAACCACGCGCAGTTCCTACCTTGTAGGTTAATACTTATTGTGTTCAACTGACTCCAGGAGGAGGATTTTGACTGCTTGTATTCTGGTCTCTTATTGTTCTTGGAAAAAATGACATTTTAAACCTGTCAGTCAAGCAATCTTTTCGTGATCCCTCCGACCGTAATACGTAATGGTTCGTATTATGTTCTTGATGTCATCGGAAAAGGACCCATCTTTAAATTTTTTTATACGTTTAATCTATATTGTAAATGCCACTGTGTAAGGGAAACCCAGCCTAAATTTTCTAGCAAAGTTGTTACGCTAATGCGTTGGTCATAGCAATGTTTGACAAGTCTAGCCCCCCCTCCGCTGAACTCGACTCAAGTTCCGAAATCAAATTTCTCTTTTGAGGATCCCATATACTGGCAGCATACTCTAGGTGGGGTCTAACTAGGGCAATAAAACATCGTTCGTTCACTTTTTCGTCGCATTTACCCAGCGCTCTTTTTACAAATTCCAATTTTTTATTAGCACGACCGCATATTTCCCGTATGTGCTTTCCCCAGGACTGATCGTGAGTAATTGTTACACCCAAGTATTGAAAGGAATCTACCCTCGCGATTTCTGTTTGTTTCACTTTGTAACTAAATGGGGGGGGTGTTACTCTTTTCCCAAAAATGTATTACTACGCATTTTTTCAAATTTAATTCCAATTGCCATGTATCGCACCAAGTCTGAATTGCATCTAGGTCGTTAGCTAACGCGACTCTGTCTTCGCGACTTCGAATGTCTCCATAAATCACTGCATCGTCGGCAAAAAGATGGAGCTTGCTATTGACTACGGTACTGTGGTCATTTATGTAAATAAGGAACAAGAAGGGGGCTACGACACTTCCTTGTGGTACACCCGACGTGACCTTGACAATATCGCATAATACACCGTCCGGGACGACTGTTTGAACACGATCTCTTAAGAATTGACTTATCAAACATATAATACTATCGTGTAAGTTTCCAACTTCCCAAGTAACTTGCAATGAGGGACTTCATCGAAAGCAAAAGCACTGAAGCAGGGGCTAATTTAGTTATGCCGTATCCTAAAACACCGCAAACCGCACTGCGTGTATGCAACAAGAGGATGTCCATAATTCACGTCAAATTGAAGTAGGGGGCAGGGAACAGCAAAATATTACATGTGCGAGTGTACAGGAAGCGTGACATCACACACAAGATTACCAAAAAACTGAACAATAAAGCGCAGTGCGTGGTATACGAGGTGTGTTCAAAAAGTAAGGTGACTATATTTTTATGAACAGTTATTTAATTATTCTTCAATATTCCAGTTGTCCCCTTCAAATTAATCCTCCCCAGATATAATGCACTTGTACCAACACTTTTTCCAATCCTCGAAGCAATTCTGATACACACTTTTTGGTTTAGCCTTGAGCGCTTCCGGCGATCCAGTCTTCATCTCCTCAATCGTTGCAAATCTCCGTCCTTTCATAGGTCCCTTCAGTTTTAGGAACAGGAAAAAGTCGCAGGGGGCTAAATCTGGTGAATATGGTGGCTGAGGCATGATTTTGGTGTGGTTTTTGGCCAAAAAATCTCTCATAAGCAGCGATGAGTGAGCAGGTGCATTATTGTGATGCAAAAGCCATGAATTGTTTTTCCACAATTCCGGACATCTTTTCGTATTGCTTCTTGCAAACGGCGCATAACTTCAATGTAGTACTCCTTTTTGACTCTACAACCTTGTGGTAAGAACTACTGCTGCACTATGCCATGATAATCGAAGAAAACACTGAGCAAAACCTTAGCATTTACCCAAATTTGGCTTGCTTTTTTTGGTCTTGGTTCTCCTGGGTTCTTCCATTGGGACGATTGGGCTTTGGTTTCAATGTCATTACCATAAACCCATGATTCGTCACCAGTTATAATCCTTTTGAGTAAATCAGGATCATCATTGACATAATTCAACAGCTCCGGAGTGATGCTCATGCGACCATTCTTCTGGTCAAAACTAAGCAGTTTTGGAACAAATTTCGCTGATACATATCTCATGCCCAAAACATTCTAAACAATTTCATGGCACAAGCCAGCCGATGTGCCAACATCCTCAGCAACTTCTCTAATAGTGATTCGATGATTTTTCAAAACAATTATCTTCACTACTCCAACGTTTTCATCTGTTGTTGATGTGCTGGGGCATCCAGAGAAAGGTTCGAAAATGAAATAATAGCATTAAAAATTTGGTCACCAAAAAACTGTGGAATAATACCCTTAAAAACAGTAGCACAGTTAGGCCTGGTTTTATAATGTCTCATTAAATCTAATCATTAGTTAATGTGAATATTAACTGAACATGGGCATTACCAACAAATCCAATTAAATAAACAAGATAGTAACAACATCTGTCAATTATTAAGCTATTTAATGATTAGTTTTGAATGTAACTAGTGGTCATATAACTGAGTTTTGCGTTAACTGGAAGTTAATGTGGCATTATAATAAATTGAAAATGTTCCACCCATTGTACTTTGCATAATGAAACTTGTAGGAAAAATAATACGATGAGGTTAAGGAAAAAGTATGATGCATAATTTAGAGTAAGAAAGTGAAAATAGGTGAAATATGGTCATTTGAGGGAGGTCAGGAAAGCATTAAAGACAGCTTCTAATGTATATCTTTATTATAAACTCTGTTAAACTAACTTCTTAGAAGTTTACGTCATTCAATCATCTGGTAGAATATGGGGGGCAAAAAGCTGTTCCCTGTGGTGAGTGGTATTATTTTGCCTGGCAACCTTTTAATTTTTTAAGCAATTGCAAAGAATGAGGTCATTACACAAATGAACATCATGAATGGTCAAATATGAAGTGTATAATGTGGAATGTGAAGTAATACGAACAGTGGCTCACTGCTGAAAAGAGTTGTATCAGCATACAGTTCATAGCTATTAATTTTTATTGATGGAAAAAATTTCCTATGAGAATTTATTTTCAAAATGCCCGAATATTATTTATAAGTTTCCCACACACAGTTCTTATAGCTTTTCAAACGAAGCACTTCAAAATGCCAATTCTTCAGGCAAAGAGACTTTTAAAGATTACTGCATTCTTTACCAAAAGTTTATTTAATGTAAATGCTATTCCACTGCAGTGAAACTGATTTGATTTGTGACACATATTAGATTTAAGATATTTTATTTTGGCAATCATGTGATTTAGCAATTAAATTTACCAAGATACATATTTTAAGAAACTAGAAAATGAAGTTAGAATTTTTCAGATTCCCTGAAATTTCCATCTTGTTCTTCATGCCAATTAACAAATGATGAAGTTACAATATGGTCATTAATTATATGAATTTAAGAGTAATGTCTACATTTGGCAGGAATAATTCAAGGGAGAGCGAGACTGAGCTTTTAAGGCAAATTATCAATCCTGAAAGATATGACAAGCGAGTGAGGCCACCTGCGCATGGTGAAACTGGTGAGTAATTTTATCCATACTATTCTCTTTTGTATGGGAATTTCCCTGAGAAATCAGTAATAACTTAATAACAATATATTCATACACAAAAGTGACCATTAATCAATATTATTGTTAATTAAGCGATGAAGACTCAGAAAAGTTGTAGGAACCTTATAATGCTCCATATAGTACGTTCAGGCATTTCATAAAGTTGAAAATAGTAATACTAATTAAAGTGTAACTTAGATGCTAAACTCTGTAAGCCAAAAATTTTGTGCCTAATTAGACAAAACCATCGAGGAAAAAACCATACATTATTGTCATCCTTCACACTTTAGAACGTAGAGAAATTTGTGCATACACTTGCAGTGAATTTTTATATACCATGCATGTATTATGAAATTTAATTTTAGTAATAACAATCTTATCAAATGTTATGGCACCAAGTAAATTACTATATGGCAGCATTTTTCCCAATGTTCTAAAGTTTTTTGTCTCAATAAATGAACTTTTTTACAATGTCAAAAAAGCAGCCAGGAATAATGAAAAATTATTCCAAGAAATAAGGTGAAACTTTTGCCATCATATATATGCTCTGAATAAAATTTCAGTCTTAAGTTCCAATGATAAGATCAGGTAATCAACTACCTGGCCACAGCAATAACTTTAAAATGAATTAAGTTTAGAATGTTATCCTTTTTTCCTTGAATTTGACAGAACACTCACCAAACAATGGAAGTAATGATTACACACTTGTGCGAGTCAATACACTCATCCGCTCCATCGGCCCGATAGATGACCACAGTAAGGTAAGCGACACATGAAAGAATATCCATTTTCTCTCATTCAAAGTAAAGGTGCTTAGCAGCCGAGATCATAATTATAAAAATGACTCCTACTGTTTGCTTAGAATGATTAAATAATGCTGGAAAACAAAAAAATAATGTGATTGGTTTATGACCTAAATTTACTTAAAAATATATTCATAACTGAACATTTTCCATATTTTGTAATCTTTTAACTTTGCGAGTCGGTGACCAGTTATAGTATTGAAATGTTATTCTTTGGAGTTTTTATAAAAAACAATGGTCATACTGTGACATCTCACTTGTGTACGATACCAATCCAAATGGATACCATTTCTAATTTAATTAACTCTGGGAAGTAAGTTTATATCTTCTTCCTCCATGAAAGATTATTTTACCTTCTAATTTAAACTAATTTACCAAAAAATATAAATTATTATAGCAGATGATTGTGAAAAATACAACAATAAAATCTGATTTGTGAATAAGTTGGGAATATCATCATGGAAAATCATTCGCAACTTTCAAATCCTCTAAGTAATTTAAGATCTAGTGCTTTCGAGGCGTATCTGCTTAAAGAGGTTTTCTAGGGTTTTCCACTGGGTCAGGGGTTCCATATTGACCAACATTTCAAAGCTCCACCCGAGCATCGTTCTCAGGGCAGATGAGTGCCACCTCTGGCCACTGGTCAGGTGACTCGTTATTGGTACATGGTTGAGGGGAAGATGTTGGAGCCAATTGGGTGGCTCCAACATCTTTTACCCCAACATGGATCAATCACAAGTCCTCTGACCCCTGGCCACATATATATAAGATGGTCAAAATTTTTCTGCCACCATTATCTTTAAATTCTATACCTCCATTGTTAGCTCCACTTTAAAGAGGAGCCTATCCTAAAATAGGGTTTTCCTTATGTTTTTGTTATTCATTTTTTAGTTTATTCCTACTTTCTATGCATTTTTCATAACCGAAAAAAACCTTTTAAATCGTAAAAATCAGAGGTGGCACCCATCTGCTATGAGGACGATGCTCGAGTCGAGCTTCAAAATGTTGGCCAATATGGGACCCCTGACCCGGTGGAAGACACGAGAAAACTTCATTTGTCCAGAGTCTCTGCTGAGTATACTCTGATATTCCATGAGGGCTATCTAGCAATTAGTTACAAGATTGTTTTCAATCTCATTTACAGTCAGCAGCTATGATATTCACATTTTGCCTATTTGTGCAGAACTTAGCATTATTACCTACATCACTTTGGTCCATATAGAACAGATTAGACTTAAGCATGGTCTGAGCAAAGCAAGCTCTACAAATACATTTATGTCTATTGGATTGGAGGCCATTGTTTCATTAAGGTTCAAGATTCCCTCGGTGGAAATGATGAGAATGGTAGAGGCTTTTGCAAAGCATGCAGGGTCTATTTTATTTTTGCCATTATCTGATGGTTACAAGCATTCTACTTAGGTAAACAGAGAGGCAAGTTTCAACTCAGAACCAGACTCCCTACCTAGGAGCACAACTGATAAATGCCATCCATATACATGCAATTTATGTTTTCAAATATATTTTATTTTTCAACATAATCACCTTTAATATTAATATATTTCATCCAGCGGTATTATTGTGCCATTATCTTGCCTCTATAGTGTTCCTCCAGAAGTGGTGGAAATTACTCATCTATAGCCATAATTGTTTCTCGATTGGACGAAAAACATTGAAAAGTGAGAAAATGTTTGAGTTTTCGGAAGAGATGGAAGTCCAAGAGAGCCAAAACTGAAGAATAGGGTGGAAGCCTGGTCTGCTGTCACAAATGTTTGTGTCCAGTATCATCAGAAGATTAGAATAATGCTCCCCAGTTCTTGTTTTACCTTTTTCAAGACAGACAATCAACAGAATTCCTTTCACATCCAAAAAAACTGATGCCATGACCTTTTACACCAACAATACCATCCTCAATTTTCAGAGCTAAAGAAATATCTTCTATCCGCTACATGGATTGTTTCGATTCTGGGGTGTAATGGTATATCCATGTTTCATCTATTGCCACAAATCACTCTTGTTTTTTGTAAAATGCACCAAGCACTGTTTGGAAAGTGTAACTCGTAACTGCCATGATACCAGCATTAGTCCTGGACCAGCTGCAGACATTTGAAGAACTAAAACAGCTATGTTTTCATGCATCTGATTTTACATTATATTTTCATTACCAGTGCAGCCTACTTTCAGGCCCGAGGCAGTTGCAGAAGTAAAGCTTAGATGATGTGTGTTGTAAATGAGAAATGAACAAATCAGAGAGTGAGCATTAGCTTTCTCTCACTTCTGAAACCACAGTATTGCAGATTGATGCGAAAGTTGAGAGATGAGCCAACTCCTGAAGTGCCATTATCTGAATTGAAAATCTGTGTACTGACTGGCCATGCAGTCTGCTCCAACTCAAACCGGGGTGCATTAAAACACAGGTTAATACTCTCAATGGTAGAAAAGACCTAAGGCATTGGAAAACTATTGCCCTTCAAAATAACATTAGTTGTTACACTGATGGTAAGGATATGACTTTCACAAAAGAAAGAGGGAATCTCTGCTACATGGCTGCTATGAGCTCATGTAATCATGACCTCTAAGGGAAGATGCAAAAACTTAAAAACACACTACAGGGAACCCAGATAATTATTAGGTAGCTTGATAGTTACTCCACCAAATTTCATTGAATTGTACATCTGAGGGCTTAATATGTTTCCTCAATGCAAGGCTATGTGCTATGCACATGGTCAAACTTTAGGAAGAAATATTCGTTAGGGTGTGGATATTTTATATCAAGAATGGAGCATTGCTGCCATCATCTTAAATGTTCCTGGTTATTATATGTTAATTATATGTTTTCAATTGACTCATTAGGAGCAATTAACTAATATTCCAGGACTACACGGTCTCCTTGACATTGAGGCAAGCTTGGAATGACAGAAGGCTACAGTTTTCTCCCCATCGTAAGTATCATAAGAATTTTTATAGACTATGATTTAATGAATTCTGAACATATGTTTTGAATAACCAGACAATTCTATAGTATTAATAGATTCATCTTGAATCTTCAGATACTATCACAGCAAACTTTGATGATTTCAGAGGGCAAAATATGCACTTTTCTAATGGCCAACAATTCAGCTTTAACCACAATTTTTCAATGAATTCTACAATACTAAAGAAAATTAATCCAAACAAATGAATAAGTGCATAGCTGTATTTCTCTGAAAAGAAATATAATTCCCTCATTAAGAGGAAAATTTTTTATAACTGGAATAATTTGTAAAAGTAAAAAATACAAGCCGAGTGAATCACTTAGGAAAAATAAATACAGGCTAAGAATACCCCTTTATGATAAGGAAATTATTATGCATATGTGTGTGTAAATTCATTCAGACAATCACTTTAAAAGAAATATAAAAAGATTTTTGTGAAAGCCAACTAGCCAATGTTTCAGAGACATTAGGCAGCACCTTCATCAGCAGAAGAAGAATTAATTTCAGTATATATTCTTCTTCTATCAAAGGACTTGCCTCCTGGCCCTGATCCATATACAAGTTGAATTTCATAGCTTAAAAAGATATACACACACATACATATGTAATAATAGATAAACTATTTTAAGTTTCATAAATTTTTTGCAGATGGCTTAAAATACATTACATTGACAAGTGTTGAAGACATCTGGTCTCCAGATTTGTTCTTCTCAAATGAAAAGGAAGGACATATAAATGATGTCCTGAAGCCTAATGCATTAGTTAGGATATCACCTAATGGTGATGTACTGTACAGTGCAAGGTATGAGCTAATATATGATTTTTCATTAAAATTAAGTATATTTCTAAAAATGTGGGCAAAGCATAAAGAAAAACTTAAATTCAATTGACTTTTTCTTTCTTCTCCAGGGTCACTCTGACACTCTCTTGTCCAATGGATATGTCACACTTCCCCATGGACAGTCAGATATGCTACATCAGGATGGCCAGTTGTGAGTACATGAATTATCAATCCATGTTAATGAGCCTTTTATTCATTTATGAATATCCAAAATGTTCCAAAGACCCCAGGCTTTTCAGAAGAAACTGTAGAATTATTTAAATAAGTGACACATTAGTATCTTCAACATTCAAAGGAAATCAGTCAGAAATTACATAACTCTGATAGCATGAAAAAGTCAATATATTTTCAAGAATATTCTAAAGTAGAGAAATGTGTTTTTGCAAGACATGGATAGAAATATGAGGAAACTGAAAGATAAATAATTGGCATTGTAAAAATTGAAGTGATATTTTTTCTTATAATATATTCCATTGAAAAATATTTTTGTCAAATTTAATCATTCGTTTGAGCTGCAACATACTTCCATTTCAATTGATAATTGGTCATAGCAATGATAGGGGCTGGTTTTCGCTAAATTATGCTGTATTTTCTGGAAGAGACTTGAGTACGAATGTCTTTTGTTTTAAGTGTTGAATTGTGAACTGTTTAAGAGGTATAATTTAAATTCAAACGTTTCGATTTCACAAAACATCTGTACAGGCATAAAAGGGACCCAATTAATTTTGGCTGAATATAGAATAAGAGAAATACTGGTTAATTCATACAGAGTTGATGTTAGGGTTTCTATTGGGAGTCCACATAATGGTCTTAATATCACTTAATAACCTCTATGGTACCTCCAGACTGCACCCATATACAGGTATTGCAGGTAGCATTGTATCATAGGGTAACATATACTTCTCAAATATGCAAATTGTATCACTCGCCTTACTCCGTATGGCATAACAATATGACAGTTTCTTAAGATTAATCTAAGTAGATAATGCCTACAGACTAGAAACTCATAAAATTAAATCAAGTTTCACATGAAGTTTTCCTGTCACTCTCTCACTTTATCAGTGAAATGTTAAATTGAAATAAATTATGACAATCCCAAAAATCGGGGGTAGAACTGAGGTAGTAAGTCTACCTGTGGAGCGTAAGCCGGCCAGTCATGGGGATTGCTGGTTCGATCCCCAAGAATAGCGGAAATTTTTCAGATTAGAAAAAAATGTGTTTTTGGTTTTTTGGAACGAGGCAACACCACAGTAACATGAAAAACACAATAATGGTTTATCGCAACAAGGAAATAAGATTCCTACTAACAAGCTACCCTGAACCCATGGTGAAAGGCAGCATTTTCACCATTAGACACTGGTGGTGCAGACCGAGTGGGTCAGCCCTGTATCAGCTGTCACAGCTGTGGGCGAGAGTGAAGTTCACAGTATCTGCTGCAGTACTGCAATGTGGAAGGCACCAGGAAACCACCACAATATTCTCCCTAGACTATGCAGCCTTGCGTTCAAATATGACATTGAATAGAGTAGAATGAACGGCTGCAGTATACCAATCAAAGGATTTAAATAATACTGATGATGAAAGCCAAAAAATAAAGAGCTAAAAAATACAGCCAATGATTATAATCCTCCCTGAAATTTGAATAGTTCCATTAATATACAGAATTTTGCTATGGAATGTTATCTACTACTACTTACTAATGGATTCCAAATGTATTAATTTCATAAGGTTAATGCTAACAAACGTAAGGATCTTAAGAGTAATTGAGTTTTTTTATTACTTGCACTAATGAAAATACAATACTTTTTACAGATGCATATCCAACAAGCGCACTTATGTTTTTGTGGCAAGAAGAAGAACCAGTGCAATTTGTCAAGAGCTTAAATGCAAAACCTTTTGAGCTTCTAGGCTACAAAACTGATAACTTCAATTCAAAAACTGTCACAGGTAAATATCATGGCATGACAATTTTTATACAACCAATTCTATCTTAATAATGATCACACACACACTTGCATTCACACTTATGTACCATGGACAATTTAATGGTAACCCTCTAAATATTGGCTAACTAAATGGTTCACTCTCAACTTTTGTGCCCATTTAAAAAGAGTTGTAGGGATCAATGGTGACATTCAAAGAAAATATTTTTTTAAACTAGTCTATCTGAACATGGTATATCAGTTTTATGAACTTTTAAAAATATTGTCTAGGTCTTTGCAATTTATTCCTAAGAATCCACATTTGCATGAAGGTTCTGAAAATATTCTGCAAAGATTTTTTCATTGCTATACTGCTGATGCTATACTAAGCTATACTGTTCATGCTATACTAAGTTGATGCCCAATATAGCTTGTCACTTCATCATTATTATTTATGACATTATAATAACTAAGATTATTATTCTGAAAGTAATAGCAAATATAATTTGTTCACATTAAAATCAAAATTAAGGAATATATGCATGAAATTTTAATTTTACTTGGCATAAGATATTTAGGGTGTGTCAATGACAATGGTCATACACCACCATTCCTTAAGCCACACTAATAGACAAATTTCCATTTCAGGTGAATTCAGCAGCATTCGCATAAACTTCCTCCTAAAACGTTTGACATATGGTTATATCCTGCAACTCTTCTTACCCCTTGCTCTTCTAGTCATCGCTTCATGGGCACCGCTTTGGCTGGACTTTAATGGGCAAGAGAGGTCCCATGTGTTGGGTACTGTTGGGCGTAGCTTGATAGCTCTCCTCTGTTTGCTCACTACCATTGCCGAGGCAGCTCGAGTCTCCACTATAGCCCCACCATGTTCTGGCTATTCCTGTGCGATTGACATCTGGACCACTTGGTGTCAAATATTTGTTGCTCTCGTCCTATTGGAAGTTGTCATTGTTGCTATAATAGACAACAGGAAAGTTGACTTGCAATGCACAGATGGTACAACAAAATCTGCGTGCTTCCCCAGTAAGGTAAGTCAATCATCATCAGATGTAAATGGATATAGAGTTGCAAGAAGAAAAAGTAGGAGTTGAATATCATCAACATATTTGCGAAGGAAGCCATTTTAACGAAGTTAGCTTGACATTTAAGAAATTCTAATTGCAAAATTTAATAAACAAATTGCTCCAATAAAGAATTTGAAATTAAAGCTTTCCATGCCACAGAGTTGTGCCCAAAGGATTAAAGATGTAAGGGATCACTTACAGATGAGCATTCAGAACATCTGCATTGAAATCAAGACTCTGAGGACACAGAAATTTCATAATACTCAGTTTCAATTCTCAATTTCATAATACATAGTAATAAGTATTGACATTGTTCCAGGGAACCTATTGCAAAATATTATCTCTGCAGACAATCTGATTCATACCAAAGGACTGCAATTATTACAACTCTGACTTCAGCGTGTCAAGCAATAGCAATGTCATAGCAATAGACTACTTCCGAATTAGTCCTTTTGCACCTATTTTAAGTCACGTCATAGCTAATTGTACCAGTATTTTTGAAGGAGCAATCAGTATAGCTTCTTGAGCTTTTCTAATTTAACTCATAATATCACAGTAATTATCAGTATGCCTGATGTGTTGTGCTTTGGAGAATGGTGAATGAAGCCCCACCAAGTTCAAATACTCAGAATTATGCAGGTCCAAAGTTCAAAAAGTCAGCTCCTAACATAGATATAGGCAATAGAATATTGATCACCAAAAGCATGTTTACTATTTGTTTACCTTAATCAGAAATCCCTCAGGGTTACTCTCCTTCCATCCATCAAACATACTTGAAGGATGGTCTTCTAAAATGGCACATCCAGTAACTACACTCTCATCTTGACAGTTTTCCATCATATGCTTACTTCCTTTGCATAGTCAAATGGCTTAAATGGTTAAAGCACTTAGCTGGAAATTAAAGGACATGGGTTGAAGTCCTGGTCAAAGCAAATGATTTTTGCACTGCAAAATTTCTGTACTTCGGTGTGACTAAGTTGATACCCCCATCAAAGTAACTGCCTTGGCATCTCCCACAGTTCTTAAATTCCTTGAGGTCTTTCAACTGCTTACCTTTTGGGACATAGTGTAATGAGGGGAATTGAGATGCTGCGGCTAAGATACTTGCATCCGACCCAGAGGGCCCCGGTTCAAATCCCAGGTGCAGCAGTTATTTTTTGGTGGTATTCCAATCCATACTTGGTGCTTTGTGGAGGGCACTTTGAGTGAGTAGGCCGTCTGTCAAATGGGATGTCAAACTGCTGACCCCTTGGCACCTTTCGTTTAGAGTAGGCTAATGCCAATGCAGGGTTTCTCTCCACCCTTCATCCTTTCTTGTCCATCCTAATGGCGCAAATGACTTCAGCAGTTGGACACCTCCCTTAAAACTACTACATATTGTAATGAGAGCTTGACTTTCTCAAAACAATAGCCCCATTTTCTAATTTTTTCCCCAAATTTTTGAAGAAATTGAGTGAGTGATTCTCAACAGAGTGGCCACCCTGTACTTTAACGCGAGGGTGTAGCATGTGAATTACATTTGTGAAACACTAATGGATTAATTAATTGATGGCATTTGATTGATTCAGGTTTGAAACCTCTCTAACCTGAATGAGGGGACATCGTAAATCAAACTTGACTTCTTGCAAGCTCTGTAATCAACAAGTCCAAGGAATGGCTCGATCAATGGATGAAAAGTGAGCAATGAAGGAAGAAGTCTTAACAGGAGTTCAAAAAGTCTGAAATAGGAATTTTATTCAATGAATTCCGTTTCCCAAATAAGATGAAAGATGGAGTCAGTAGTCACTCATCACAAATGCATTTCTGGATGTCCGATAACCTCCCAGATTCAACTTCAGTGACACCATGGTCCTGTCTCCTGACATTCTGCCAATGAACAAACTCTTCAAAGTAATGCGACCAACTTGGTAAGAAGGTGGAACTGCTCTTAATCCTTGGAATCTTTGGTGCCATCAGCCATTATGGCAAAGAAGTTACCCCTTCCAATTTGAAATGCAAGATCACAAAGCAAAAGGAGTGCAATATTAAACATCTCTTTAGGCAACCACTTGTCTCACTTTCCTTTAAACTCCATTGCAAAGCTGGCGCATCCATCTAATGTTCATCAAGAAGTTGCATTACATTTCCTCCACTATGTTCCTTCAGCCAGATTGGGCAAGATACCTGACAGCGCTCATCACAGTGCACTGCACTTTAAGCATCTTGATCTTATCGGAGTGCACATATCAGAAGAATAGGCAAGTCAGCCAAAAAGAAGCTAACTTTCATTACAGTTTCAAGAAAATGGAATGAAAAGGTAAAAGATAGATGTTACTCAGTTTAAGTTAGGCTCCATTAAGAATATGCAGCTAGTATGGCGAAAGGTACAGAACCCCAGAATTTCCATGTTACATCAAGGAAATTCTTGTGGTTCCAATTTACTCAGGTAGATTCAAACACTGGGATAAAATAAATAGCGATGACTGTGACAGCCATTGACAAATTAAAGTACTTGTCCATCCCTCGCACAATATACAATAATATAATAATCAAGTCCAAGTACCCAAATATTTTTATTTTTGCAAAAGTTAGCATTTTACTCAGACGCATAATTGTATGACATACATGGGGGGTTTCATTTTTAAGAAACTTTAACTATGAAAAAACAGAGATATCCGAGTAAAATTTAATCTGCATACTAATTGATCCTTATTCACATAATGTTGTAAATTAGAGCTATTAATATTGATTTGATTTGTTTCAGGTAGCTGTAGGTTGAATTAATTTGCAGTATGGAGAATATAGAGGCTCTCAGTGCGATAAAGTGCCTTCATTTGAAAGGTTACACAGCCCGGTAAATCTGTGATGAAATGATGGCTGTTCATGGAAATTATAGCCTATCATATGACAGAGATATGAGGTGGGAAAAGAATTTTCAAACTGGCTACATGTCCCTCACAGACAATCCAAGAAGTGGAAAACCATCACTCACAGACGATGCTGCCATGGTGAAGAAAGTGGAGATCTTCATCCTATTACATCGAAGAGCAATCATCCAAATGATTATGAATGAGACTGATCTTAGTCACAGCAGTGTGTGGTAAATTGTTCAGGAAGAACTGCATATGTCCAAGGTGTCAGCATGCTGGATCCTACAACTACCGACTCATTTTCAGCAAACACTGTATAACCTGCGATCAAAGCAATGTGGCCTCGAAGTTTTTCCACATCTGCTCTATTCTCCCAAACTCGCTCCAAGCAACTTTTTCTTAATCTGACAGCTCCAAAAACCCTTGCAGGGTCAAAGATTTGACAACACAAATTATGTCATTCAAGAGGTGGAACAATGGTTTTCGAAGCAATCTGCTGAGTTCTACAGTAATGGCTTTCAAAAGGTCAAGAACGGGGACAGACCTTGTACATACAATTTGAACAATTGAATCAAACACCCCTTCCATTTTTATTATTTGAGAAAGTATCATTCCCCTTCTTCTTGGCAGGTATTGATCAGTAACGTCCAAGTGAGACCTAATTCTGAAATGATCTTACCCTTAATAACATTAAACCCCATTTCTTTACGTGACTTGTTTTCCAGGGGTTCCTGTTGGGTGCATTATTTCCTCTCAAGAATGTCACTATAGATAATTCATTTATTCACTGCCATTGCTGTCAGATGCAGGGTCCTCCAAAGGCCTTATACCTTGAAGCTAGGACAGATAAATATCAAGCCAAGATCCATTCAAGGCTTTCCACCATTCTGCAGACGCTTCATGAGGGTGATCCCAGAAGTCCCCGGCCTGACCTAAAGATGGCAGTAGTTGTTTGAAAAATAACACTATTAGAAAGTACGCAATCTATAAAGCATATGTTTCAAGTTTGAAGATGCCACGCTGTTTAATATTTGTTTGGCGGCCATCAATAGACAACGCTTTCTGTGAATTTGTGAAATGGGAGAACATTGGTCATCGCTATATGATACTATACTTTTATTTGAAAGGTCTCAGCCCAACCAATATAAAAGCTGAACTTGATTCTACTCTGGGTGAGTCTTCTCCTTCGTTTAAAACAGTAAAATATTGGGTAGCAGAGTTTAAAATAGGCCGTATGAGCTGTCAAGACGAGCATCGCATTGGTCGACCAAATGAGGTGACAACTCCAGAAATGGCGAATAAAATCCACAAATTGATACTGGACAATCGTTGCCTTAAAGTGCACGAGCTAGCAGACATAGCAGGCATTTCAAAAAGTGCCATACATCACATATCAACTGAAAATTTGGACATGAGAAAGCTGTGGGCAAGATGGGTGCCGCTTTTGCTCACACTTGAGCAATACCAGTGTCGTGAAGATGTTTTGATTGAGTGTTTAGCAAAGCTTCACAATAGCATACACAATTTTTGCACCTTTCCATAACCATAGGTCCATTACTTCACACCTGAGGTAAAAGAACAATCAAAACAATGGATTCAAAAAGGAGAACCGGCTCCAACGAAGGCGAAGACCGTTTTATTTGCAGGCATCGGTTTTTTGAAAAGCGCGTGGAATAATTTTTATTAGCTATCTTGAAAAAGGAAAAACTATCAACAGCAAGTATTATGCGAACTTATTGCAATGTGTGAGCGAAGAAATCAAGCAAAAGCGGCTACATTTGGCTAAGGAGAAAGTGTTGTTTCATCAAGACAATGCACCAGCTCACAAACCCGTTATTGAAAGGGCCAAAATTCATTAATTTAAGTTTGAATTGGTACCTGATGCACCCAATTTGCCAGATTTAGCCCCCTCAGATCATTGCCTGTTCGCAAAATTGAAAAAATGGCTCGGTGGTCAAAGATTTTCAAACCGTGAAGAAGTGATGTCGGCAGTTAATGGCTATTTTGAGGAGCAAGACAGTTCTTATTATAAAAAGGGTATCAAACTTATTGAACATCGCTGGGAAAAGCGTATAGAGCTGAAAGGAGATTATGTTGAGAAATACATAATTTTTTTTCCAAAAGTTTTGTTTTCTTTGTTAGGTCGGGTACCTCTGGGATTACCCTCATATGTATCTTTTCTCATTGATCAACCTTAAGCTGCAGCATTACGAAGTTTCCAATTAATTGCCGAAAGCACCACATGCTCATTCATAGAAAATGAATGTGTGCCTGAATCTCTCAATCCCCTAATTCCCTGCACCAGGACATGAATATTTTTTTATTTAAAATAGATTCTTATGTCTCAGTCCATGCAAATAAAACATCATTCTAAGAAACTGATATTTCTCATCAACCTCAGACCAAAGAGTATCACAAATCACACTCAATTACCTTCAACTTCCACTCAAAAGAGCTCTTCACTAATGTCCAATTGAGGGAAATTCAATAAAAGCATTATGATGTATTTTTAAGCTTGGTGGTTATACTTGAAAAATACACTTCCCTATGATCCAGTGAATAGGTCAGGAAAAGAAGCACATGTTTTCAACATCTAATAAATACAGTTTACCATAAAATGTAAATAAAGTTAGCATGACACTATAACAATGAGAGAGTAACGAGCAATAGTACTTCTTTAACTTCTTGACAAAATAAAAATATGTAAATGTTTAAGTGGAACGCTGAAGTAAATATTTAGTTCAAATTGTGAAATTCATGCTGCATTCTCTGTTTTCAGAGCCATGATGGGGTGGAAGCAGGCAACTCCAAGTTTGAACCCAAAATGAATACTTTGAAGAAGTGGTTAATGGAATGGCCAACAGCAGGACAGCGAATTGATGTTTTCTGCCGCATCCTCTTTCCAGTGGTTTTCATAATATTCAATGTAGCTTACTGGTCAGCACATGCCAATAATTTGGATGCAGCCTCCCTTTTGTCAATGAAGAAAATTCCCATCTGAACACGTAGGTTTAAATTTTAAAAATGAGGGGATATGAAATGTATTTTTCTCAATTATGAGAACCAATAGAATTTGGAATTTTTGTGTAATTTTCCACTCGGTCAGTTACTGTCATTATTTCCAAAACAAATGAACAAAAATGATAAAGAAATATTTAAACCAAGTAAATACAAAGGTAATATATTCAAGACAGAGTATACCCATGCATTGAGTGTACATGCAATAAAATAAATCATAGGCTGTTGAACTTAGTGGAATGTTGTCATTGTGTAGTAAAAACTTAATGTACCTAATATTCTACAGTTTTTGTGCATATAAGTGTGGAAAATTACTGTTTTTTATTTGAACAAAATTAAGTGTACAATTTCCTTAAGTAACATTTACGATGGGTCTAAGCCACCAAAATGATCTCATTTCATAACCTTTTTTAGCATGTCCCAAGTGACACATTATTACATACATGTGTAAACGAAAAAAAGCATAATATTAAAATATCTATATTAAGTTCAATTTCCTTGTTAATGGAGATTTATGGAATAGCCTTCAGCAATACCAGATATATATGTCATTTCCTTAGCATTTTTTCCTTATTATTACTTTAAAAAAGATTTCTGGCACATTCCATAGTTCATCTCTCAAAACTATGAACGCCTTTCAAGTGATTCAAATTACTTCCATAGGCTAGAGCACCCCTGATTTACACATCAAAGGTCATCATAAATAAGGTTATAAGCCCAATTCACCCAAGGTCTTCAGGTACCATAAAACAGGATGGCTTCAGTTGTCTTTAGTAATTTTTTTCATTACCTCAAGGAAATCGTTTCTGCATACCGAGAAAAATTACATCAATTGGAGGTAAACCTTAGTTGTGTAAATAATACCCCAAATGTTTTCTTAAAGCAACAAGAGTAACTTAGACACAATAAATTACAGCAGCCAAGGTCACCATATACAGACATCTAGAGTCTTATCGTCTCCATTTTTTATCTCTCTTGCCCTCGATGTACAAGGTGACGTGAAATTTACTCCCACCATTGCATGCTGTATTCAACCCTACAACTTTACTCTCCTCATAAGCCTAGTATCTTGCAGAATTTGGATTGAACACAATCGCCCAAGATTTATCAGATTGTTGGTCCTCAGTACACTCTGCAGATTTTTGGAAATATGTCAGAGACTTTTTTTTTGATTGAATGGCACTATTTCTGCACCTCTAAACCCAGTGCAAATGTTACTCTTAAAGAAAGGCCCAATGACCTCTAGATTTCAGGATTCTTGAGAATACAAATTATATTAAAATGGCACCATTGTGTTTTTTTCCAGTTGTCTAGGGATTTCCTCCACACTGCCTTAAGGGATCCGAAAAATGCAATATCTAAAGGCAAAGATAAATATTGAAATCCTCACACAAATTTCAAACTTGCACAGACCAATGGCTCGCAATATTGTCTCAAAGAAACACTCTAGGGTCTGAAAGACATACATTAGAGGCAAACATTGACAAACCAATCTCCAAAATTGCCATGTTAAACTACCCAGATGCAAGCACCAGATATTTCTCTTACAATCCAAGTAGGGTGGAAAGAAACCGTCTTGTGAAGAGTAAATGGGGGCAAAAATGCTCTACTCGCAGAAACCTCAACTTCACATGGCTTCGGCCAGCTGCACACCCTATTTACAGAAAGCAGTGAAGCTAATAAAGCACATTTGCAGCCATGAAATATCAATTAACTCTGAAAAACAAAAGTAAGAGCACAAAAAAAACCATTGAGTACTTAGTTGTAAATCCAGTGCATGGTAAAAAATGTTAAATATTTTTACCCCTTTTCCTGTAAAATTAACCAATGTAGATATCCTGGGATGAGTTTGACTGATTGCTATTTCTACCAATAACAATTAATAGGTAATAACATAAAAAACAGGGATAAAACCCTGCTATTCTAGAGTTCCAGAGGGGGTTGTTAGAACTTAAAGCCTTTTAACTGAAAAAATATCAATCATTACTATGTTACTAAAGATATTAAGCCAGAATACTGAGAAATATAAAGAGAATATGAAGTAGATGGGAAGAGCTTAGGTTTAAGCTACTTGATTTCAAGATAGAAAGGGGATGGATAGAATTAAAATCATTATACGATAATGGGAAAGGATAACATTCCCAAAGAACTACTTTAAGAGTTTAGGAAAATCAAGGAACTTTTTATCGGCTATTTCATAACATATAAAAGTGAGGACTTTGGCCATAAGATTTTGTTAAATCAGAGATAGTTCCCATATCAAAAAGGGAAAGGAAGCCTTACTATATGAGGACTAGAGAACAATTAGTTTGATTTCGCACACAGCTAAGTGGTCCTCAGGGACTTCAATATGAAGATGGAGAGGAGAGTAAAAAATTACTTACGGACTGATCAGTTTGGGTTCAGAAAGGGGAAAGGCATGCGATATGCCGTAGCAGTAATGAGGTCACTAATAGTGGGGGTCAATAGAATAAAATTACAATGTTTTTTTGTTTTGTAGATTTTGTGAAGGTATTTGATAGAGTAAATTCAGTAGTATAATGAGCATATTGCATATTGCGGAGTTCATTGGAGAGGTGGACAACTTATCTGCAACATGCACCTCTCTCATTCAGCTCAGGTGCGAGCAGTGGATGTCAGGATATCAGTATGAGCAGTATTAGGGAGAGGGATAGGAGAGGATATCCATTATCACACATGTTTACCATTTCCTCCACAGATATATGTGAAGAGATTAGCTACGAGGCATGGGAAGTATGGGAGATAGGAATGAAAGTTGGTGGTAAATTCAAAACATTGGTTATGCTTATGAATTTCAAGCTTCAGTTAGCCAGTCATGGGTTAGAAGCACTACATTACTGCAAGATGGTCAAAGTGAAAGGCATAAATAAAGAACTGTATTAGGCAAAGAAGCTTTCACTAGGAGAGGGAGAGAGGGAGGGGATTGATTATAAGGATGTCAAGCAGAGATGGTAAGAAAAGACTCAATAAAACTTTGACATGTGGTTTTGTGCAGCACAGTCAAATATTCTAAGCAAGATGATGGGTGCAGATAAGAAGCTTTTGAAATTAGTGTAGAAGATGAAAAAGGTGAAATGGACAGAAAGTAAACCAACTGATTTAGTACTAGGCATAGTGGGGGAGGTAAGGGGATTGTTGTGAGAAATCCAAAGGAGGAATGAAAGATGGATAGAGTATTTTTATTGGCATTGGTATGTTGAAACCTATGATAAGGGGAGAACATTAGGCAAATGAGGAAGGGGTACAAATGGAATAAGCATGTTAGATGGAATGAAGAGAGGAAGGGAGTACAAGGAATCAAAGAGGGGCTTATTGTTAGTTCTTGTTAGGAGATGCAGGTAAAAATATCATTGTTCAGTCTTTGTCCATCTAAAATCTACCTTAAATGGTAGAACATCAACAATAATAATATCACCAGGTCAACTCACCCCCTGGTTGCTCCATTAACACCAGTATTAAGATTCTGTGAAATTTCTTTAGCATGGACTAAATGCAATTTGAAGTCAACTTCATTCCTATCACAGAAGAAAGTGAAGAAATGTGGGAGATGCCGCAACAGTAACTTTTAACGGAGTCATCCGCTAATGTGCATTTCAATGCAACAATTTCAGAACGTAAAAATCATTCACATGGACCAGGATTCAAACCCAGATCCCTCAATGGCCGGGCGAGTGATTTAGCCTGTTGAGGTATCAAGGCGTCCTCTTAACCCTCTTAGTGCGCTGGGGATTCCAGGGGTACTAGTGAGAAGTGCGAAGGGTAATTTAAGAAAATGTATCACCTTAGGAAAAAAAACATTTTGAAGTTATTTGTTTAGATATCCATACGCAGTTTTTTTATTTTAAAATAAAATATTGTAGTTAATAATGATGTTATACATTTACATCATCTGAAAAATAAATGTAATTATTACAGTGTTAAAAATTTGAAGAATATTTTTTTAACAATAATATTTCGATTTTTAGACAAAATACTAATATTTTTTTCAAAAATTTTTATAATGAACTATCATATTTATTTTTAAGAAAGAATCAAAAAGACATGTAGAAAAAATTATAAATAAATAAAGGAAAACCAGTTAATTGCAAATTTTTTTGTCAGCCTCTGCATAGTTCGATTTTGTTGAAAAGGCTGATCTCACTGAGTCAAATTGGCACTTTTCCCCTTTCCTAGAGACTGGGGCAATGTGCTTACAATCTAAAGGCAGAAAAAATTGAAGTCCTAACTCACAGAGGACTGCTGACAATGTAATCCAATACACAGGGCGCAAATGATTAGAAAGGATGGACAGCAAGAGAAACCAAAATGATTACAAAGCAGTGCTCTCATTTTCATCGTATCAACAAAGTCTGAATAAGCAGTTATATATCAACACCACCACACCATTACACATTTAAGAGATTACAGATGAAAACAGATTATTAGCCTTTCAGTGGCTTTTCATAGCCGAAAGACCACTCAGAAAAAAAAACGAGCACACAATTAGGCTGAGCTTCCCGACATGTACAAAACTGAACGTAAAATTATAGTAAGAATTATACTTTTTGAAAAGAATTCGAAATTGCTAATAAAAAATTTAAAAATGTGTTATATAATTGTATGGAATTCATCCTATCGATAGCACAAAAACCATAAATTATTAAAGAAAAAACCATAAGTTACAGCGATTTAAACAATAGCCTACGCAAAAGCCGATATATCGGCCCGCCGCACTTTTCGCCAGGGATACAAAAGCCGATATATTGGCCAGCCGCACTAAGTGGGTTAAACTCTGAACATTTGGGGGCTTTAAAGGAACAAGATGTTGTGATGAAATACTGTACATACCACGTCACAGGCATTCGTAGTCGTGGGCAACGTGCCACAGTCCACGAGGTTAAAACCAACTTTTAAAAACTTAGGCTGTTTATACCTTGACAAATTCCAAAGAGGCCCTGGTAAAGTTGTTCATCATTTTTGGAAGACACAAAAGCACCCCCTTTATTTATAGTTAATGGATTTTTGATGGAAGGGATTTCCCTCTCCCAATTAAAACAATCAAAAGTAGTACCCATATATAAAAAACCATGGCTGTTTTAATGGATTAAATAAGTACAGACCAATAGCCATCCAAAAAAACATTTGCTAAAATATAAGAAAAGCCATGGATATGCTTATAGTCTTACCTTGAAAATAACTTCCTGATTTCCAATTCTCAGCATGGATTTAGATCTGAAAGGCCTATCACAAATGCCAAATGTCAGGCAATCGACAGTATACTTAATTCATTAGATGCTAAACACAAAACTCAAGGAATGTTTTTTCACTTGTCAAAGGCTTTTGATAATGTACACCACAATGGACTACTAATTAAACTCAATAGAATATGAATTAGAGGAATTCCTCTAAATTGGATGGAGTCCTATATTCTCAATCATACTCAAAAAGTAATGTTGTCAGTAGATGGGTTAAAATATTCATCTGAAGTGCACCAGGTTGACAAAGGCATTCCACAAGGCTCAACCTTTGGGCCGCTCCTTTTTCTGATATATATCAATGACCGACTTAAATGATTAAAGAATTATGAAGGAATAATACCAGTGTTGTATGCAGATGACATTAATGTAGTAATTTCAACACAAACATACCCCAGCCTAGTGGAAATATCAAAGTCTGTCACACTTGCAATAAACAAGTAGTGGGTAGATAATCTTCTAGACTTAAATGTGAATAAAAGTAAAATAGTATACTTCACATGCAATAAGAATGAGACAAATAATCTGCAGATAAAAATTAATGACCTATCAATAGAGCATGTGACGGAATGTAAATTTCTAGGTATTTCTCTGTGCGTAAATATTTCTTGGGATATGCATGTAAAAGCCCTTCAACATAAGCTTAGTTCAACTCATTATTTATTAAGAAACCTAAGTGAGACTACAAACAAAACTGTACTGTACTGTACTACTCCATTTATACTAAGGGGAAATGCATGCAATGCATCTATGCTATGCCAAATTCATGAACAAAATTGAGATACTTGCCCAGTATGCACAACTCCATCATGAAGATATTATTTGGCATACATGAGAGGCATGACAACGCTGTCTAAACATATATAATTCCTTGGTATCTACCACCGACTAAAAAACAACACTACATCCATCATTTTATATTGGTTATGCAAAAAGAAACTGTTAACACAAAAATACTGCACTGCAATGAGAGACATAGATATTGGGGCAAGAGGACCCATCATTTTGTGATATGATTTATTGAGCTTGAATGAAATCAGTGTTACAAGTCTCAACAAAATTAGACTAATCACTACACATTGTTACACAAAGTTTAGTACCACAGGTCAAAAGTTTTAAACACCTACACAGTAGTTAATGTAAATGAGATCATAAAGAGCACAAACTCACCTGTTTTCAATTTGGAAAAATCTTATGGAATGGATTCATTTTACACTCCCAGCTAGTGAAAACAGTGAGCCATCAAAAGAGTATAAAATATCATTGGTTTTTCACCTTTGAAAGGTGAATAACTCAAAAAATTCTCCTTCATGAAAAACTATACATCAATCATTGTGATGAGTCATTAACCTAAGAATAGTGACAGATTTAAAAATAATACAACTCTTCACAGGTAGACAAGAATCACTATGGTTACAATATCAAATTGACATTCTCAGTCTCGGCCACACATAGAAATACTTAACATTTCCACAGAATGTTACCAAATGTCTCAGACGTGATCCAGTTTCCCAGCAGGCAAGCTCTTAAAGGATAGTCATATCTCCGGTGTGACTAAATTGACAACACTAGAACTCTTTTTCTTAGAGGGAAGCAGTAAGTACAAGTACCGCAGGCGAAATGTAATCCACATCCTTTGGCATGCAAGGTACAGCATTCTCAATCCAACAGTTGTCAGAAGTGCTGCTATCATTCCTGTAAAATTAAAAACACCACCACTTTAACATTCCATCCCATGTATGCTTTTAAAAAACATACCATAAAACCACAGTCTACGAATCTAAAGGTCGGTTTGAAAGGTGAGGGTATAGCTCACCCAGAACAGTGCCCAAAAGCTTGTGGCATTCACAAAGTCAGGGTAAAAATGGACCAATAGAGCTCCTTTCCCTGAACTTGAACCTGGGAACTTCCAGGCAGTGGCCCAACACGACCCGCTGAGCTATCCCACCACAGACTAAATATTGTGCGTCTGAATACAATGCTATACGAGGGGGGGACCCAAAAGTAATGGAAATTGGGCGAAGGTGGGGGAAGTGTTTGTTCGGCCGGTCATGCATCAGGCTCATGCCACTTGCATCAGTATGCGCACCATCGTTGCTGTGACCGGATCGACCCATCTGTGAGAGTTGTTTCAGTGAAACAACTTTTTTCATTTCGGTAAAAAACATGATGGCGGATTATCAAGAGCAACGCGCTGCAGTGAAATTTTGTTTCCTGTTGGGGAAATCGGCCGCGGAAACTATTGTAATGCTCAAGACTGTTTATGGGGAAGCTAACCTAAGCAAAACCAGAGTCTACAAGTGGTTTACACGTTTTAAAAATGGTGAAATGTCCATTGAAGACCAACCCCGTTCAGCATCAAGAACTGACGAAAACATCGACAAAATCTATTCCCTCATTCGTGAAGACTGTCGCAGAACCATTGACCAACTCCGTGAGATGTCTTGAGTGTCAAGGAGTTCAATTCAGAGGATTCTAGAGCAGATCTTTGGCACACAGGCGACTGGTTCTTCCATCATGACAATACGCCGGCTCATACCGCCCTCTCCGTGATGCGGTTTTTGACAAAAAACTCATGGCGGTGCGCTGTTCACTTAAATCCACCATAACATTTGGAAGTATTGCGACTGACATTGACCTTCTCAGATGATAACAATGCCTTATTCATAATGTGTTGTGCTATGCTCACTTAGTAGAAGAAATGAGAACTGCATAAGCTCTCCTAACCACAGCACTATTCTGGTTATTTTTGGGTACCGACTTGTACACTGGAAAAGAATCTTGAAACAATACTTCAAAACAGAACACTGCAGCAACATCACCTATGCATTATCTCACCAGAATTGCCTTTTAAATGTGTGTTGTTTTGGGGTCTTGGTAGCTCTTTCATCAGCCTTTTAGCGATTATAATTTGTGGACTATTACCAATTCTTAATTTAATGATTTATATAGGTTAGTATTAAACATGATGAGAATCAGTCTTATTCCAAATCCCAAGTTAACAAAGGATTCTGACAAAATTATGACATGAGTTTTAAAATACTACTAACTCAAGAGCAAAAAAAAAGAAAAAAAAACAATATTTAAGCTTGGCAGATGTATGGAGCTCCAGTGACTATATATTTACAGTGTTAGCCTTTGGATTCATTCATTTGAGGTAACTCAACCAGGAAAGCATTTGAAGGACCTTCAAAAGAAAGATTCAAAGACCTCATAAATCATTCCTATGCTTTAATGAAGGAAAAACTGACTGAAGGCTGTTAAGAAAATATAATGACTAAATCTTTGAAATTTTCGATGGAATTTATGATTCCCCACAGTGGATTTTATTCCAAGCATCAATTGAATTTGAAGGATGACACAAAGAAAAGGCCTTCCTATTTCCCTAGCCTAGCCCCTTCCCCATTATTATGGTAAGAAGTTAACCGCACAAGGGAGGCATGGTATAAACTCATGTTACAAGTACATAAGAAAGTGCAGGAAATGCCATGACAGTCATTTTCAACGAGTCATCCGCTGATGTGCATTAAAATGCAAAAATTTTGGAAATTTTAAAATTTCAGAATGCATTAGGTTGTTTTGGCAGTTTAATTGGCTAAAGCGCTTGATTGGATATGGAGGGATCCAGGTTCAAATCCAAGCCAATGCAAGTAATTTTTACCCTTGGAAAATATGCCTTCAAGTGTCAATTTAAACACTAAATATGCTAAATCAGATGTGATTAGCAAAGAACAGTGTTCATTGACTAAAAAAAAAATTAGGAGAAAAACACCTACTGGATATGTTCTTATATTCAGGCTTATAAATTTTGTCTTTAATTAAAGTGAAATTATACCAATAACTTCAACCATTATAATTGACTAGGTCAATTGCAAACACTCAAGCCCTAGGTGAAGCATGAAAACCCATCAAAGGGGAATTAGACACACTGTCTCGGAGTCAGAAAGCAAGGAAGTTACCCAGTGGCCAGAAATATGGGAAATAATCTTGTCTTACAAAAAATGCAGCTTATTGTAGGATTCAAACAATTTGAAATTATCCACATAGTTAAATAAGCAGTACATACTAGAGTTTCAGTCCAATACCCAATCTTTTGATTATCTCATATTAGCATAAAATCCCAGACCAATAAAATAAACTGTGGAGCATGTCAAAGTGTTTCAGTACTACCGTGAATCCAATATGTCACACCTAATACATTTTATGGTAACAGGATAGCAACTAATTTTAATTAATCATATTATGCAATAAAAAATTGCATATGTACCATTTGTTATATCAGGGCACAGATGAGAGAAATTGATAATGTCCATACACTTGAATAACATTTCAATGCATGACTACACCTATTCAACACTTTTCCTTCATTCACAATTATTCTACTAATTTCTATAAAAGTTTGGAATTAATTTGATTATTCACTTCATTTTGTGTTTACTCATTAATCATTCTTGGTTAGCAGATAAGAGGCCAACTAAACCTGACCTATCTCAACACAAAAAGTGTCAGCACCAGAAGGTAGAAAATGGACAAACAATCAAGGGGATGCAAATACATGTTATCCTAATTGTTAGTAATTTTAGAAATACCTGTGAGTTATCTAAACAAGTCTAATCATTAATTTTGTAAATAACTAAATCGACTTTAAAGCATTACCTCCAAATAAATAAACACCCATGGCCACAGGATTCACTGGCTCTGATTTCACAATAGGTGCGCATGGAGTAGAATCTGTGGGGATAAAAGACATTTACTAAAAGAACTTTCATTCACCAATACTTACTTGGGTACTAGTACATTTTGAATTGAACATAGGATGGAATTGAACATCCAAGTTGCATGCAGAAAACAAGAGATTTGCCTACTTTTTTCACGGTTCATCATGATGAATCGTGCAAAAAGTGGGAAACAATCCTATGACACTAATGTAAAACTGATTTATTTTTTACTTTCAAGAGAAAATTGCATCAACTTTCATCCTTTTTCTTCTACCTTAATTAGCTTCTAATGTTTGGTTAGTTTTTTAAATCCGGTAATTCCTTTCATATGAGATGTTTTCACAATATTCTGATTTCCATTCTTAATTCTTTCATTTATAAAATTAAAAAAAAACTGGGATCATTGACCCTAACTGTCTGCAAACATCAACAACAAATGTTAGAGATAAAATAATACATAAAGGAAAAATCTCACCAAATTCCAATGGAAACGGGCCGTAAATGCGCACTTCTGGGCCACATGGTGATTCAGCAAACCCAACAACTCTTCCAGTTTGGTTGAACATTACATTGAGACCCTCCATAACAACTATGCCTGTAATTTAAGTCAGACAACATATTACTCAACAGTAGGGACATACCTTGATCAAATTGTAATAGTGAGATTTTAACAGGAAAATTAAATATCTAGTAAGATGCTCTCATATTATAACATCACAGTAAGAAAAATACAAAATATTGCGTACCCAAAACAGTTCCTGTTTCTGATGCTTCAATGGCAAACTGATAACAATTTTCATTTTGCCTAGGCAAAGGAGATGGATAGATATTTTGATTGATTTTCCGGATGTATGACTGAAAGGGAGGAGAGGTAAAAAATTAGTAATCTCAAAAGAGAGTGGCAGTACTGAAATTCAGATTAATGAAAACTTTTCCTCGCACATCTAAGAAAAGAGGAGTTGCTCCATATATTCATGGATGATGCGAATGCAACTTGATTGACAGTGCTACAGAGAAATTTTTATAGCTAACTTTTGAATTAGTAAAAATAAACTGAATCTATTGGTAAATGAATCATGAAAACTGCTCAAGAGATGACTGAATTTTCCAATGGACATAATTTCCTTAAAAAATTCCTTACTTTTAAGCAACCGGAATTTTAGGGGCTAATCAAAAACTGCAGATGAATATTATGGTTGACATACCAAGCATTACATACTATGAAAGTATAACTGTAAAAAAAAGTATAAAATGAGATAAGTCAGGAAAATCCATTCTTAAAAGGACCTGCTTTAACTTGCCTAAAAATGTAAATCATTAGCACATTAATCAAATGAATTATTTCTCAGGGAGTAAAATACCATCTGCAGAGCAACCCATAGAACTAACTCTAAAACTCACACATTTTAAGGTATTTACTACATGACCCCATTATTTATTCCTTAATACATGAGAAAACAAGAAATATTTTACTTTCAAAAGACATGTTTTTAAGAATCACATTACTTTATCAACTGACCAACTTTACTGACCTTATTTAAGTCCTACAAAAGACTTAAGCCCCTCTAGATGCTTCACCCCTTAGAGTTGAGGAAATTGTTAGCAAATCATAGACATCATACAAATTGCAACAGGGTGGATAAAAAATTGAATGTGTACCATGGCCTATGTTAAGGAGTCCATAGCATTAAAGAAATGATGAATTGGAATCTTTAAAAGTCAATTGTCTTTTGTCTAACATTGAATGAAACCTTTTTTCAATTATTTTCTTCATCTTATAGTCTCACTTCTTTCAAAGAAGGCCAAGAGGACCGTTCTGCCTATTGGGTTGAAATTCTTTTTTGTTATGATTCATGGAAAGGGAGCCTTTGATGAGCGAGGATTCAGCAAGCACCATCATAATTCCTTAGACAGTAAAATACATGTGCTAACATTTTCAGCCATGCAGTTTCCATGAAAGCAAATACATTTTAGTGAACTATGTCACAATATTACTGGTGTTGAAACACAATAAGACTCTGGATGAAAAAAATGTAATTTATAATAATGCAAACAAAAAACAATGACTCTTGGTCAGTATGAAAATTTTAACATATAATAAGTTCATGCACAGCAAATTTCTCCATCAGTACCATATTAAATATTTAGTCACCACTTCCAGATTTACATGTATTCACTGAAAATTGTGGATCATGTGGAATCCTATCTTGGATATGGACTTCGGTTCAAATGATACAGATGTTTCAGGAATAAGGTTAGAATGTGATGATTTGCTTTAGTCTTCATGGCATCATAAAACTCCAAACACCATTACTACAAGTTAAGGGGCTTATTACCACGTAACTTTTTGATCCCACTATCAATACTTTTTGCAACAGACAATGTAGCTATTTTCCCTATGGATCTTCTGGGGAGGGATCTTTGTCAGACACTATGGAAAGACAGACTTTTGAGTTTTGGACAAAATTCATTATAGTGTTCTTCTCTCCCTCACCTCTGAACCTTTACGAGAGAGAAACAATGGAATCTTCACAAAAAATGTAACAATTAGGGTCTCTAAGTAAATACTTTGATGCACTTCAGTAATGGCCTTGTAAGGTTTTAAGATGTACATGGGAACTTAATATCGTGAACACCTTTAGTTTTTCACTCTCCTGCTCTGAGTGAACAAGGTCTAACGTCTACCACTCTCACCACTTGAGGCCACCAAATTTGCTTTTGGCATCCACACTTTCTCTGAAAGAACATGCATGATGGCAAAGTAGCATTGTCTTACTATGTGTCTCTCTAACCCACTCACTCACTGAGTGAAAAGCCATGGAAAGAATGAAATACTTGTACGCATTGTAAATTGTTCCCTGATCATATGGAAAATTATGTGACTGGCATAGGTCTGGTCTACAAGCTCTCTTTCTGCCCTGCATTCAGTTGGGCAGCTTGAGTCATGATACATTGAAATGGGTTAAACACATGGAATGCCTTAAGGAAATATTTTGAAATCAATGATATCTCCGGAAGTCAAAGGTCCAGATAATTTTGACTTTCACTGTAGACATACTTTGATTAAAATACACTGAGCGGATCTAAAAAGTCACAGATGTTCCAACATCAAATACTTTTGGTCGAGAACCATTCCTAATATTAAATGATATTTTTGATTAAGTACGATCAAATTAATGAATTTTTTGCTGCAGTCGCAATTATTTTAAGTTTTTTAAGATCTGGAGAAATCCTGTGACATAAATCACAAGTACTTAGGGTTTGGGCACGTACCTTGGATGTCAGTTCTAAGTTGAAGTATGACTTAATTGGGAATGGATACTCCATCTCACTCAGGTAAAACTGGTTGGTTTTAGGATTGAATCCATTACTGAAATATGGCGTGTGGGCCAAAGAAAGGGTGAGGTTGGGGAAGCTTTCCAGCCACTGTCTCTCCTCCCACTCAGATCCTTGCTTCCAACAGATTGTCTTCTGTTGCTCCCAGAACTCCACGGTCTCACCTCTGCCTTTCTCGGACAAAATTCTTTGGAACAAATCCATTAGTTCTTGAAACACCTGTAACATGCATACCAAAGGATTTATGCACTGCATACTTCCATGATAAATGAATTACTCAACCATGATTCTTAAACCTCGAGTGAGTCACAACTCACTTTCTTAGATCTAATCTTTAAGCTCATGAAACAGGAGGCATGATAAATCAATGCTCCCGCTACAGAGCATTCGAAAATCCCATGTTAGTGCTGGTGATTATTTAAAATGTTTTCCATGTGTCAGCAGGGTGATCTATTAGCCTTTGGGCATGAGCAAAAAATGCCTAGGGCTGATTTTCCAGCCACGTTTCTTTACCCTCTGGACCTCTCGTTTCTGTTTTTCTTAAATTTATTCAGAATGAAAACATCAGAAAGGAATTATATTATATATCCTATAAGTTTAATAAGCATATTTTTTTTAAATTGGCTTCATAATATTAATAATGGGGTTTATATAGATTTCTATCCACAAATGTACATATTCATAGAATAAGCCCTCGCATATTTAAAATTCACCTGGCAATCAAGACTGGCCCTAAAAGGTTTCACAGGAAAAGTCCGTTATTTAAGCATTTTTTTAAATTTTTTTTTAAATGTGAGACTTCTTTAGCAATGAAATTTTCACTTTTTTACCAGGTATTCATGCACTTGCCATTGATTTAAACTGAGACATCATCAATAAAATTAATCACAGAAATAATTATTCTAATAATGTTCAATAATTTAAGCAGAATACTAAGTTTAAACAAAGGATATGTTCCTGTAACTCGAATGTTAGGTCTTCACTAATAAAACTACAGTCAAATAATACCAAGAAAGTTGCTTTACTTAAGGTAAGGAACAAACATCTTATGAACAGTTCATGACTATATCTATCTACTCAAAAGTGCCATGCTATTCATCAAGACATGACAAACCTTGTTTGGTAGTTTTAACTTTGTTGTCCCACTATCCACAATTGTTTTTTCATTATTGAATTCCTCGCATGGCAAATTGATTGCATTTCCCCCTAACTCCATTCCAGTGAGCAAGAGCTCATAGAAGTCATCTTTCACAATTGGGGATAGGACCCACTGTGGTACATCCGGGCCAGGCATACTGAGGGCATCTGAGAAAAAAGGAACAATTTTAACATGCACATATTGGTAAGACTTTATTTGCAAATAAAAGAGGAATCATTTCTTGCTGCATAATTCTTTGCAATTATTTTGGGTTGATTATACCAAAGAGAGCAGATTCCATGAGATTAAGTATGATGGTTTTGCACCTATTTTATAGTTTAAAAATCAATGCCACTTTATTAATTACACTGTAGCCTATCCCATATAAAACAAACCATAAACATAGTAGTCAAACCGAAGGTCGGTTTGGTAGGTGATGGTAGAGTTCACCCAGTACTAAGCCCGATGGCATGTGAAATTCATACATCAGGTTAGGGGGGCCAATTCCTTTCCCTGTGACGGTTATGGTTTCCCAGGAATACCTGGTACCCAAAAAATCATGTAGGTTGGCTGAAGCTGCTGGTGCCCCGAGAGGTTTGCCTGAGAATCGAACCCGGGCCCTCCAGTCAGTAGTCCAATGCTCTACCCCTGGACTACCAAGACCCACCAAAATTAAATATCCTTTAGCCTCACAAGTTTCATAAAATACAGGTATTGTGTAATTCTGTAAATACATTGTTGATTTATTTTGCAGGTGTCCATGACATGATGTACTGTTGCATGGCATGATGAATTATGTTAATGAAGGATTTCCTATATTTTAACCTGATGGAACCAACCACCTGGAAAGTAGGCAAGCCAGCTCAAACCAACTGCCAGTCCCAAGCCCAGGTAAATAAATAGTGTGAAATGGCACCGGGAAGGGCATTTGCCTGTAAAAAAAATCCCATGCCAAAACCAAATGGAATAATAGAAAATGGAGAAATCAAAATGGTCATAAATAAGGCCATTTCGCTTAAAAACAGCAGTAAATAGACTATGGGTCCTGGAACAAAGACAGGTTTGGCTAAAGAAATTAGTCGATCAAAATATAAAGGAGATGCGCAATATTAGATTAAGATGGTTAGCATTAAAACAATAAATGAGTGTGTGCGCTGCTGTGGGTGTAATTTTCCGTGTTGTTTTTTTGCATGTGGTATTTTTCTTTTTTACGGTTGGTGACCTAACACCCCCCGCCACACGCCCTTGCGGCGGCTTGCGGGGTATTATGTAGATGTAGATGTAGAAATGAAAGATACAGAGAGATATTGGAGATTTGATGCACAGTGAGTCAAGGATGAAAAGGAAACAAGATAAAGACCTGGTGTGAGTGGTGTAAGATACTCAATACTGGAGCAGATATTAAAGGAAGAAATAGGAGTTGGCATTATATTGGATAAGGATCTAATAAAGGAATTATGCATGGCAAAAAGAAGAAATGGCAATAATAATGACTTAATGATTACACTTTCCTATTTGATATTAATTTATTACATGAATGGTTCTGATGCACTATATCACCTTCAGGTACTAATGTAGTCAAGTGCCGTCTTATATTCATTTTCACTGGGGAAGAAGGGCAAGAAAAGATGCAGTAGAAAGGAGGCAGGGTGGACTTGTCATGAGCAGAGGAAGGTGAAAAAAGGAAAGGATTGGCATAGGGCACTGAAATACAAAATTCATAACAACTCCGGTGATTGATTTTCTGTGCACCATATCAGCAGCAGGAAGAGCATCAGGGAGTGAGGGTAGTTGTTGGTCACCATGGCCATGGGGATTAAGGTACCATGGAGGAGTGAGAAGACGAAATAGTATGGGAGAGGAACAGATGAGTGTTGCATAATCAGCTTTCATGCACTAAAGGAACTTGTGTTATCTTTGGTCATTATTAGGTTCAAATGGCACCATATAAAACCTGAAACTACGCAGGAAATGAAAATATAATGATCTATAAGCTGGAGATTGGAGGAAGCTTGGTCAAAATAGTTTGTGTGTATGATCTTCAGAATGGGAATGAGGAAGATAAGGATAGTTTTTGGGGAGGCCTTGATCAGATTTTAAGGGATACATCAAACTGCAAAAGATTGATACTAGGATGTGATATAAATAGAGATGTTGCAAGAGAAATCCAGGTAAATGAAATAAGTGGGCACAGAAGGTGGAGTTTTAGCAAAAGAAACAAAAGAGGGTGAAAAAATTATTAAGCATGCAGTTACTCTCAACCTGGAAATTATTAAACTAAGCATCTAAAAGATATAGAGACGTGTAAGTTTATTAATAGTGTAGCAGTACAACATAGACCAGTACCAGCAAATTCAATTATGAGAGTTAGAAAAAAGAAGCACCTATGCCAAATGAAGCAAAGGATAAATTGGTAGAGGCTGAAATGAGGAGGCCCAAGAAAAGAAAGAGTTCAAAGAAAATGTTCTAAGGGAAATTAATTTAGAAGTGTGTGCAAGGTTGGATGTAGAGAGCTATACCACAATGAAAATTGGAGAGGGGAGCACCAAAAGATGAGATAATATGGTGGAATAAAGAGTTCCACAGGGAAATAAAAAATAACGACAGAGCTAAAGAAAAGATTGGATTTGATACAGTTGATGCATGACCCATGGTTACAGATGGGAGCCACAGTCAAAGAATTACAAGGCATTCAACTAAATATATAAAGGATGAATTGGGAGTGATAGTACCGGATCAAAACAGGTGAGGGAATGGTTGAAAGATTATTTTATGAGGATATTAAATGAAAAAAATCACAAAAAGACATGTGAAGATGGAGAGGCATATGACGGAATGGTTCGAGGTATAAGCAAGGAAGAAGTGGAATTGGAATTGGCACAAATGCTATGACAGTAGGATCAGACTAAATCCTGGTAAGTTTGGGTAGGGATGGGATTGATGCATGTACTATGGGGTTTAATTGAAAAATTAAGGGAGTAGAAAAGTACATCAGATGGAAGGAGAAAGACCATACTTGTAATGCATAAAAGAGTTATTATTATTAATTAGTTTGATTTTTTCAACACAGCATTGTAACTACCCATTTTGGCTTTCTGCATAGAGCAAATAAAAGTTAGCCTGAGCAAAAGGGTTAAGCCAAGAAACAGGCAAACTGAAAAGCTACAATAATCATACATTATTTCACTTACCTCCAACAAAGAAGTTGCCATAATGATCAAGGTCTTCATTGTATGGTCCACAGAGCTCAAGCGAAAAGGGAAGAGGCAAGGAGCGGAAGTGATATTGACTGACATTGTGACCAGACACGTACGATACAGCTTCAAGCCAAGACAGAATGTGAGATGAAGGTCTTGATATTGATGGATAAGCCAAGCCTAAAATACCCTGCATGTCCAAAACCATTGGAAATATTTTAATTAACTCAAAGGGGAAGAAAATGCACTGATGAGGGAGCCTTAGTCATGACATTTTCACAAAATATTATTATTATTATTAGACAGCACATAGGATACCACTGTAACACAAAACATTTGATAATGAAGAACTAATTAAAATTCGTCCACTGCTAATAGGAGAAACAGTTTTTCAGGGAATCCCGGAAAAATGGCATGAATTTTCTAACAATAATATTGCCATTCATTTATTTAATATCTAAATCATCAGTCTTCAAATCAACAATGAAATTGATTCTTTAGCTAGATCCATACCTGCCACTGAGATCCATTCACATAAAAATTCCTTGAGGTGAGAATACTAGCAATGTCACATCTGACTGGGACAAGATTACGTAAAGATGGTATAGAAACCATATCACTTCCAAGTTTTCCATCCCAACACCCTTGGGTATAGGGTACACCCACATTCTCATTTTTAGTAACATATGTCCTGGATCTGTTCAGACAAAACCAACAATCTAGTTATAGAAAACAATCGAATCATGATATGCTAATATGAAATTTGCTGACAAAGTCGAAATATTCAACCAATTAGCAGTTAATTAACATAGCACAATAGGTTCATTGAAATTTTACAAACTATTGTTGCATTATTAAATATAATTACACAATATTTCAGTGGCTTCTATTTTTTACCCAAATTGAAACAGAGAAGATAAATCTTACTGATACAAAAACAACTAACATAATAAATTACAACTTTCGCGTACCTTTCACTCCTGAAATATGCATCAACAAGTGGATGTGCGGTACCTGCAACGGCAAGATTTGAGCTTCCAGTGTCGACTAGGATATTCAGCTGCAAAGAAAAGATTCACATGTTAACCTCCCAGGTAAACGTGCGCCGGAAAGAAATATATAAAAATGTTTCCGCAAATTCTGATATTCATCTGTAGGAATGCCATTGAAATAATCCGCGCGTACTACTCTATTACATATCAGCGAATATTATCTAGCGGGGACTATAAAAATTCTACATAAAATTTGAAAAAGCAATGATTACTCAAGAGACAATTGCTTATGCGTACTTTCTGCGGGGGTGTTCCAACTTCTGCTTCCACATAATATCCTTCTCCACGACGGCCTTTCAGATTGTTCACATGAATAAAACATGTTGCTACATTCAAAGAAAGTGAAATAAATCCAAATACACAAATAAAATTAAAGCGTAATCCAGTATACGTTCTTGACATTCTCTCCGAAAGGGTTCAGCCGTTTACATATTCAAAACTAAATGCAAGCCAACCTAAAACGATAAAACGTAGTAGGAATTATATTGTCGCAAATAATATAGAGGTATTATTCTGCAATAGATAGCACAACTCAACTCTAGAGACTGAAACTTACAGGTTTGCACAATTCACCGTCGCTACAGCATTTTGACTATGGGAGATAAGTCCTGAGATAATTCTAGAACCAAATTTAAACTTATAAAAAATTAAATTTTTAACTCCCAAAATGTATACACCCACGACTGCTCCCACGCACTTTTTGTTCTTCCTTAGGTAAATAATCGAAACTGTGATCGAATCGCAAGAACATCATTATCGAAAAAACTGACTCTCAGTTATTTGCAGATTATATGAGAATTTCGACAATACAATTTTACTCATGATTCACAATAACGAGCATATGCAGTTTCATTCCGAGGTAGTACTGTAAACACATAAAAGTATTACTCCACTTTAAAATTGAATAACACACATTAGTAATTTATCAGATTAGGAACGTGTACACGAGCCAAAATATTATTACTTCGGCGATGCACCACAACCGGGAGATACAAAGTTATAACTTTCGTTTTTTTTATCGTCATTCAGTTTCAAATACCTTTCAGAGTGACTCAGAACATCAGCGTCATTTATTAAATATTCACTTTAGCGACACACACATTTTACTCTCCTTCTTAGCCGTCTTTTATCTGGTATATTGATATATACCAGATAAAAGAACAACACTATTTTCGATGGAAGTCAGAAGACTACAATGCTCTATAATCTTAAGGTCTACGACAAAAATTTGAAAATATCTGCCCTTGCATTTTGATAAAAATATTCTAAAATATAAATTATTGAGAAACAATCGAATTGTTAACGCTGTGTTTTAGCCTATTCCAATTCCAAGCGCTTTAAACCGACCTTTGATTAGGTATAAAGAAGTAAAATTTTATCTTGAACGGCATTCACCGGGAAAAAAGGCCTCAGCCATAAAAAGAAAGCCCAAACTGACTTCTGGCAAGACAAAGTATTTCCCTTTCCTTGCTAAGGTATGCCGAATATGTTTAGACGTCCCTAAAGCTTTTTACCTAATTGTTAATGTTCAAATGAAGTTAGTTTTTCTGCTCGTTGGAACGCCCTCATTTTAGTCATAAATACTGTCGGAAAAGCTCACTTAAGGGACCACAGTGAATAATCCCACTTGTTCTCCCAAATTTGTACGTTATAAAATATACACAGAATGTAGAAACTAGGACTATAAATTTATGTCACACTATTTATTACAATTCAAGTATATCATACTCAAGTATATCATTCATTATAATCAAGTATTTAAATATTTCCAACTTTCTGGCCAACCAAAAATACACGAAAAGTACTCTTCGTTGACATAAAGTGCCCCTCGTTAATGTGAAATAAATTTTTCGCAAACGAAAGATAGTAACTCCAGTGCATAATACCGTAAGGCGAATGATTGCCATTAAATATTTCTTATTATATGACTCAATTTCCCTTATAAAAGCAAGAGAAAGGGCAGATTCATTTTTCAGGCATATATCGTTAATAATAGCTTTGAACTTTGTAAAATGTGATAGGCTGTCATTGGCACCGAGCGGTGACCGTGGGTAAAGATATATATCTTTGGCCGGAAGTCTACTGAAGGAGGGACTGGCCTTCACCAATGCACGTACATTGGTTTCTATCGCCAGTACGCCTTGAGGAGTAAGCACTCCGCTGCAGTCCGCAGCATGCTCTCTTAGGCCGATCACCGACCAGGGTGTTCCTCCAGGTGATCATGAATACATGAGGAAAACATCCATGTTAGTTGTTGTTAAAGGTTGATTATTTAAGCCCGCATTCCACGGTTTATAAGTCGAGGTTTACTCTCTAAATTTTTGTGGCGAACAGTTTTGTGGTCCCTTAGTGAATGGTGAGCCTGTGAAAAATTACCATCGGGGATCGTCGAATTCATCACTCCACCTCGACCCATCCATCACTTCTGTGAGGTTCAACCACTTCGCGCGTAAGGACATTTCTACTTTGTGGAAAATTAACTTTAAACTATTCCACTCGCGATTTTTAATATTCTTGGCGATGCTATTGAAGATTACTTCAATTACACAAAACTTGAAATAAAATAGTTTGCAGAGTAACAACAATTAGGGATCAACGCGATGGGAAAATTCTTTTGTGTCCACACAACCTTCTCGAAGCTTAATACAAAAAATTGTGGCAACTAAATTATGCATAAAAAGTACAATTTCAAAAAGACCCCTCTCTGTCGTTAGTTTGAAATAACGTCAAAGAATCGTTGACGTGGTATTCCGGTAGTGAAACATTTCGGATTTTTTGCCTCCTACGATGTACATTTCCGAGTGATCACGATCCCATCCTTTGATTACAACCTTCTCACATTAAAAACTTGTAGGTGCATAAGGGTATAATGCTTTGAAATGATTATTAACACTTTTTACGTTTATTCACGCTTACGAATGGTAAAGAGGCATGCCAATACCAATGAGGAGGATGTAACAAAATTAAAACATATTTGCCGCGCCAAACAACTCACTACTATATAGTATATAACATTCCGTAATTCCGTACAATTCTCTTTTCAGAATTGTAATTTTGTCTGTTCACATTTGGTTATCATCCTGCCATATTATAGAGATATTTCTTATAAAACTTACCCTAATCACTTTGGATCATTATTTTAAGAGTGAAATATCTTCACGTTGCCAATATTCCGATAACTCGTGAGTGGAAATCATAAAATTGTGTTATGAAGGAATTCAGTGGGCTTACGGCGAAGCGTTTCACTTTTTGATCGGGAGTTGTTTATACTATTGTATACTTTATTTACTTAATTCAATGGATGTTAAATCTTGAGAAATTAAATTGTCCACTCTTTGTTAACGCGGGCATCTTCATTTGGCATGTTGAGAAATTAATCTCAGGATAGAATTAATGACTTTATCCCAGTATCTTCATTCATTCTTTGCTCAAAACTGGTCAGCATCCTTGGCGATTGTCGGTGGACGAAAATATTTGAGGTCCCTATACATCGTTATCTTGTTGCTCCCGATGTGATATGTCAACCTCTAGTCACATTCTCGATAGGTCGACCTATGGCTGCGTCGTATTGAGTAGCCTAAACGACACTGAAGGCAAAACATAATATAAAACAATTGAAATAAATTTTATTTAATCATGACTATTCTTAAAATTGAATTGATTCAATACTGCTTTCGATCCTATCTCGAGTGAAATACGCTTCACTTCAGTAATATCAATTAATTTCTAGGGACTGTTTTAATGGGTTAATACCTTTAAAAAGTAACAATCGGCGAATGTGATTTTGTAACGAAACATGACATAATGACGGGGGATTAGCGTTATTCAATACAAATTTTATGACACCCGCTGACATACACATGCAAACGTGTATTTTTGACATATGTATATCGATACTGAAAGATAGGTTGTTTTAGATATTTTAATACCCTACAAGCCACCGCTAGGGTGTGTGGCATGGGGTGAATATACACCAGACTAATTTTGACCCGAATATGAGCCCTACCGCAGTCAGACAATGTTATTCTGATCCCTAACCGCGAGTGCATGTCGTGACTGCATGCTGTGGTGCTTAATATTGTCAGGTCAGGGGTCAACGGATTAGGAAAGAAAACTTTGAAATGGAAATATAAAAAGTCTAGACGAGAAAGAGACTGGAGAACCCATCGCATTAAAATTCTCTTCCCTTCTGTAAATGTGAACATGTCTTGTTTTCAGCGAAAATTTCCTTAAGCACATGTGTGTGTAAAACAAATAGGAAAAATAGTAACTTGAGAATCATCCGCGACTTCTATATATATCTCTTTCGAAACGCTGGATAAGTGCTTCCTGAATGACCCAGTGACATGCCTCGATAGCCGCGAGACAAATACTCTTAACTTTTGATGAGATTCCACGAGGATTGTATATGAATGATATTATTTCTCTTCAGTTCCGATGTTTAAGTAACTATGTTCCTATAGGTAACTAAAAAGGGAGGATAGTCAGGGAGTTTCGAAACATATCATAAACTTAGCGTTAAAACCTGATAACACAAGTCATATCATGGCTTACGTGTGTTGAACATGAATTATATTCTAAAATTTTTCTCATAAATTGAACAAATCTTTGAAAATTATTAATCAGGAGGTTTTTTAGACAATAAATGCGTGATTAAGGAATCTCGCCACCCCCCCCATAACAGCAAGTAATCCACAAGGAAAATAGGTGATCAAACATCATCTTCATTCAATGGTAAGTTTCATAACCTAGGTTTCAGCCCTCTGGATAGAGTGTCTTATAAAAAATTACGCAATCATAAGTGCAAAAAACGGAAGCTAGTTTGTGTTGGTTAAAAAGGGGTTGTCCCCTATCAAGAATTTCAATGGCATAAGAGTATGGTCATTAATAGCATAAAAAGTATTCTAATGAGAAGGTAAATATCATTTGATAGTAATAATTTCTTCAGGCAGTCCTGAGACATTGTGACAATGCAGACATCTCAAATATAATTACTCGTCATGATTGTGGCGATACTAAGACATAAACCCAGCATAATTAGCCACTATTGTATTTATTCACTTGGTATTTTTGGGAACGATGAAAAAAGTTTCTCTGCTGGTTCATGATCTTAAATTTACCAACTTATGGCCATAAAGCTATGAAACTGTAGGCGTCGGAGGAAGGCGGAGGTAGAGAGGGGAAAAAAGAATGAAGGAGGGAAACTTGTTCGAAGAGTCGGAGGCTCACATCACACCCAAACTAGGCACTTCAACTCTTTGGGGGTACAGCATACTTCCCTGAAGGCGAGCGTAGAACTGTGGAGTAAGACTGATCTTTTCGGTAAAAATATTCACTTTCGGTGGCATGGTGCGGTGGTAACAACAGACTCGTTTTTAATTCAAACCAAAATACCCCGCTTATATTGGGTAACGTCTCTAACACATTTTTGTTTTCATTTGGTTAGCGGTGTCGTCATATTCTCATATTTCTGGCATCAGGAGCCTCCTGCGAAAAAATTAAAAGGTTTGTCAGAGGAAGTTATAGCTCTCCTATCAACTCTTGAAACCAGTGCTAAATTGGGAAAACATCCTAAATTTGATGGATTCATTCAAACTGAAATTTATCCTGACACCTCGGATTTGAGTGACTATTGAGGAAGGTTTTCGGCTTACACCAAATGATTAAGTTTTTAGGCTAATAGGCTTTTAAAAAAATTTCTCTAACACCCTCTTTACCTTCCTTATCTCTCATCTTACACTCACAGTGACGAGAATTGACTAATGACCGCGTACACTGAGGAACAAAATTGCTTGAGGAAATTAAAAATTATAATTCTCTGCACCCATCTCTCCTGCCTGATTTGGATTTCTCCCAACAATCCTCATTCCTCCCTCAACCATTCCAAGAACTACATCATTTGTTTTCCGTTCCATCCATTTTATTTTCTTTATTCTTCTCCTCATTCACTTCTCATTAGCCTCCGATTTACGCTTACCTCCTTTCCTCAACGACCAAGTTTCCGAGCCATACAATACTACTCACTGCATTACAGTTTTCCCTATTCTTTTCTTTACCTTTTTATTCAGTCGCCGGTCATCAATTCACACATTATGTAAGAGCTTCTTTAGCAAACGTAATTCTTCTTCTTACACCCCTACTACTTGGACCATTTTGGTCTAAAGCAAATCCGAGAGAGGTAAGCTGTTCCACGTACTCCAGTTCATGCACTGCTATTTTAATATTTAAATTAAGTTTTCTCTTTCTTGAAAACCTTTGATTTGTTTCCCTACGCTAAACTCAACTACTTTCTATCCGCGGTCATTCCTTGTTCTAGAATCGCAATCCCTACCTCATTTCTTCACCTACTGTCGCATTCCAATCCCCCATCACTATCAAATGTTTCCCTGGAGGAGCACACCCAATCACATCCCCCAACTGATCACATACCCTGTCGACGTCTTCCTCGCAATGCTTACTTGGTGGCATATATACATGAACAATGACCAAGTTGGTCAGTTCTGTTTCTACTTACTGGTAATATTCTATTCGTCGCGTGTTCTACTTTTCGTCTGGCTCCTACTCATAACGCACATTTTACACATCCATAACACCATCACCGCATGCCTCACTCAACTGACGACGCCATTTAAGTTTTGACCTGGCATGGATGCCCCTATCTAGAGAAAATACTACCATCGCTTCCGCCAGCATGGGGAGAGATCGTTAATGTATAAATTTAAAATTATGATTGACTGTAGCTTTCTTTAACTACGAAACGCACATTTTACACATCCATAACACCATCACCGCATGCCTCACTCACCTGACGACGCCATTTAAGTTTTGAAAACTTTGCTTCAGTTATACGAACCCTATTAACTGTACGGTGCAGCTCTCTACGTCTTGTATTAACAAATAGTGCTCACGTATTTTAAGTTCAACTAAATCTTTCTATCTAATCCCCGACCTGAGAAAAAAAAATGAATGACCTTAGAACTTAGAAGCACCTCGTGCATGGAGGAAACTCCTTTTCTACTGTTTTCAGTTTGCTTTAATCAACGAGGGAGGCCTGAAAATTTTCCGACCTAACAAAGACACAAGACATTTTTTCTGAAATTTCTGAGGCCGGAAACTTTTCAGACCACCCATGTTTAATGAAGTATACATTTAATTAAAATATACTTTTCATACATTACTCGTACTACCATACTATCTTAAGTATTATAAGTGTATGTGGTTATACAATAAACAGACAAATTTGTTAAGGGATATGGGACAAAATTTCATGAAAATTCCTCACTGTGCGCCGCTATTTGAGTACAATTATTGCAACCAATGAGATGGAATTATTACTCCGGGACTATTTTCTCATCGAAATCTTTTACTATTCTATCTACAGGCATCATCGTCATCCGAGCAGCGAAAGAGAACATGTCGCTGGTGTGGTATATGATGTCCTACGGAGCTATCGTCCTGTTAATTATATCCACCATCGCCGCCGCCTTCGTCAGGTGGAGATTTTGTCACTGGCGAAGGCTGGGCATACCTTACGCCGAGCCAACCTTTCCTTTTGGGAACTTCAGTGATGTTTTCATGGGACGAAAATCCTTCGCTCACTGCACGGAGGACCTATACAGGATGTTTGAAGGTGGAAAATGGTCCTTAACCTAAAAACAGTCTCGTCGTGAGCTCTGCCAAATCAATTTACATGAATATATTTCATTTCATTCCTCTTTTATATCCCTAGTAATAATAATTACACTTATCAAATAAATAGTTACAAATGTAAATGTAATACAGTTTGGAACATAGGTTTGGGAGGATCTAAGAGAAAAGACATCAGAGAACGTTTTACGACGACAGTTAATTCTTGATGAAGGAATAGTGACCGCTGATGACGTACTACATTGACGAGGAAGGATTCAATCACATAGCATAGATATTTTTTAGCTATAAAACGAGAGCTAATTATGTAAATAGAAAATTCCAATTATTATATCAGTAGTAATCTACTGGGCTTTATCTTGTAAAGCATTATCTTGTAGGGGTGTAAGTGAAGGTCAGAGTGTAAAATTCGCCTTACCGTTCTGGGCGATATTCCAAGAGCAGCAGCATGTTTCCGCGCAGAGCGCGATGGAGACTGTTCAATGGACGCTCTAACTGCCACGATGTTTTCAAGTGTCCGCACACTTTTAGGTCACCCAGCTAGTTTTCTAGGAAGTGCATATCCTGTCGCCCGTGCATTAGTAATCCATTTACTAATAATGGCGAATCAAACCAAACCGCCAACGAAAAGTCCTTTGCGTTGCCACCACATTATCATTGTTTGTAAATAACGTTTCTATGACAAAGCCTCGATGCACTGCATGGTAACTACTAAAAATAATATTGTTTACCCCAGCTAACGCCTCTACTCCCACTCCAAAAATTCACCTGCGCGCTCTTTATTGATTTTTGAAGCTAGGGAGTCCATTCTGTCTCAAGAGGGATAGAACTGAGTCCTATCCCTCTCTTCCTTGATGAAGGTGGCTACGGCCACCGAAAATTCGAAAAATAGTGAGTCTCTTTTTTATGTGTTTCTGTGTTTTTGTCTGTGTCCACTAGTGCTAAGTGTTATACATTATTATTCACGTCCGTGAGCATTCAAAAAGTGCTATATATATATATATATATATATATATATATATATATATATATATATATATATATATATATATATATATATATATATATATATATATGATTGACCGCGCGGTACGCTTTAACAGGCGGAAGTTTTGTTTTCAGCATTTCATTGAAGACAGTATTCTTCGATATTTAATTTATACAAAGGATCATATATCCTTATGAAAAATATTTCTCATAAATATGTCTGTTAAACTTCGTATTTCAAATTTAAAATGGCTATTTTTCTTCAATTTGTTCAGATTAAAAAGTCTGATTTTAATCAAATAAATTATCTTAAGAATAAATCGAATACATTTGAGTTGTACTTGACCCGAAAGTCATCTCCTTGTACGTAGATACAAATGAGTTGTTATGAAATCCTTAACCCGAAACCCATCATTTTCATCACGGATCCCACATTATCAAATTTAATTCGTCGTAAATATTATTCCACGCCAATAAACTACATCATCCTTCTTCCCGAAAAGTTGATAATTTAGTTTTAATAAATGAAGTGAGTGAAGAAAAAGGATGATCAACTCAGGATCTCAGGATAGATAAATCTGTCTTATGCTCTAAATCATACTTATTAATGTATTTTTCTCATTTTCTTATGATGAAGGGAAACCATATTTTGGAGTATTCCTGGCGCTCCAACCTACACTTATCATCACGGATGAAGAGTTGATCAAAGATGTGACCATCAGATTTGCCAATTCCCACTTCGTGGACCACATATCTCACGCCGACATACACAGGGATCCTTTTTTGGCTAAGAACCTGTTCATGCTCAAAGGGCAACATTGGAGACACGTGCGAGAGTTACTAAATCCGGCCTTCTCCTACGGCAAGATGAAAATTTTACACCCCCACGTTTTGGCAAAGGCCGAGCTGCTCTCAGACATCATTTACCAGTCAACGGGGACAGAAGGTGAGTCTGAATCTGCATTTTACTATGTAAGGTATCATATGGCTACGGGAAGGGGTATTTTGATAATTTAGTACAAGTTGAATATGCGGTTTTATTGTTCAGTAAAACTTGAAGAGCTATTAAGGGTTACAGTGGCTTAGGGATTTGAGGGGGGGTCATTTGCTCTCCCCGCAACCTCGAAGGTCCAAACTCGCCCAAACTGTTGAGAACGGCCGACTTTCCGCATTAACTTGAGAGAAGAAGGCTGTTTAATTATGATCGTACTTGTGGACAGTCCGAAAAATCCTGTTATAAGACTCTGAACTCAGCAACAGTTTTTCCTTTCCCGCAGGAAAAACGCTGGACGCAAAATCACTCCTGGCCCGATTCACCACGGACGCGATAGCGAGCTGCGGCTTCGGTCTCGAGGTGGACTCTCTCCGGAATCCAAAAAACGACTTCTTCAGGATGGGGCTCCGGTTATTCGATCAGAGCCTTCGTCACCAGATGAACATCGCCGTCATTTTCATGTTTCCAAAGCTCGTTAAGGTAAGAACATCCAGTTGAGGTAAAATAAGAGAGGTGTGATGTTACCGATGCCATTTGGATAGTATCCGTGTCTGGTATCTTATTGGAAACTGGAACCGCATTTGTCAAATCTGGCCTTGAAACTCTTTTTTTAATTGACTGATTAAGTCTCGAACCTACACTTGCGAGTAGGTAATACATACATCAAATATTTATACTTTCTACAGCAATGCATACTTATTAAATCCTCACTGTGAGTAGGGAGATGGAGATACCCCTACAATCAGCGGAGATGGTGGCCCTATCAGCCAACAATCGAGTATATTAGTGCCAATGGGAGACTTCAATGCTTATAAAACTCTCTGGTGGTGGGGTAAAGGATATATAAAAGGTCGAATAGGGAGAAAAATATGATGTTACTAAACAGTTCATAATACGTATTATTATTTTAAGGGAGACTATTTCCGCATTGATTTGGCCATACGCCCAAGAGGTATAAAGCACCTATTTCAGATGTTCGTTTATATTGATTCATGAATTTTGAGTGGCGTGGGTGTTTTAATCTGATGCTTAAGAAGTGAGGCCACTAAAATCTATTTGCCGAAGGTGAATTTCCAAACCTTCGGGAGAAAGCACCGATTACCATAAAAAATTCTGGTATTAGTTTTTCATCCAGTATCTGTAGAATCTTCCCAATACCAAGCACATACTGGGGCACTGAATAAACACCTATCGATATAGAGGATTTTAGTGAGCAATTACCGACAAAAAAATGTCACCCTAAAAGGAACACCCAGGCTATAGTCTTGTATTTGGACGCCTAGTTAGAGATTTGTTTAATAGGAGGTCTAGGGGAACGAAACCATTAGACAGTCGTTCCGAAAATGATTTAAAAAAAACAGGATATGAGTAAACTCCTCAAAATTACACCTCTGTTAAACGTGGTTATGGTAAACGTAATATTGTATCTAGGTTATTAAAAGAACTAGGTGGGAATTATTCATGGGAGAAAGCTTAACTCACAGACTAAATTTGTTCTAGGAATTGGAAGCAGGTCTCTTAAGAAATGATTTTGTCAATGTACAATTAGCCTCATTGCATACAGTAGAAGAGAAAATTAAATTATTATTTCAGCGGTCATATGTAGAACCAGCAGATTTAAGATATCATTTTTCCAACCAAGGAAAATGGATCATAATAATTACAACGACCGAAACAGGGAAAATACCATTATTATTCTCGTAAGCAACCTAGAATCCTGTAATTATTTTCTCTGGCCCTTATTTTATCGTTTTTCTTCTTATTAGCAGTTTGTCTCTTATGCGTAGACAAGTATTTTGCACTTATAAGTCTTAGTTAATGTGGCTGTATCTGACATTACCTCCATTTAAAAAAAATATTTTGCAAAATCATTGGTAACTAGCATATGAGCAAACTTTAATATTGACGTTGGATGCCTGGTGTGGAATTACCCCCTGCACATCATCCTAATGCGGGCTTGAAAGGTACCATGTTGCTATAGGAATATATAACTGGCTCAAGGCTAAATGGAGGTTATTCATTTACGTTAATATATACAATTGTTTTTTATGGCTGAGTCTGTAGTCTCTGCTGGAAGACAATCACACATGTACTCAGGGGTTGCAAGGGCGTATCAACTCATTCATTTTTGACCCGTCAATCGTCCTTAAATAATTTGAAAAAGGAGAAACAGGAGTATAAAAAAATAAGTGTCACCCTAACTATCCAACTCGGATTTATGGAACACAGTGGCCCTCGTGATTCGCATCCATACACCCAATCAGAGTTTACGAGGAAGAGCTCATAAGGCAGTGACCCGATAATCGTGCATAAATAAATGAAATGACGGAATTTATTTTATTTATTTAATCACGATTATCGGGTCACTGCCTCGGCGGTCCCTTCTCATAAACCCTGAGCGAGTGTGCGGGACAGTAATAACGACTGTCTCTGTGATTGTTTGTTCCACCCCCCAAAGAATACGGCCTGCAATATGTGCACCAATCGTTGTTTCGCAGGCCATAGTACCATATTATCAGCTAATATCTACGTAAATTTATTCTGAATACTTCTTCGCCGTCTAGTTAATGAAGTTTTGATCCTGCTTCCGTGAAATTCTGTCACATGGGGTACTTTGGTGACAATGCCTACATATCCAGGGCTGGGAGTCAATTTGTCATCACCAAAGCAATTTACGACACCGAAATTCCCGAAAGAAAACTATAAACTCGTCTTCTTATATTTATGGTCGTAGTTGGCATAGTATGTATGCACTAGTATGGCATGTACCCTGATTACATATACGGCTTTTAAGCCGGTGCTTACGCTGCGGCAACTTGAAAACTCGTCAAACCCACGGTTCTTTACGTGCATCTACATGAATACCCAGGAATACACCAAAAAGGTGCGAGGCAAAGGGTAAAAGCACTAGGTGGGAAGGGTAAGAGATAATGGAGAAGAAGAATTATGTTTAAAGGGTTATGAAAAGGATTGAGTTGTCTCCACGAGTTAGTTTCAAATTCGTAGAGATATTGATAATCAAAACAGAAATAGACTTCATAAAATCAAATGACATTTTTCAGTGACTACATGAGTGCGCAATATAACATTAATACTCTTGATTCCCGTCAACGCCTTACACAAAGAATTCTCTCCAGTCTTGCTCAATAGGTTGGAGGAGACAGCCACGCATCTTCTGCTCATCGCGTTTGAATAAAAGATAATTGAATGAGACATGTCGCAGGAGAAACCCTTAGGAAAGCGGAAATAGATTGCCCCTGTGTACTTAAACATAGCGATGAAAATATGGTCGGTGCAACTGCTATAAAGCGGAATCACGGCTGAAAATCCAAAACAATAAGTTGCGCGAGATAAAATCTATCCCAGCCCCATCTTTTAACGGAAACGGTTAAGATTGTGGATTATTTCCTCTGTGGTAGAATACATATGTAAGATTGCTTGGAAAGATCGCATTTTAGAGTTCCAAAACAGATAAATTGCCATTAAATACATTAAGTCAAAATAAAACCAATTCCTGTTGCCTGCGTTCGGAGTTATTTTGAGAAAAGATGCCGCATGATATGAAAGTTCAAATCAGGAAATTCCAAATATTGCAATATGCATGAGATTTATTCGAAGGAACAAATCCTGCTTAACCGTATTTTTATCTGATTCAGGGTAATATTTATTATTATGTCATCCATCTTTTAATATAGGCTTTGGATGGACACAAACTCTACGTTCCTATATTTCTTAGCTTCGAATAAGAAGGCACAGCCTGACACCCCACACTACAATAAACTGTTCCACAATTCTCCATATTTGCAACCTCTCTTCATTCCGTCTAACTTGTCCATCCTTTTTCTCGCCCTACCTCGCCGGCTTAACGTCCTCCTTTCTTTCACAGCCTTTTATACATTCCATCCCCAATCAAAATTCTCCACAACCACCTTACTTACCGCCTTTGGATTTCGCCCAACAACTCTCTCTCCTCCCCTACCATACCTAACACTTGATCGTTTGTTTTCCTTTATGTCTATTTCATCTGTTCCATCCCTTTTCACACACACATTTCAAAAGCATCCGATCTATGCCTATAGTCTTGCATCAATGACCACGAGGACCTAAAATGTGTAAGAAAATAAAAATCCTTGAATGCATGATTTACCTTGACATGTTAATTTAATGCTTGACATGTTTGAGGTGTAACAGTAATTGATTTTGCTAAAATGGTGTTGGTACTATATGCTTTCCTCTTGAGTCCAATAAATAGTTGCAAGTTCATTTGAATGCTGGAATTGTTTTTGTAGTTTTCTCTCATGCATGGTGCGTGACTGGGCTCGTGTGCTATGCATACCCGGCGTGGATACACCCGCTGCCACACGTCTTTCAGGGTTGGCTTGTATTGTGCTAGGGTAGATATAACACGCACACATAGTAGAGAGATGAGAGAGTATTGACATCTTTTTCGTCGCAACAGGTGCTGAGGGCGGCGATCGTCGTCCCGGAGGTGGCATCCTTCTTTCGACACCTGGTCTGGGCCGTGGTGGGCGAGCGAGTGGCGGCGGGGGGCCGGGCGAGGGGGGACTATATCGATTACCTCATTAGCGTAAGGCGGAAGTGTAAGGGGGAAGCGGCGTCTGAAGGCGAGCGAGGGGAGGGCAGTGATGTTCCCGTGCACGGGAGTGGACATAGTCACAACGACGCCAAATCAATAACGGGTGAGCACTGAGAAATTCTGAGGACACAAACTTAGTAGAACGCTCTGGAGGACGTTCTCCAGCGCGGCAATTTATTTCACAAAATGTCTCTGACACACTTTTCTGAGTTGCACAGAATTACGCATTTCCTTAGGCTTTGCTCTGCAAAAGGTAATGGGTTGTTATATTTATGGACACTACTAAATCGCTAAGGGAAGGAAGAGTTTCTGCCGTCCCATCAGTAGCTTCTTCGTGGGAGTAAATTGACCAGAAGGCTATTTAGATTAGTAGTCATGGGGTAGTTTCCTTCGCTAAAAAGGGTGACGTAGTAGTCTTTGAGTACTATAGGACAATGTTTTTGATTTTGCCCGTGTCATTGATAGGCGTAGGATAATAAACAAAAGAATGGAGTCATTCTCAGGCGTTATTTGGTGGAAGTCTTTCAGACTATGTGTAAATGAGGGAAGACTAACATTGCAGATTCCACTTGAATTTTCACTTTGCCCGACCATGGTTTCATCGCAAGGCAATATCATCACCTGATGACGATGCCTTGCAACGAAACCATGGGCAACATCATCACCTGATGACGATGCCTTGCCACGAAACCATGGTCGGGCAAAATTAAAATTCTGGTGGAATCGACAAAGTTAGTCTTCCCTAATTTCCGCCTCCAATCCAAAATTCACAGCCCATGGGCTCGGTAACAACTGCCTCCAGCCGATGGCTATTTACAGTTTTTGTCGGTTACTGGAGGTTTCTGTTAGGTATATTGTGGTTTTAAGGGCTCGAGTTAGGGAAATTTATATTGGGTTGGTATGTGGGAATTGTTGAAGATAGTCTTCGGTCTTCGATGAGTGGTAGTTGCAGTTGTGTCGTATCTCCAGGGGGGGCGGCAACATAAATTTCCTTTTTTATAAAGCAAAATCCCTTTAGAAAGGGAGCTATGTTGCCACACCCTGTAGAAGAGGATTGCGTGTCGCCAAGAATGATACTTCCGTTGCGGTAACTTGTTCTTTGGTGAATTTTAGCAGTGGAGTAATTTTTAGGTCTCTCTATATGTCGATGTTCCTGATGAACCACGGAGAACCCACAGATTGCCTCAGAAGCTTGTTTTCCGCCGATTGGGGTCTTTTCATGATTGAGGTAGCTATCTGCGTCCAGAATGGTGCGGCGTATGAGAGAAGCGGTCGTAGCATGGTGAGGTAGATCAGGCGTCTTGTACGGAGGGATAGAGGCGCCGAGGACCGCAAGATTGGCCAGAGTCTACTTGGACAAGGGGCTTTGTCTAATTTACACATTAAGGAATGGACGAAAGGAAGAATGAGTATTTTGGGGAATCGGAGGCAATTAGTGAACGTTTTGCAGAAGATAGTAGTCGAAGGAAGGCATAGACGACTTATCCGAAACCTCTACGTCTCAGGCTGCATAAGCGAGATTAGATGATGAATAATAAGGATTGGACTGCAAGGGGTTGAATGAGACTCTCCATTATCACCCGTGTTTTTCAACGCATACGCGGAGGAAATACTAAGAGAGGTATGGGAAAGACTGGAAATAGGAATAAATGTAAGTGAAGAACTCATCACAGTAGTTACATTTGCGGATAATCAAGCTTTAATTATACAGGCATCCAAGAGATATAATTTACAGCTGAGCGCATCACAGAACGTGAAATAGGTACGGTATAAGAATCAATACTCATAGAATAAAGGCTATTAGGATCTTAAGTAATATGAAGGTTATCTCAAACATTAAAGTTAGATGGCATAAACTAAAGCACCTATATTATGTGCTGCATACGAATATGAGCCAAGTAGTCAAGGAATTGAAGGAAGAATCGCATTAGGCGTAGAAGCTTCTCCAAAGAGAATGGAATTTATGCCAGGGGCTTTAAGTAAAGATGTAAAGAAAAGATTAGTGAACATTTTGTTTTAGAGTGTACTTTTGCAAATGGCTCTGAAACTTGTTTGCTTGCATTTTCGATGGAATGGGTTTACGGATTTAGGAAGTATGTAAAGTTTAAACAATAATTTATTTCAATAAAGGGTATTTAGTATTGTGCTAAGTGGAGCTTAGAGTAGAGGAAATGCTTGGATTCAAGGTTCATTGAAAACTACTCAACCGGCAGAACACTACCAATAACAATGATAAAGAGAGCCCCTTCATGGTTCTAAAGAATAAGATACAAGTGCAGATGGATCAGTTTTTGTGGTCCTTTGCCCGGTTCGTTATTAAAGTTACGTTCGAATTAAATCTCAGATATCCACCCGCACATTTTGACTAATCGTTTAAAGTTATCAAGTGAACTGCATGCACGAATCTAAATTACTTTAGCCGAGTAAAAAATATTCATTTTAATCAATATATGATAAATTGGTTGTTTTAGGCGTGACTTCATGGAATCGATTCATTTTAGAAAGAAAAACGATGATGAATAACTGATCGTATCACTATTTCACTTGATAAAATTTTATTTTACGACCGGGTTTCGATGTATTACATCATCATCAGATGATGATGTAATACAACGAAACCCGGTCGAAAAATGAAATTTTATCAAGTGGAAAAGTGATACCATCAGTTATTCATTATGGTCGACTTCCACCACATCACGCCTGAAGCTACTCAATTTGAAAAACGATGACTTTGTAATTACAGATTATTTTATTTAGACATGACGTTCGGCGTCATCTTCAGGTATTGGCATTTACAGATATCCATCGTTATATGTGTTACACTCAGGTAGAGGAGGGGAGGACCAGTTAGAGGGGCGGGAGAGGGTAGGTAGAGGCATTGTTCGGAGGTGGGTCAGTGAGGGATTGCATAGCGAAGGGAAAGATTGAAAAAGGGAGGAACATCCCCCATAAGGAGCACTCTGGTCAAATGGTGAAGAAAGGTTGGGTGGGGGTGGTAAGCTGTGAAATTACAATAATAACAAAATCCTATACACACATCCGATTATTTCTGGCTCAACTTTGTGGAAGTTCATGTTCATTAAATGAAGAACACAATGTATTTTTCCACTGCTCTTTATTTTGGTACTACCAGTTTTAACGCTTAGGCGCCATCATTAGGTACCTTTTTGGTACCATAGGTACCTAATGATGGCGCCTAAGCGTTAAAACTGGTAGTACCAAAATAAAGAAGTGGAATACAGGTATACATTGTGTTCTTCATTTAATGACTCCTATATATAATTCGGTGGGTCACGGTAGCCCAGTGGGTAGAGCGTTGGACTGCTGACCGGGTTCGATTCCCGGGCAAGGCACTCTGGGCACCTGCAGCTCCACCCAAGCCAAAGTGAATTTTCGGGTATCAGATCTTTCTGAGAAACCATAACCGGCACAGGGAAAGGAACTGGCCCCCCTACGCTGATGTGTGAATTTTCACACGCCATATAGGGCTTAGTACTGGGTGATCTTTACCATCACCTGCTAAACCGACCTTCGGGTTGATTACTGTGTTTATGGTTTTTTTATATATATTTCGTGGGCCAAGGGAGGGGATGAGGGAAGAGGTGTTTGTGTCACCAGGCGTACAGGTGTCGGGGAGTGGGAGGAATACTAAAATTCGTTAACAGTATTCTCCTTAGGGGTTAGGTGTTAGAAGAGACTCCTTAGTCTCAATCTCGCCCCAAAATAAAGGCGACTATCTTGCTTACATCTACATAAACACCCTTAGATCCACCAAAGAGGTGTGTGGAAGGGGGCGCAAGCACCAGTTGGAACGGGCAAGGGATTAGTGTACTCTGTTTGAAATTTATGGAGGAGGTCTGAAAAGTTTTTGACCTCGAAAATTTCAGAACAAATGTCTTGTATCTTTGTTAGGTCGGAAACTTTTCAGACCATCCATGTACAATTGCTCTAAAGCACCCAATATTCGCCCTTTATTTTCCACATGTAATATTTCAAATTTAAAGTCACTTTTATTGTCAATTAATAGCAAAGTTTTCACGAAATGTGACGCTGACTTTTGGTCTATCAAAGTCCATGTGCCCCCTCACAGGTTCTCAAGATGTTTCCGATTGTTTGGTCAGTTTACACCGCGTTATGCTCAAACCAAAATTTATACACTCCACATTTTTCTCCATTTGGAAATTTGCCTTTTGTGTTAAAAGTATGTTCCCGAGGCTCAAAATATTACAATAAGGTATTTTAAGAGAGAATAATATAACTGGATGACGTAACGCGTTATATTTCCAAGAAACTTACAAAAGATAGGATTAAGTTTACTAGAGGGGGTGCTCATCCCTCTTTCTACCCTTCACTTCGATAATACAGGTTTATAAGCATGACTGTCTGTATGAATCGGTACTTGATGAGGGCGTTCAGCGACAGAAATTGGGTCTTTGTCTGAAGAAAATACAAGAGAAGAAATTTTTATCATCGTGACGAAAAGTAAACATTTAGCAGAATCTAAAAAAATCCTTGTAGCTAGTCACGCCTCCGTTACTTAAAAAGGTCGCACCTCCTGTTTGATGATGGAGGGTGTGGCCGTCCGCAAAGGCGTTGTGTATTCGTAAATAATGAACTTTTCCTTGCCAATCTCTAAAAGGAGAACGAAGAAAAATGATCTCAAGGCAACTGCAACTTTCGCAGGACATTAAATGATTACTACTCAAGTTGCCCTGTGAGACGATTTATGGGCATGTGCTTTGCCAAGGATTCGATGACATCCTTGATGAAATAAATTTTTCTACAAAAATCGATTAGTTGACGATTGCGGTCACATATACTATCGGCTTTACGATCGGATTGTTTTTATTGGCGAGCATGAGCGCTACCGGTCAACCGGATGTCTCCGATGGAATACGACTATAATCTGGGATCGAGTAAATTTTTCTAATGATAATTATACTATTGAAGTTAGCGGTCAGAGGCACTATCAGTACTACGATTGTATTAGCATAAAGCACTCATAATTCCATATTCCCAAGAGATTCTTCCATTCCGCTCAATGGCCATATAATTTTTTGTCATTCTATATTACACCTTAATTTTCACATTTCTCATACGAGTTTTTGCGATTATGTCAAAGGCTTATTATCCCAACGTTTTATTAATTCCGTTGGTATTCAGTTAATCAGAGGCACTTTTTTCACCTTACGTTATTTCTTCCGTATCAGATACAACTCCGCGTTTGCAGTCTCCAACATTGGCTAAGCGAGTTAGACGGAGGGGAAAAACTAAGCATTATTGACGTCAAAAGAATGTGAAAATACATGTAAATGAAAAATAATTTACTGCGAAGAAAATTATTAGAAATTTAATGTAATGTTAACCAATACTTAGTAGTATCACACTCATAAGGAAAACCACGACATAACATAGTAATTTTGGTACGTTACTTTGCTATTATTTAGCAGACGAGTAGCAATCATATTCCCTTTTCATTATGAAGTTGTTTCAAATACTCTATCCGTTAAGTCCATCCTTTATCTTCATCCGCAGCCAGAATCTACCCTGTAATCTTCATCTGATATTTACCCTGTGATTACGCTGAAGTGGTGTCTCTCAGTTCGGTTTGGGAAGTTGGGAAGCAAGAAATCCGAGCACAAGGTTATTCCATTCCATTTTGGTGAGCTGCTACTCTTCAGGAATATGACATGAAAGTTTCCCAAATACACTCGAATTCTAAATTAATTTTAACCGAACTAAAACGACTGTTAAATTAACAAGATCCTGGAGCCCTCATTTCCCTAGACCCTTCCTCATTCCTCCTTGTGCTTTCACCCCCTCCCACACAGCTTTTTGGCGGATGGCGGGATATTTATGTAGTCGTACTATGTAAAGATTTAATCTTCTGCGTGCAAAATATGCGCAGATACCCATAAGGAGAAAGAGGAGTTGAAGGGATGGAGGGGTTTCCTCAAATTTGGACGACGCACAAGGAAAGTGGAAGGGGTGAGGTCGTCCAAGTATGAAGGTTGAAATTGAGTTGTTTATTATGAACGCATGGCGATAACAACACTTTCGCAATTCTCACGGGAAAGCGCGAGTGCTCGTGATAATCACAATATTACGGTTGAAGATTTCAACTTTTATAACTAATCTTGTTCTCTCAATCAATAATCATCGCAACTAAAAAATTCTCCGCCCATATTATCCTCAGACTCACCAATTCCCGCTGTCAAACATAAAGCAATTCCGTTTCTCTCATTCTATTTTCCGGTGGTCGAAATAATCCGGTATCTCAAAGTCTAGCTCGCAAGTGTTAGGATATCTCATATTATTTCTCATCCCTGACGAGGTACGTTCAAGTTCCGAAAACATCATAGTTTTTCTGACAAAATTATCACGCCAGAAAGTTGAAGCATTTAATATTTCTCAACACAATATCCCTCGAAATGAACACATTTTTTTATAGCGTCGACGCCATGATACCATTACCGCCAAAAACATTTCTGCAGGGGTTTCTTTTGCCCAATAGTAAAACCGATTGGTCAGTGGTCGAGGCTTCTTGAGCTAGTTTTCAAACGACGTTCTAGATTCTTTGAGCCGTCATAGTCACGAACGCACATCCCCGAATGTCTCACACAATCGGAGATGAATTAAGATGGCCGTGAAACCACGCAAAGGAAGAAAACTGATGAATACACCCTCTTCTTGCACACGAAACGATGCCATTTTAATCAGTGAAAACACTTATCCCTCTAGTGGCGACGGTACGAATGAATATGCGTTGCACGGTGCAGCCATCTATGTCTTATATTACGAAAGAGCGTCTGCATATTAAAGCTCAACCATATTTGATTCTACTCAGTTCTGCGAAAAATAATTTATAAACTTTAGAACCTGAACTTACCTCGTAAAGTTGAAAATCCGTAAAATCAACATTTCAATTTTCTCACTAAAATATTAAAGAATTGAGTTAGTAGTGCAGGACGCAGATCATTACACGGATAAAGAATTAAATTTTGTATTCCCTTCACTATAAACCGTACCTTGCAAACAACGTTTGAAAACTGTCTCGTGCGGATAATTGATTTTTCGACCCGTTTGATTGCGGTCACCATGGAAACCATATTTTCGCCGAATCCATGCCTCCCTGGATGAAAAGAACTTTATAATCAAACATTATATTTAAGAATAAACTGAGGGAGTAGATGATTTTTAGACCATTCCTTCATTTCGCCTTGCGGAGACACAAAGAAAAACTTTCAATAGGCAATAGTAAGCAAATGTTGACGTCAATCATTAAATGTGTTCCTAATGTTTTGTCATTAAAATACAAACCGTGTAGAGAAAGTAATATGCTTGCCAATCTGATTTTCTGTTTGAACTATAAAGATCAAGCTACAAGCGTTTTCTTGTCGAACGTCCACCTTTCTTTCACAAACTCTTCTTTCAGCCTGTGGTCGAAACAACATATACGCAATTTCGACCGCCGTATTACTCACAGATTCTCATTCGATTGCGTTTTATCGATTTCAGATTTTGACGGTGATGACTTCGTCGCTCAGGCGTTCAGCTTCTACTTGGCCGGATACGAAACCACGTCCACGGTCGCGGCCCTCGCGCTCTTTGAGCTGGCGAAGAACCCGATAGTCCAGGAAAAGCTCCTGGCTGATATCGACGCCGTCCTCGAGGAAAGCGGACGCGAAGTCACCTTCGAGGCGATCCAGAAGATGAAGTACCTCGACATGGTCGTCAGTGGTGAGCCCATCCCGTACACAGTTATATAGGTTTATAGCGAGATCCCAGCCACATCTTCCCTCAAGACACAGCCTCGAAATGGCACACAAGGTTTCGCTGTCTTGAAAGTCTGCTGCCGAAATGTTGAGTCCGCCTCGAGTAGTACGAGTATCTGTTTAATACGAGAGGCGACTGACAGCTGAGGTCATTTGCGCCATTAGGGATAGGTGGGTAATTTCGTGGTGGTGGGATTTTCTCGCAAAATGTTCATGCCGAACGCCTACTCGTTCAACGAAATACGGCGAGGAGTCACAAAGTTTAACGTCCCATCCGACGGACTTCACTCCACTTGAAGCGCTCTCCACAAGGACACCCAAGTAGGGATGGGTTCATCACTGAAACATTCTTCCACTACAACAGGTCACAACACTCGCTATGATTTCAGAGATAATTCAGAGGTTTTCAAACACAAAACGGAATTTTGACAGTAGGTTTGTGAACATACTAGTATGTTTTGAATATACGAATGCTCGGAAAGAATGCTTTCATGAACTTCAGAAATAAGAAAGAAATAAGAGCTTACTTTGATATTTTACGTATGGCCTTCTCCACTATAAATATGAATGCAGGAACGAATTATATATATATATATATATATATATATATATATATATATATATATATATATATATATATATTCCCATTCCCATATATACATCCCATATATGCATATGTATATATATATATATATATATATGTATATATTTATATATATTTGTACAGAAAACACCTTTCAGTCGTTCACTTATGTTTGATTCACACGCATTTCATTATAGTGAAAAGAAAAATTTTAAAAATAATTCAAAACAAAAAGCCGCTCACTTCTATATTTCGGTGGTCCCAGCCACCTTCATTAGGGTGTGAGGATTCCCATCCCATTCCCATTAGTTACTTCTCTCATACTGATGAAGGCGACTGGGGCCGACGAAATATCTCGAAGGTGAATCATTTTTTGTGGGTGCTCCATTTTTATGTCAATTTGATCCTCTTTTTAGGTCAAAGCAAACTTCAATCATGGATATATTTGTAAAAGGATCGAAACAAATGCCAATGAAATGTACTGCCTATATTACTCCTTGCTATAGCTTATATGGATAAAAATGCAAATGATAGGAGTGTGGAAGGGTGTTACAAAAGCAATCTGCTCTCACAATCTCGGCGACGCAGCTCCCTTAGTTTCATGAATTTAGTATAAACACAAAGGAAAAGCTTTGCATAAGGTTTTCCTTACGAAAATCAGTCCAAATGAACAACTTTTATACTTCACGACTTCGTACAAATATTTTATTGATTTTAAACTCAATGAAATAAACATAATACTACGTATGCGATAATTCTCAAATGTCCCTTAAGTACAACGATCCTAAAGCGACACGCAGGTAGAAGCTGCGAAACTCAAGTTCAAAATATTTATAACTTCCTTTAGCGCAACCTTAACTAGATCTTACTTCGGATACAATCCAAATTACGACCATTGGAAATTTCAGCTAAGAATAGGTTATATTTATCTCATACCTTTTTAAAACAATATGATCTGTAGGAGTAATTTAAGATGAGAACTAGGTCAATGGCCTAGATTCTGCCCAATGTCGTCGACTTTGAGAGCACTTGCATATGCGGGAATATATTGAAGGCGGTAGCTGGGTAAAGGGACGGTGGGAGAGGGGGTGAGCGTGATGTAGTGGTGGGGGGATGGAAAAAAGCTTTCACGGACTCAAGCGCACAGCTTCCGCAGGTCGTGACCCAGTTTGCAATCCCAGTGGGTCGCACCTGAGTTCACGATCGATCGCCCTCGGTGCTCTCAATCGTCCGTCTAGGCCTGACGACACTTGACGCCTGCCGAGCAACATGGGAAAATCACGGCCGGCTTCGGGTCTTCGATATCGTCCGGTGGAAAGAAGTCATCGTTTGAATGGTCGCCACCTGCATTCACACTTCACTCAAAGTAACAGAGAAGAGATTACAGGTTTCCAACATCGTGCCAACAGGATGGAACGAAATCGTCGTCCGCATTGCAAATAGTCATTGATCAGGCATAACATCGAAATGATTATTCATTCGAACAATTGGATAACAGCTGATACTTGTGCATCATCACCTATTACAACTGATGAACGTCATTAGTAGTCCTGCTAAGCCTATCGGCTTTTCAGCAGGACCAGCCATTTACTTCAGAGCTTAAACATTGTATTCTTTATAAAATAAACTGCCATCCGTTTAGAACCAAAATGCATGTTTATGATAAAAGTTGTTCGCCTGCCCAATGATGCACCTGCCTCATATCTACAACTATTTAAAACACAATATTTTCCTCCGATTAAACTGCTCAAAGGAAACTGCGTGAAAATCATTTCTTGGAGAAACTTGGGTAGTTTTAGGTGAATTTCCAAGAGCATTTATTTATGCTAACATGTTTCTGTCTTTGAGCCATAACAATTGTGTAATTTTCTAAAATTTTTGAAAAAAAAATCCATGAAACTAAGTTTATTACTTGGAATTGTTAATAGCTGAGCTTTCCCGTAATTCTCAGTGTTTATCACGGGCCCGCAAGGGCGATCTTTTGTAAAAAATATTTCAAATATGAAGGACTACCCATTTTTAAAGAAACTAATATTGTATGGATAAATATATTATTATCGTTTCTGTTAAAAAAAATTATGCCTTATTATATTATCACGGAAGATATCAGTGTTTTGCGTCCACAAATCTTTTTAAACTAGACTTTGCGAATGAGAAAAAGAGGGCGACAGCTGTTTACCTCTTCATCTGTTCCTTACGACGCATAGGGCATCGAAGGAAATGCGAGGGAGGCGAATGGAAAGGGGCTCCTTGGAAAATAAAAAAGTGAGTAAAGCGAGGGGGAAATCTTTCGCAGAAAGGTAACGAAAATATTGGTGAGGGAGTTCAAAATGAAGGGTTTTATGGTTCAATGACTTCGCCTTCGAGGCATTAAGGGGATTGAATGGATAGGATTTTTTGAAAGTTGCAAAAAAGGATAGAAAGGGAGGCGATTGAAGTTGTGACGGATAGGATGATGGAATGGAGGAATTTGGCAAAGGAATTCCGTGGAATTGAAAAAATGAATTAAGGAGGCACTGATATCAGGGGGGGAATTACTGATGAAGATGATCACATAAAATATAAGGTAAGAGTACAAAAGAAATGAAGACATTTACCATAGACTATTGTATTTGTATTGGTACGAAATTTCTTCAGGAAGTTGATTAATAGTTTTTGGTAACCACCCAACACATCCTTCAACATGAATGACACCCATGATGAAATAAAATTAGGAATGAAAATTGGTGCGAGCTACACTTTTGTGTGGGATATACATGAAGCAAATTTTAATCGGAAAATATTCCGACAGTTGTTTTTTTCATCTTAGCTATACATTCATACGAAAAAACGTTTTTACCGTGGATTAAATCGATATTAGAACTACAAAGTCAACTTCACGCACCCAAAAAGTGATCGGCGTGAAGAGGCGTATCTAAGTTGTAGAAGTAACTACTCAGAAGTAGTGAATAAAGTGCTACTATTCAATTTCAATAGAAATAATGAAAGATGAAATGCAGACTACCAATTTCGATTGTGTCCATACTGCCCTACCCATTTACACGTTTACTTTCGCAACTGTCACTAATGTGAATGCGCTAAGTTTCCTGAAACGTTTAATATTCCTTTCTAAGGCATTTGTGGCACCAAACCAACCTTCTGGTTGATTAATGTCGTACTCATTCCTCAACTTATCTCTCCCTTCCTGACAACGAACATTCCTAAAGGTATTCGAGCACCACCGAATACACGTAAGTCGACATGAATGTTTACCCTGGTACACCCAAGTTTCTTTCGTAATTCTGTTTCGCAGACAGTACTTTAGGAATGAGTAGGTACGATTAATTACGAGTAAGTACCTAAAAATTCTATTTCAATTTAGCGATTCATATTCTATCGACACTACAAAGATGATAAAACTCTTCGCCAGTTGGCGTACTGCTATCAAATTTAAGTGATAAAATCAAATCTAGACAAATGTTATTGTAGAAATTATGCTGCTTGTTGCGTAAAATAATTTATTTTGCCTTAGTATCAAATTTGGACATTTACCACAGAAGTGTCACATGCTACACAACAAGTTCCATGTGGTCCAAGTTAGCCTGATTCATGTTGGATCAAAGTCACTTTGAAATTACGCAATTCCCCACACTTGGCGTTGCGAACTTTTTACCTCGGGGCAATTTATTTCGTTTAATTCAAGGAGTACTAAAAATTACAAATATTTTCAACACATTAGTAATAATCATCTGGTTTGGTGCGCCAGAAGCAAAACAGTATTTCGTGATTCAGCTGATTCGCTTGATCTAATTCACTCTTTCCAGGAAGGGACTATTAAGTATCAATCTCGCCCCAATAAAGTTGTTAAATAAATACATAAATACCATATTTTTTCACGAGCCTCATTCTCGGAGGTAATGGAACCCAGGGGAGATCTATAAATTGACAACTTCTTTTCGCAGAGACTCTCCGAAAGTACCCATCGTTCCCGGCGATCAATCGACTGTGCGAGCGGGATTACCTCCGATCCGAGTTGGGCCTCAGCATCCCGAAGGGCACCCACGTTATGATTCCCGTTTACGGGCTCCAGAATGACCCAAGGTTCTTCACGGACCCGGAGGCATTCGACCCGGAGAGGTTCTCGCCGGAAGGGAAGAGGGATCGATCGAGCCACTGCTTCCTACCCTTCGGCAACGGCCCGCGGATCTGCATCGGTAAGGCCGGTCGCTTTTCCCTCAGATTTGGAGTGGATATAGAGAAGTTGAACATGAGAGCGACTGCAAAATCCTCCTACGTGATGTAAATAAAATGGCTGCTTTGGTAAAAAATAATGGGATGGATGTTGATGTCAGTAAATGTAAATCCATCACTCTTATTAGCAAGGCAAATGCAATCAATAGGGAGTCAAAATTTTCCGTAAATGTACTATCTAAATGTGGTAGCTGTAAATACTAAGGTGTTTATTTAACCGTGGATTTAGGGTGGGGGTCGATCGTGGAATTTATTGCTAAGAATGCTCTCAAAGCGTTGAATCGGGTGATAAGAAACCTCAAAGGGAGAAGTAGAGCAACTAAGGAAAAGGCGTGATAAGACTGGCGAAACCAATTTCAGAGTACCCAGTACTCATCACAATGATGGTGTCCACATCAATGACAGCTAATAGAAAAACAGGAGAAGGAACAAAGAAAGTATTTTTTTGGGAAGAACAAGAGGACAGTAAGTGTGAGAGAAATGTTAAAAATATTGGACTGGAAATCTTTTCAAATTGTGAGAAAAAGAATCACACTCTGTGAAATTTTCCACGTAATTAGAAGATAAAGCTTGGAGAGAATTAAGGTGATACGTGGGAAATCCAGACTTTATAGGGAGAAACGACCTTATGTATGCGTAAGGTGTAGTGCCGGCCGAAAGAACTAATATTTGTATTAAAAAAGTTTTATCTCTCAACAAAATAATCTTGGACTGGAGGTGTCTACCTGTAGAACAATTCGAGCCCTTTCCAAGCAATGTTGATATATCTAAGAAAAGTTGCAAAACATTTACACAATTATTTGAATGCATACAAGATATATGACACTTGTAAAAATACAACATTATTCTGATCTCTTATCGTTCGGGGGTCAAATGACATCTATATCTATCTGTTCTATTCCTAATATCTCTAATTTCATAGGCACGATCTGGCCTACCGTAGTACGACGTTGTTTATACTACATGTAAATTTTCAATATCATCCCTTAAGAGACATTCTTCCAATTTGTGCAAGAGATTTAATCTGTAATTTAACCTTCACTCCGTGAGTGATTCCCAGCCTAGCTCCTCTAATATTTTGGATACGCTGCTAAGTTTATCATAACAAAGTTTTACTAATCTGGCTCCTCTATACTCTACGTGATCCAATTCAGTAATTTAATCCAAATTCATTAGGATCCCATATACTAGCAGCATATTCTAAATGAGGCCTAACCAAGGTGGGGGCACACGGGTGGAATCTTACCTAAGGTTTATTATTGCATTATTTCAGCTACTATCTATAAAGAAAGACTTTTCATTATCCTTACTCGCCAAAGAACACTGCAAATGCTCACTGATGAAACTTTTACTTCAGCATTAGTCGAGCTCAGTCAATTTTGGAACTGTTTAAGTCATTTCACTGTGTGAACTGTGATATTCCTAAAATAAACAAGATGCGGTGATGCACTTTTCTTCCACTTACATCTGTAATTATTAGAGGATACGGCCGATAGCCGAGGTAATTTGCACCGCTAGAGATAAGTGGGTAATTGTTTAGAGATAGGATATTCATGGAATGTGGGGGAGGGAGGAGAAAACCCCTGTGCCTAAATTAGTCTATTCTTAACGATAGGTGTCAAGGGGTCACAAATTTTAACATCCCATCCGATGGACGGTACACTTCACTTTGAAGTGCTCTCTAAGTGGAGAGCTAGTAGGGGTTGGGTTACATCTAAAAATTATGCTACTGCTGGTATTCGAACTCGGACCCTCGGGGTAGGAAGCTTGAACACTAGTGCCAGCGTAATAACCCGATCTCCCTTTTTTAATGCAGATACGCACTGGAAATGATCAGCATCTAACCGTAGCCAAAAACGCTCTCGTCAAACTTAAATTCACTTTTTCTTTTTTAAAAAAAAGATTTAACACAGTCATGATAGGGTTGATAATGGCGGGGGATGAGGTGGGGGGGTCATATCTTGAGGATCCTCAAAATGGGGTAAAAAAGAAGAAAACGGCCGAAAATATTTTAAGGACGCCCCTCTACAAATTTTTTTATGTCTTATGCTACTTCTGCAAGGTTCTAAAAGGCATTGGGACGAAGGAATATTCACCACGTTCACCCGCAGAGACACTCCACCCAAAGGAGACGACGCGATCGGCCTTCGTCGCCGCAAATCCCTCCCCTCGCGGTACAACGATGTCATTTCCCCGTCCACAGGGAGGCGCTTCGGCCAGCTGCAGATCAACTTGGTACTCGTTTGTCTGCTCTGGAGGATGCGGGTTTCGCTCATTGACGGACTCCGAGGGCTCCGGAGCTTCCCGATCAGCAAGAGAGGATTCCTTATCCACGCGGAGGGTGGCCTGCCGCTGGTCTTCGAGAGGAGAAATGGTGCGCAGGAGTGATGGCCACGGTCCACTGAATCGGTGGTGGGGACCGAGAGGACTCGAGCTCAAGGAACGGACTCGGAAAATATCAACTCCGGGAAACTTATCTCAACTTCGCTCTTACTTACTGCTCTTTCGTTCTGACTTGAGGGTAACCTAAGCATGCCCCGCCAAAATGGTTCAAAGCGGCGAGAATTGATGCACGCGAGTTAAAATTTTACCTACCAAAAAAATAAATAAAATGTACTCGTATTAAGGTAAACTATCATTTAAGGTAGAGTTTTGAAAAACAGATTGAAAAACCGTTACGTTTCTCAGTCACTAGGCATAGTTGAAACACCCCACACTACGATAAACTCTTCTTCAATTCCGCATGCTTTCTACCTCCCTTCATTCCATCCATTGTGAATATTATTTTCTCCCCCCTACCTCCCCTGCTTAACATTTTCTCCTCAATCACAGTCTTTAACACTCCATTGTCAATCAAGATGTATCCTCCCCCCGCACCTGCATCAACCTTTCCGGCCTCCTTTGGATTACTCCCAAAAACCCTCTCTCCTCCCCCACCATGCCTACCACCTCTTCGTTTGTTTTGCTTTCTTTCTATTTCACCTTTTTCATCCTTCTTCACACACACCTTTCAAAAGTGTCCAATCTTTCTGAATTCTTCTTGCCTAAACGATGAGGTTTCCAGTACAAAACTACGCTCTACGACAAAGTTTTCAATTACATCTGTTAAGCGTGTTTACTCAACGTTCCCGCCATCAACTCCCTATGCCTTGCAAAAGCTTCTTTGCCGAACGAAATTTTTCTTCTTGATCAAAGTAATAGTGAAAAGATAATACTTGAATGAATTCTATCTTTAAAGGCGCAATTATGTTTATTAAAAAAAAGAACTTCGTTAAAAATAACGGTAATAAACGCGAAGGCTGGCTATGGTCAGTGAAGAACCCCGGCCGAACTCAGCCCAACGCGTTACTTAATGCACGGACCAGTGCGTCAATGAACTCAATAAAAGTGTTCTTCATATTATTTCAAGCGATAGCTGAGAATAAATACAGTAATTTAATTAAATCATGGGGGCATAAATCCAACTTAATGTATTTACGATGATTTTAAGTGTCAATCATTTAAGATATCTATTAAGGGACGTATTTTCCACGAGTCTCGGGTTATATTTTTCAAATTGTGTATAGGTATTGCAATACAACATAAGTATTGTAATATACGACTGCAACGAAAGTGAGTCCTTAGAAATAAATGCTATAAATGGGCGCGACAATGAGCACAAAATAAATATATTATTTTCAGATTGACCGAAGAGAATACATAGGATTTAATTCATGAGAATGGCAATGTACTGATTTATAATGACGACTTGAAGATACATTCTGGCAGTGCCAGAGTATGGCCCTTCCTGCCATGTTGCTTTCGATGTCTCTCTCCGATGGAGAGTTAGGTCTTCTGGCGATTTTATGCCTCGGCATGCCCACAAAAAATGATTAGGAGTGCTAAACATCAAAGCTAAAGCTGCTAAATTTGATTGGCGGAGTAAGAGATCTTATTGTATTTGATTTCTAAATTCATCGATTCTTCCTTATGGAATTGATTCCTTGAAGGGATCTTTTATTTGCTTCTACAAGGTTTTAGAGTGGAAGTGTATGATCCCCATTAAATATTCCACTAGTCATATCTTAATTATTTTATTGTAAACTGATAAATAGTTTAGTATTCTTAGTACCCTGCAAGCCACCGCCAGGGTGTGTAGCAGGGGATGATTTCACACAATACTACTTTTGAGGCAAAATACCTTTCCTCCCTAGCCCGATCGGACAACGTTATTCTGATCCCTGATCGTTCGTGGGAAAAATGACATCAGTCATACACTTAATCTCTCTAATTTTATTTATATGATCTCACCTATTGTAATACGATGGAGGTAATAGTACATTTTCAACACCATTGCTAAAGAGACATCCTCCCAATACATGCAGGATATTTATTAATCTGTAATTTAACCTTCGCTCCGTGAGTGATTCCCAGCCTAGTTCCTCTAATAGGCCCCATTTCTCATAGCATTGCATCTAATATTTAATTTATCGCGGTATAAAAGCGATACAATTGCAATTTATTGACATATTATTAGCATTTACAAACTGTACCTGTTAGTTCGTCAATATTCCTGTAATAATCTCAGATTAAAATGTTTTACCATTCGCAACATGAGAAGGGAAAACAATTTTTGTGACCTACATGCATGCGAATACTTAATTATAACCCATATACGAAATTATTTCATAAAATAAACTGAAATGCCAAGAAATGTGTTTGGCGTGTTACTCATCCATTTCCCTCCCTACTGAACTCAACCTTGGAATTGTGGAAGAGCTTGAACGTTCTGGTGACTCCTAGAGCTGTGCTGGTGGGAGAAACATTAATTGCTCCTGGAAGGGTGACCCATGCCAGATAGATCGAAGGTAGGAGGCCAACGAAAGGTAGTACGTCTTTTTCTTAATGATGCGACTGCAAAGACATTTCAATCCCAGATCGTTACCCATTTTAAGCGACACTGTCAAGTTAAAAATACCACTGAGGAAGGCAACGGGAGATCATATCAATTATTTATCCCAATAAATAATGACGGACGCAGATAAGAAAGTGAGTTCTGTCAATTGCGAGATTCGTTCGCAAAGGGGAAGGCAAGGCCTCAGAGGGAGTTATCAGATGAAAAACTTTTACATAAGCAAAAAACGAGACGCACAAGAGGGCTGCGACTGTTAGGTTAGAAACTTTGGAATAGAAGGACAATGTTGAGGACGGGAAATTTAGGTAACAAAAATCATGAGTGGGAGAAATGATAAATAGACTATGAAGGACTGTGCGGGTTAAGATGGGAAGAAATCATAGGAGTTATTGGTACATATTAATTTATAATGGAGAGAATTAGGGACAAGGAGGGTTAGTAGTATTATTAAACAAAATGGCAGGGAAACCACTGAGTTATATAATATTATTAATAGATATAAAAGGCGATACAGCATGAACATTCACGGAACATTCCCTATTTAGAGTTCGATATAGAGACTCCAGTGAGCCTTGACTTGTGCAGTGAACATATAAACTATCCAGTGATTATAAACCTAGTAATAGGCTTACATGTTTTTAAACTTATATATACACATATTTTATATATTGGACAGAAAGAAAAACAAACGAGAAAGTGCCGGGCATTGTGGGGAAGAGGGGAGATTGTTGGGAAAAATTCTAAGGAGTCAGGAAAGATGGATGCACAAAGCATATTGATTGGCAATGGGATGTTAAAGATTGTGATAGAGAGGAGAATTTTGGGGAAAAGAGGAAGGAGCAGGAATAGGAGAGGCATGTTGGACGGGATGAAGGGAGGAAGGAAGTACACAGAATTGAAGAGGGACTTGCTTACTGTAGTGCTAAATGTTGGGTTGGTTGGTAGACAAGGGGGTTGTCGCCGTATAGAGGAGAAATTAGATAGATTAGACAGATATGATATGGAAATTAGGAAGTACTTGCGAGTAATGTGGGATTAGAATTCGATGGTGGGCGAAGGACGAGATGAGAGTGAGTCAGAAGAATACGATTTAAAATCAAAGAAAGATCGAGTGATGAAAAAATGAAATGTTGCCTGGGGAATAGAATAATCATAACCAAATACGGATTTTAACTCAACAACAGACGTAGTTAGGAGTTGAGTACTTACACCCAAAATCAGGAAGAAGGTACAAAGAGCTGAATAATTTATTATCTCGTATATAATATATTATATACGAGAATCTAATAGTTCGAAGGAAACGTGGTCGTAAGTGCAATATAAGAGAGCATTGATTGAAACATTTAGGCGAAATAGAAAGGATACGTAGAAGAACTATATAGGTGTGTGTAAAAGATATTAAGCCAGTAAGTTAAGGCAGATAATACGAAATCGATGAGATCAGCTTACGAGTGTATCCTGCGGGGCTAAATAGCGAAATTGAAGAGTCAACGAAGGAAACGAAAATGAAAAAGCTGTGAGAACACGGGTATATGACATCCCTGCAGAAATGCTTCAAGGTAAATGCAAGCATGAAAGTTTTTAGCGGTCTCTTTTGTAGCATTCAGGGAAAAAATTGGCCAGGAGACTTCGTTGGGTCAGCATTCATTCCCATCCCAAAAAAGGGTAAGGCAGCAGCTTGTGAGGACTGTACAAGCCGCCTGAGTTCATTTCACACACAGCGGTAGTACTTGGAACTTAGAGTAATAAAGGGGAGAAAATAGAAAATGACTACTTGAGAGAAGATAAGATTGGGTTTAGAAGGGGATGGGTACTCGTGATACTATAGCAGTAACGAGGTAACTCATAGAAAGGCAAGAATATTACCTACATGTATTTATTTACTGTGTGAATTTCGAGAAGGCGTCTAATATGGATAGAGAAATGGATGTGACCACTTCGGCTTTAAGTCAGTAATGGTACACATCTATTATTACAAAATGTTTATCGACAAATCTCAATCAAATATTGACTTGGAATTGAAGTAAAAACGAATGCATGCTCGGATTGTCTTTTTTTAGAAGATTAAACATATGTTTTATGTATTACCAAATTTTCCACTATGCATATAAACTCTGGATTGGGAAAGTAGCTACTATTGCCACTTGTCGAATGTTTACCATTGTTTAAGTAGCCTATGTTAATGCCAAAGATTTGTTTTATTACATAATAGAGTAGTATTTTACGATTTAATGAATGTTTTCCTTTTCGTGTGGCACTATACGCGACAGTTTTAAGTTTAATCTATTTTGAATAAGTTTTAATCCCGAGTAAAAGAGAAGTGTTACCCCACACGGGTACCGAGCACGACCATTAGCGTTCTGTACGTCTAGTTTGACTAGGTGTACATCGCGAAGCAACACGATTTCATTTCACCATCGCCACAATTTGAATGATTGTGCCATCATCCCAATTGAAACTTCCTATCCTCTATGGTATTTGCTCCCTAGTCTCAACAACTTCGTGATTTATATGCAATTCATCTTCTCTGCTGAAAATGATAAAGTGCGCAGTTTGGGTATTTGGAGTCGTCCTTCGCTGTACCTATTTATTCATCTTATCCTATTTGCGCAACAAACTCTTCTCATAGACATTCCTCTAGCTTTCTTTATCTGCGGGTAAGAACCCTCATCTGAAGAGAGATCCTAGCCCACTGGAGTAATAAGTAAACCACAAAGAGATGTCGCCGCAGTGGAACGTTGAATTGGGAGGATCTGCGGGATGGAAAAACGATGTGTTACGACTGCGAATGCCCACACTTCATACCTTCACACGTTCTAAGAAAAGGGCATCTAAAAAATTACTGTCACAGCCTACACTACTGGTCCTAGCATGTAGGCACTGAAAGCTCGAATTATGCTGGGTCTCCTTAGGACCTTGAACCTTGGGTGACCATGAGAATGTTCAAATACAAGCCACAATATTGTACAGGAATTATCTCGGGTCAAAGCGGGAATATACTCAAACAAGTGTCCTCAACCTTGAGACTTTAACAGCAAATATAACGAACATATATAGTTGCTAGTTCGATATCTAACCTCGATAATCAAGAGTTGATTGATGAAAAATCAGCACGGTTTCCGAAATGGTAAATCCTGCGAGACAAAATATGCGTTTTTTTCATGATATTCTTAGTTCGGGAGTAATGTTCCAGTGGACCCGATTTTTCTGTATTTTAGAAAGGGTTTCGACAAAGTACCTCATAGTAAACTACTCTCACAAAGCTAGAAGCCTATGTCATAGATACAAAAAGTATTCCGACCTAGATTAAAGACTTTTTGAATGGTCGAGTACAAAGAGTAATCATAGATGGTGTTAGCTCTAATGCAGTAGAAGTCACTTCGGGTGTTCCCCAGTGAAGTGTTTTCGGACCCCTTTCATTCCTTTTTTACGCTAACGACCACAACTCCGTAATCACTAGTATACGTATGGGATTCTCATAAACTTAGATTGATTGCCAAATTGGACCGCTTACAGCGTAGAGGAGCTAAAGTCGTAAAACAGTGTTATGTCAAGCTGAGTAGCGTTTCAAAATTATTAGAGGATCTAGGTTGGCGATCGCTCACGGATCTAAGGTTATATTATAGATTTAATCTCTTGCATAAATTGGAAGGATGTCTTTTTAGTAATTATGTTGAAAATGTACTATTACCCCCATCGTACTACGGTAGGCGAAATCATGCCCATAAAATTGGCTAAATAAAGTGTAGAACGGATAGATGTCTTTATTGCCACGAGCGATAAACGATTGTTAAATTATTGTTATTGTATTGTTTAATCGACATCGATCTGGAAGTCTCCATTGAACCATTCAAGGCATTGAAGTTCTTTTATGCGATAAGGAATTGGCCGTTAATTTTCGGCGATTTATATAGCTCTAAGATGAGAAATGTTGCGCCATACAAACCGGAGCGTAATAAACTGCATATAGTATATCAGGGTTGTGACGCACTGTTCAGGAGCCACAACTGAATGTCGAGTGCCGCCCAATTAGACTTTTGATATCAGCCTGCAGCAAGCGTCTTAAAACGTTGCCATATTCCACAAGAAATGCGTTTCAAAGCTGTAAGAATGTAAATATACGCTCCTTTTGGTCAAGAGAGGTACGAGTACATCAATTTTACCGTGATCAGTAGGTCTCATAAAGCTCCCTTCATCGCGAGCATGATTATCTTCGCCATTGCCAGAAATTTCTTGGCCAACAAGGTCATCGGATTTATAACTGGCATAAAATTTATGATGGCTAATTACGTGTATAATTGATGGGAAAGAGATAAGTATACAAAGTGTGCTTTGTCAAATATGTTGAGGGAACTTTGAGAGTCATTTAAGCGCTAACGGTTACGGGTAAACCTTATTTCATAGAATATAATATGAAGATATTAAGAGAGGCAATCGATGGAGATAAATTATTGCAAATTTAAAAAAATAAATTAAATAAAAACCTATGAACTTTATCAAAATCAATTTTATTCACCCTATCATGGGTTTCGCATTTATTTTAACATAGTTCAAGATTTTAAAGTGCAAATGACCATTAGTGATGCAAGCTAGAAATTAATAAGATTTTCATGCGCAAAAAAACTATCGCGAGACTCATGGTGCGAACCTTTCTATGATAATGATATCTTATTATAAGGATAAATATAAAAACTAATCTTCAAAAGTGCTTGGATAGTTTTTGCATGGGTTCATTTGAAATTAGTGGTAAACGAATTTCAAGTTGGTAGGGATGAGTAACAGTGTCAAGTTTTCAGAACCTACAGCTTCTTTTAACTCAAATGAATTCAGCAGATAATGTCTATAATCCAATCAAATAAAGTCTAGATTTTTCAAACTTCTGGATCTTCCTCCTACCTATAATCCAGAGAAAAGCATACCTATCACTGCATTCGAATTGGGCATAATGACGATAACGTAAAATATATTTACTTCGTTGCATGCATCAAGACTTCACTTTCTAAGGAGAAGGCAATTCTTTCATTTGTTAATCTTCATAATGAAAAACCTTGTAAGACTAAGAGATAAATCTTCATTTTTATCATTTGTTCTAGTCACACTTACTGATCCAAAATTGGCAATGGTATCAAGTTGAAAAATTGCGAGTCTCTCCTCAGAGCCTTTGCTAAGGATTATAAGTAAGCGGCCTTAAAATACGTCCCCTTGGCTCCTTATAAAGCTTAATTATGCCTTTTTTGTATATCATTTCAATTTTCAAGCTGAAACGAGTCAAAGGCACTGTTTGAGCGTACTTTGATCTAAAGCTCTTCTCAATTAATATCGAAATTCGTCGATGAAAATTTCAATTATCGCCTGAGAAAGTTGATTACAATCAGCATAATTCGAGCTACCACCGGTGACCTCTACGAAAAGTCTTAGAGTAAACGGTCACCATTATATTTTTGTGATCAAATGACCTATTTAAAGCTTATTTTGGGATGAAGAAGCAGACGGAAATACGTGATTTAAAGCAAATGGAGTGCATATAGTAGGGGAGAAAGAGAGGAAGACATTAATGTGTTGTATAGGGCGGAGGAAGGGAGGATTTGGTTTAGAGTGAATAAAAATGAAAGAGAGAGTTTCGCATTGGCTCGATTGGACACATTAAAATCAGTTATGAAAAGGAGAATGGTGAGAAAGCGGGTGAGAGGAAGTTCAGAAGAATTAGTAATTGGTTTGGATAGCCAAAATTAGGGCAGAAACTGTAATTTTTCCAAAGAGGCAGTGCCCTTTGCCAAAATATTTTCAAAATTAGTTCAAAGTTTGCAAGGGTTTTTAATCCTCAGATTTCATTAAATAGATCGTTCATCTACCAATTTGGATCTCTTGCGGGACTGAATGAAACTAACTGACGACATTTGATTGTACGGCCTCGGTTGATCTCATTAACATATTTTCAATTTTCAAGGTGGAGATGACAATTCGAAAAGTAAAATTTTCGAGACATTGTCATTTTTTCTATCAATCAGAGACATGAGTGTTATGTAGGGAACGCTTAAACTAGAGTAGGCCGTCCGTCGTATGGGACATTAAACTGTGTCACACCTTGGCGCCTTTCGTTACGAGCAGGCTAAATGCCGACGCCGGGTTTCTTTCTACCCTTTTTCCCCCATTCGAACATACTACCTCAATCAAATCACCCACGTAACCCCAAAGGCTCCCAGCCCCCAGCTGCTGCCAGTCGCCTGCCATAATAATTACCAACTAGACTTTCCACGTATCCGAGCGGAGCGCTAAGGTCCCCATGCCCTGAAAATTCGTAATTGTCTGCTCTCCACTCACCTTAATTCAAATCGATCAACGTCTTTGACTGACATTAGCGATGGGAACGAAGTCTATTCCCCCACACTCTCTCTCCCCCGGAGTGACTATTCTATCTTTTTCCGCATCGTCATGCGCGTCACGTGTTTATGTTCGTGAATGTATCCCCATACCATTATTTATCTAGTCGTATTTACGCCCTTGGTCGGGGACGGATCTCGGTAGGCTCGCAGTAAACTGCACAGTCTAATAAGCCGGAGAGATCTTTGCGTAGTCGTGAGATCGAGGAGTCATAACCAATGCTCCCGTCGAGCACGGAAGAGGAGACAATAAGTCCCTGGACTTGAGACGGAGGAGACAACTCGAAGAGCTAGTGGTGCACCCGCGTAAGTTGAATTTCCCCCAGGATCTCTCTCTCTCTCACACACAGACATTGGACATATCCATCACAGTCATCCAATTGCGTGAAAATACATTTATTATTATTTCTCTAGTGTGAAGAGGATTTGAAACTTTGTACATTTCCGGGAAATTTTAAGTCGGTACGCAATCGCCGGTTTCATCTCTTACGGGAGACTTAAGATCTCACCGGTTGTCCCGAATGTTTTCGTTAAATTCAAAAAGCTTCGCACTCAATTCTCGATGGCGAAAGAATGAATTCTTCCACCGGTCCATTCTAAAAACCCCTTTTCGCGCGCTTTCTTGACAGCTGATCGCGGGTTTGCAATTAGGCGAACAAAGAAAATTAAAGTTGAAATGGTTAAATTATTTTTCATTTTAAATTAATTTAAATACGTATATAAATTTAATTTCCAACTAATTCAAGAAATCAAAGTACAGGAATCTAGTGAAATTCAATTTTTTTTGCCGTTTTTTTGTTTTTCATGCATAATTTACTAAGTTTAACCTCCCGAATCCATGGTGATTATTCTCTGGTTGTGCACAGTACTGATTTCATCGTTGCATGCAGTTTAAGTACAGGATTGTTAGCTTCATTTACCTTATGCATAAACGGTGATATTTCAGTAGGTGCGCGAAGAACTCGAAACCAATTGTGTTCATCCCTTCATCTCTTCCGCGCATGGCCGTTCGTTGACACTGGCCATAGATAGCATTTGCTGCCCGTTTTTCAAATCTGCATGTCAGTTTAGTACATCATATTCACATTTTTTTATATTTCAAGCCTAGCCTATGCAAATTTCAAACGGTTTTTCAATTCAATTGCATAATATCTCGAAATTTCGTGCTCTTACTTGTTTAAGCACCCTTTTTATTGCAACGCTTTTTCCAGACAAAAGGAAAACAAAGCTCTAAAAGAAATACTCTTATGAAATGCACGTAGATTTTAGGATGTATGATAAATGAATCGAATCGAAGTTAATCGAAGTTTCCATTACTTATATATCTTGAATTTTTTATCACTGTACTGTATTTTTGGGACACACATGCTTTTTACCAAAAATGATACCTAGCTCAATGAATTTACCATGTCCAACAAACTAAGGATACGAAGTTTTATACAAATATATTGATCCATTCCTGTTAAAATATTTACATACATAACAGCCTAAAGTTCATTTTGAGAATCACATACATATAATTTGCAGTTATAAGCTACAGGTCATTTCCCAAGCCTTTTTGTTAGAATAACTGGTTTTGAGTAGGCAATTACACCCTTTGGAAATAATTGAAATTTCATTTTAATATGGACTCCAAATTTAGCAATCAGCCCCCGTTCAACGAGCAAAGCTGGGTCTTTAAGCAACCAACCATTAAATTACTATCATCATTTTTTTACTACCACTTAGAGTTAGTTTTGGAATTTCCCTCATCATACATCGCCGTGAGCTTCTACGCAGTTTCTCTCACACTCTTGTTATATTTACATATTTTCTTTCCTCGTCTATCATACCTTGTTTCGACCTTCATACCTCTCAAAGATCCCATTCTCTCCCATCCTCACCCACTCACCATTCTCCCTCCTATGAAGACCTTCAACACCCCTCTATCTCCAAACTTCTCCATCCACTTCTCTTCGAATTTTCACCTATCACTTCCTCTCTTCCCCACAATATGCAATACTTTGTCTTTCTCCTAGCCTTACTAGTTTTATCAGCATTTAACTAATCCACCCTCCTACCTCAGGCCTCTGTTTTGGGAACAGCCAGAGCTAAGCCTAACAATACTGGTTGGTATTTATTTCCTTACGTCTTTACTCAACATACCTGTCATCCATTCCCTCCTAGAAAATGCCTCTATTTCTATCGCAATTCTCCTCATAATGTCACCACTATTTAACCCATTTTTCTGTTAAGTACTTCCCATGTAGTAATATATGAACTGATCTACTTGCTCTAGTTTATTCCCTCCTGCTTCAAAGTTTAACTTAGCCCTTCTGCTCATAATTATCTCATTAGTTTGCTCTTCATGAGATTATTTTCATATTATCAATCAAGATCAATGCGTGTGATACTAATCACACGCATTGATCCCTCAAGGCATCCAACAGTAGCTGTAATCCCTCGACTTACTGAATTATTATAGGGTGACTATCTGAAAACCCATACCAATCCTATTCTATGAAGGTAATTTTTTTCGTCTCCACACCCCTTATTTTTTCCCCGCAGTTCCCGCTATTCCATTTAAAATAGCCCCCATCGAGATGTCATGCAAACGTCATTTTAATAAAATGTAATCCATTTGTAGCCTTAAGTGCACACAATCAAATGAGGATGATAAAGCAGGGTCTTTTCGTGTTAGCTTTCGTAAGTTAATATCAAAAATCTAATATTTTATGCACGCTCTTTTGGCTGTGGAGGACTATCTCCACAAGAGTTATGGATTGGTGGTGCAGAAATACATGTCGTTCTCACAAAAACCTGTTTTCGGGTTTGTGATTGTTTGAGGTTTGTAATAGGGCTAACATAACAGCACCTACCCGCCTATGTTCAATTGATATAAAATATTTTTTTGTGAAGGAACAACCAAAATTGAATAGTTTCAAAAATTGGTGCCTCTGACCTAGCCCAAAATAAGTTGTAGAGCACTTTTCCAAAATTAATAGGATACATTGACTCGTGCAGTCACAATCCTACGTCAAGATTCTCATTTTTTTTAAAGAGTTCCCCGCCCTCCGATACATTCTCCTACCCATCCTAATCATCTCTCCTGCAATTCATTGCTTTCTTATTTCTTCCATGTTTACAGCTCTCCTTGCTTTCCATCGAGTTCCTTCTATATCCCTTCTAAGTTCCCTATTTCCTTTACCTTAATGGAGACATATGTTTCCTTCCCCTGTCTAAACTCAAATTTGTATTTGCCTGCGTAGATTTTCACACTATTACAGGTATAAAGGTAGGTAGACACATTTTTGATAATATTGACTTGGCTCAAGCGTGTCATTTTCGTCTATATTATTAATTCTACACTCAATGCAATTAGATTTGCTTTGAATTCTGCGTCTGAATTAAGTTTAGGAAAGTGAGGGCCAACCGACGATCACAGTGAGAATTTACACGCTGAGGAAAACAAGAAGAGCTACAAGCTTCAGTTGTGAAAAATGATATGAACAACGAGAGACTTGCATTCATGTGAAACCAAATGACAAAATCCACTAGGCCATTGCCATACCTACTTGGTAAACTGTTCTTAATTAATTACTCACAAAGATTTATCATATTAGCGTCTCATTACTACATTAATGTTAGAGCTAACTAAGCTATTGAAAGTATTGAGTCCTGACCAAGTTATTGTAACTACGTATTAAATTAGATGATAAACTGCATTTACAATTCACTTACAACCAAGTTTTTCTTCTTCTGTGATATATCTTTTTAAAATTTCTTCATGCGATATTTCCTGTTTCCACTCATTTTCATCACTTCCTTTATTTGTACACTTTTATTTTCTCCATTAACTTTCTACTTATTTGCAAACAAATAAAAATTAGGGTTGAGTGGATGAACCACATGTAGTGGCAAGGGACTCGACCGTGGATGAAACGACCTCTGTAGCGATAGTCAATTCAACGAATCATCTTAGTCAATGCAAACTACTGCTAAAACAGTATAGCAATAGATGTAGCGGATGAGAGAAACGTCCCAAGTTTGTCGTCTCCTAACCATAAAATGTAAATTTTGATTTTTAGAAATTCCTGAAGTTACGGTATCGGAAAAAAATGTTTATTGGACGGAAAGCGTATTTATGCGTTGACTAGAACTTGCTAAATATTTAACGTTTTGACTTCAACTCTTTCTACGCCAGCTCCCAAATCTGTTTGAAACCCAAGCGATTACGTAGTTACTTTCACAGGCACTTGGCTCACGGGGACAATTATGGAATCACAGTGGAGGTACTTGAAGTATTATGGAGCTAAGAAAAACGCAATCGCGGGGGCTATTATTGCATAGGTAATAAATTGTATCAGAATGATAGGAACGGAATAAATTACTAAAAGTCGCTTTGACTAAAACAGTCCCATATACTGCAAGCATAGTAAAGATGATAACAATAAAATCACTTTAACACTACTGATATTTAATTAAAAGTTTAGCGCAAAAAACTGCGATAAATCCACACCAAGTTTTCAAGGACATCATATGAATTGAAAAGTGTACAGCTTTCTAAGTTCACCATCCCATTAAATCGCGGGAAAATATGTCCTCGGTAACCATTACGTAGCTATATTTAGATACGCTCCATTTCTGCTACGCAATGCCCGTTCACGTGTTATAATGTGGGGTACCGTGTTTAGGAAACCGACCATCTTCTTTTGTCTAGTTAAATCTTTCACGCGGCTAAGCGCAATAGGTTTTTCAGATTTTTACTTGCTTACAGCTTAAACTAAAATGTACTCAAGTATCTCGGCACTATTGTATTATTTTTTAGCCATTTAATACAAATAATGGGTGAAATTTTAAACCAATTGTCTCAAACTTTTGTAAATTACGGAATTTGGTCTTTAAAACTAGGTTTTGCAATAAATATTCAATTTTACTTGCATTCAAGAGTTATTTCCATTTGATAAAGTTTGCATAAGCAAAATCGATAGGCTGCAATATTAATGTGAATTTGGCTTCCTACACCAGCGTTTCCGTCGATGGCAACAGTAATATGCCCACCTGACACTTTGATTCTGAAGCTCTAATAACATTCTATCCAGTCTAACATCATAAATGATAACAATAAATATTTGTTTTTGTTTCTTATTTGTTATGTTTTGTTCCTTCGCCGGTATTTGCCCCCACTGTTCGCCGGTTCAATTCCCGACTGACCTCCTAGAGACGACAACTGGATGACATGTTTATAATTTCATTAACGTAGGAAAGTGACGGTAACTTTAAAGAGACACCTATCACTCAACCATTATGGCTATTAATTTTTCGTAAATGGATAAGCATGAAAATTGAACAGAATCAATGGCAGCATAAAATCAACCAATAAAAAATTTATATTCCACATTCTGCAATTCATTCCGGTGTCAGCTTATACACGTAGAAAGTGACGGAAAACTTTTCAGCTAAAATCTCTGTTCTCTGTACAGGAAAAGCCTTGGAATAGTGCTACATCATTATTTACATGAATAATCATCACCAAGTCATTCTCCTCATTGCCGTTCCGTTGGCGTCAGGAGGAGATAAGAAAATTGCAAGTTACTATAGTTTCATGAGGATGGGACAGCAAGGACAAAACGAGGTCTAATACTACATCTAGAAATTCAGTCAGCAATGAGCATGATTCTCGCTGTGTTATTGACACTTCATTTTATGGTGATAATGAGACAAGTGTGTTGGAATTGAAGCTAGTTAAGACCGATGCATCGTAAGATTAAGCCACGACGGTTAACAGACGATCATTAGGTATGCTGGGCCGTAACAAGAATCCTTAAATAGAATACTTGATTGGACCAGATTGAATCGTTTCTGCAGTTCATTTGGAACCATATCGACGTTTTTCACTCTATTTTTTCACATAGGTTTTGCATTAGTTCTTAACAGTTTTTATGTTGCTTTTCTGTAAAAAAAATCTCCGTCCAAACTTTCTCGCACCATTTTTAATTTTAAAAATAATTAAATATATAAAATGATTAATAGATTTATAATCTCTGTTGACATTAATCTTCCTTCAGTTCATCGGGGTAATATTGAGGGGCAGGACAGTCAGACACCATGATTCCCTTGTTGCGTACCTTGAACATTTACCACGCCGCCGATAGAACGAGTAGTTCGACAAAGTGGCGTGCTTCATAGATTTTGCAACCATGCGTGAGAAATAATCACAAACATTGGACCAAGAGAGAGCATCGGTGACTCCGGACCAAGTGAGTCCGTCGGATGGGGCGTTAAGCTGCGCACCCCTTGGCGCCTTTCGTAAAGAGTAGGCTAATGCCGACGCCGGGTTTCTCTCCACCCTTCATCCTTTCCTGTCCATCCCCTATGGCGCAAATGACCTCAGCTGTCGGTCCCCTCCCCAACTACCACTAGTTATCACTATAATGCTCTATTTTACACTTACGGTCAACGCGAAGCTAATGCCGGTCTACAGATACTTGTCAAAAATTAGTGGTTTTCACTGACTTCACTCAGACTCATTAGTCCCACATCTTATTTTAAGCGATTGAAGTCAGTTTATTACCTTCCAGTTGAGAAAATGTTGAAAGTACAAAAACGATGACTTTTTTACTATGGCGTCGGACGCAATGATGACCGTTCTTTGTAACGTAGAACTTTTAGATCGTAAATACTACTGAACCCATTCTCTGTGTTTTCCGTTCTCCCCCCAAATACTCCAGGGACTCAAGGAAGCAACGACCATGCCGGGGACTTCTTGGAGCGTGCTGCAGATCGTCGTGGCCGTCGTGACGGTACTGACGACGAGTTTCCTCGCCTTCGCGTGGTGGCGCCTGACGTACTGGCGTCGCAAAGGAATCCACCACATCCCGCCCAAGTTACCGTTCGGCAATGCCAACGATTTGCTCCTGGGAAGGAAATCGTTCACGGATGTGATGCGCGACGTTTACCGCCAAGTGTCTGGTAAGGAGGGTAAATTGGAGAGATTCTCTCGCGCTCTGAGCGGCGTCCCCGTCCAATGGCATATCTCGAAAATCAGGTGAGGTAGGAGGGGAGGGGGGCAATGGTTTTTGTCTCGAACCCATCTTTTTCAAATGCGATGTAAATGGGTTGTTCAATAAGTCCTTAGGAAAAATATAGAAAAACAAATAATTTTGGGTAGATTTTTTTAATTGTCAACATCACGCGAATACCTCATCGTTTGACGTGAATCGTTTGCCGCCGAGACGTTTTTTTTTCAAGTTTGGAAATAAAAACAGCCACGGGGACAAATCTGCTGAATCTTTAATAATTGTTATTTCAATTCCATACTTTTCACCATCGAAGCAGCGTAGGTGTGCACCCGTGTATATTGTCTTGACTGAAGAGAACTTTTTTTCTTTGCCAAATAAGGACGGTTTTTCTTGATTTCTTCGCTCGGTCGGTGCAATAACGACGCATGGTACTTTCCATTTATCGCTTCTCCTTTTTGTAAGTAATCGATGTAGATGATTCTACGTGCATCCCAAAAACCCGTGGTCATCACTTTGTTGGCCGATTCCACCTTCTTCGTAGCCGGATCGCCTTTAGAAACCCGCTGTTTCGACTTTCCTTTGTCTCTGAATTTTAGTAGTGTATTTATGTTTCATCCACAGATATATACCGACGCAGAAACTCGTCAGGATTGCGACGGGAACGGGCGCCAAACCAGCCTCCGAATGGACTACACGATTGCGTTCATTCTCCACCGAGTGGAAACGCAGCACCCATCTTGTCGAGATTTTTTTCACATCCGATCTTTCGCATGAAGTTGAAAGCTTTGTACCATGTGATATGCCTGTGGCCTCAACTATTTCGCAAACTTTGATCCGTCGATCACTCAAAATCATTTCGTGGATTTTGTCATTATTTCGGATGAAGTCACTTCCGCTGGACGTCCAGAACGATGGTCATCATTTGTGGACGAGCAGCCACGTTTTAACTCATATACCCAATTGTAGGCAGTCGTCAGATGCGCCATGAGCTTCGACCAACTCGGCTTTGATCTCTTTCAGTGTTGATCGTTTTAAATAGAAGTGTTTAATCGCCGAACGAAACTTATTTTCCCATATTTCTAAATAAACAAAAGTTTGTTGCCTCAATGGACAATGTAAATATACCCACGTGATGGATACAATACCTAAACCGTAACAGCAGTCTAGTGAGAGCGAGGCTTACTGAAAGAAAGCTTTTACTGTCACTACGAGCGCCATCTCTTGAATTTTTTTAAGGAATTATTGAACCGCCCACATACTAGGAGATGTTATTCCTTTAGTCCAAAAGTTCACATTAATGACACAAAATGCGTCACGACACAGAATATACTATGATTCCGTAAGGTCTCTGTTTTGTGTCAATAATTTATGCTGGCCTATTTTTTGTAGATATAGCCATATTCCTCTTTTTTCTCATCCATATCTCCTCCATCTGAGACGATATGAATTGCAACTTGAATATTAGACTCAAAAATCCATAAAAAACGGTCGAGGGGAAACTTCAAAATAACATGATTAAATGTGTAAAATAAAAATGTTTGTTGTTTTTACAAAAACAACTGAATTTCCCTCTAAAAATGACATTACCAATAGTATTCAGCCATGCCAACTATTTTGTGGGAGTAATAATTTGATGGAGGCATGGCTTAATCAGGATCGCTCTCTCCCCATCCTGGCTACGCCTTTGTCCGTGTCTGCTAGATTGCAGAAAATTCACTCGACTCAGGCGAGAGGAACATTGGTAGTCTACCAACACTCTAATCTTCATAACCTTCCTCTTTGCGCAGATAAACCTTACTCCGGCATCTATATGGCCCTGCAGCCGTCCCTTGTTGTCATGGATCCCATTCTCATCAAGGACGTTCTGATCCGCAGTGCCCTCTCAAACTTCCAGCACCACATAGCAAACGCCGACCCGGACATCGACCCCGTCGTCGCGAATAACGTCTTCATGGCGAGGGGTGCCCGGTGGAAGACCCTGCGGGCGGGTCTGAGTCCATCCTTCTCCTCCGGCAAGATGAAGATGATATACCCGCTAATGGTGGCCAAAGCAAAGCAGTTGGTGGCCACGCTGGAGGAGACGGCCGAGGGACCAGGTGAGCGCGTCGTGAGAAGCGCGCCAAAATTCGAGACTCTTCTTCAAAATTTTTTTAAATTGATATTCGCATTATAATTTATGAGGAAGATAGCTCACGCAAGCCGGTCACTGTTTATCAGGCTCTTCGGGTTAGTAGTTCCAATTCTTTGTTTTAAAATTACAAGAATTATTTACAAAGATATTGGAATAGTTCTTGAGTGAGAGTATTGAAAAATGTGTATAAGTCACTAAGAGAGGATATCCAGGTCTGACTGGTTTGTATTCTATCCCTATCCGTATCAGAGAAGTTGGTACACCCACGGAACAACATCTGAATATAGTAGAATCAGTGGGTCTAATTCAGAAAGCGGATATTTGTTTTGTTGCAATTCTCCGTACTCGTATGTTAGCACTGAAAGACTTTAAACTACAGTGCAGAGGATTTGAACTACGTAACGCTGAGATTATTTGCTCAAAAAAGTCCTTCCCAGTGCATCGTTGGCGCCACACAAATTAACACAGATATTATTCTAGAAGGGCCCATTCACGTCTCAAATTCTACATTGTTTCTTCGCTTTTCAAGGACCCACAGAAATTCGACAGTAAGAGGTTAAGGCAACAAGTTCTCGGTCTGACAATGAATAACAGCGATTTTCAGTAACGAAAATATTTTATTTTTATACATAATCTTCCTTGACTAAAACACGCTTGGTCCAGCGTTTCTCTAACATCAGTATTCCTTCCTGGAAGTGAGAGTCTGGAAGGCTGTGAAAATATCCATTTACGCCCCTCTCAACTTCTTCGTTGGACGCGACGCGCTTCCCAGAAACAAAATTCCTTCAAGTTTGGGGACAGATGGAAGTCTGAGGGTGCTAAATCAGGAGAAGAGGGGGGATGGCCGAGCAATCTGTACCCCAAATCTCGTAGTTTTCCCATCGCCAATACACCTTTGTGAGCAGGTGCGTTGTCCTGGTGAAAGATCGTATTACCTGCTCCCCAGTAGCTGGTTCTTGAAAATTCCCTCTCTGTGGTTTCCAGACAAATGGATGAAATTGTAGCCTTGTAGATGAGATATGCCACTAAAACTTGTTTAACATTCGTATATCAAACACGTCCCTGGACGGATATATTATTTAATTACCTTCAACAACTTTGATGCTGTTCTTTTAGGCGCTGCGTGTATAAAACACTCTCCGGTTTATCAGCATAAACCGAAAGCCAGTTTTCCTGGATAAATTCTGCCTATATTTGATTTATTCAGTCGTAAAAGGACCCTTCCCTCATATTCTACTAGTAAACCATATTAGCCTATAAGTTTTAGATTCCACGGAATAGAGGTAAGGAATATGCATAAACTTCGCATACAAAATTTTTTTCCAGTCAGATTCTGCCACCCTGCTCATTCCGAACTCTCCGTTACAGAACTTAAATGTATTTTATTGCCTACTCCAACCAATAGGAAATGCAAGTACAAAAGAGTCTCCAAATTAATTTTGTTTAACTTCAACCATGCATCCTTTCTTATCGTAGGTATATGGAAGTGTGGCAGGGTCTTTCATGGCATCACCATCACTCCTCCTCACCATTAATTGTCAAATTCTGTTCGTGTCCTTGATTAAAAAGTCTTGAAGTGCGTCAAATACCTTTGCAGGAACCATGTTGTTTGGTTGGAGATTTTATGATCAATAGAATCAAACCCATGACACGCAATGTATATCCCGTCAAACATTGAGATGCGATGTAATCAAAGTAAAGTAAACAAATTTTCAATAAAAAACTTTCATAGAAACGATATGAGATTAAAAAAGAAAAGAGTAAATGTAAAACAGTACTCAAGGATACAAATGGCGTTCGCTTGCCGAACAAGACACAAGTCTCTTTCACCTCATCGAAAGTCTCTGGGATAAATTGGAAGGGTGTCTCTCAAGCAATGATGTCGAAAATGCTTTATAAGCCCCATCGTACTACAGTTAGAGGGATTATGTCATTAAAATTCGAAATATTGATTGCAGAACAGATAGATTTAATATGTCATTTTTCCAACGAACGATAAGAGATCAGAATAAAATAACGTATAGTATGTCCGACCGCGCTAGGAGGGAAAGGTGTTTTGGGTGAAGGGTAGTCTGGTATGTAATCACCCTCTGCCACACACCCTATTGGTGGCTAGCAGGGTACAAAATAATATGAAGATGAAAGAGATTCTAACTTATATTTGAGCGTATATTGACACCGTATCTCATAATCATACTTCTTAAGCCGGTGACCGGCAGCTACTTTCTAAGAAATTGTTACTTTTTAAACGGTTCGTTCCTTCACTGTTCCTTCAGCTAACGTCTTCCATCACTTGCTTCTGATAATTCACTTTTGACCGTCTTCGGTCATTCCTTTCTTCGCGATCCCTTCAGTCATGGTCTTCGGTAAACGTACGTGCCTCAGACCATGATCAATCAATTTCCTCTTTCTTCTTTTAAGTGACCTCCATTGTCTTTTGGCCACCATTCTCACAGTACTAACGTAAATGTTGGCCCCAATACAGGTCACAAATTGTTTCCTCCCAAAGTAAGCCTTCTTTGTCAACCCTATTCTTCTTATACGAGGGTGATCCCAAAAGTACCCGACCCAACAAAGAAAACACAAATATTTTGGAAAAAAATGATTCTATTTTTCAATGTAATCTCCTTTCAGCTGCATACATTTTCCCAGGGATGTTCAATACTCTTTTTATAATAAGAACTGTCTTGCTCCTCAAAATAACCATTAACTACCGACATCACTTCTTCACGGTTGGAAAATATTTGACCACCGGGCCATTTTTTCAAGTTAGTGCACAGAAAATAATCCGAGAGGGCTAAATCTGGCGAATAGAGTGCATGAGGTATCAATTCAAACTTTAATTCATGAATTTTGGCCCTTGTAATAACGGGTTTGTGAGCTGGTGCATTGTCTTGATGAAACAACACTTTCTCCTTAGCCAAATGTGGCCGCTTTTGCTTGATTTCTTCGCTCACACGTTGCAATAAGTTCGCATAATAGTTGCCGTTGATAGTTTTTCCTTTTTCAAGATAGCTAATTAAAATTATTCCACGCGCTTTCCAAAAAACCGACGCTTGCAAATAAAACGGTCTTCGCCTTCGTTGGAGCCGGCTTTCCTTTTTGAATCCATTGTTTTGATTGTTCTTTTGCCTCAGGTGTGAAGTAATGGACCTATGGTTATGGAAAGGTGCAAAAATTCTGCTTTGCTGTCGAGAAGCGTTACTAAACACTCAATGAAAACATCTTCACGACACTGGTATTGCTCAAGTGTGAGCACAAGTGGCACCCATCTTGCACACAGCTTTCTCATGTCCAAATTTTCGGTTGATATGTGATGTACGGCACTTTTTGAAATGCCTGCTATGTCTGCTAGCTCGTGCACTTTAAGTCAACGATTGTCCAGTATCAATTTGTGGATTTTATTCGCCATTTCTGGAGTTGTCACCTCATTTGGTCAACCAATGCGATGCTCGTCTTGACAGCTCATACGGCCTATTTTAAACTCTGCTACCCAATATTTTACTGTTTTAAACGAAGGAGCAGACTCACCCAGAGGGGAATCCAGTTCAGCTTTTATATTGGTTGGGCTGAGGCCTTTCAATAAAAGTATTGTATCACATAGTGATGACCAATGTTCTCCATTTTCATAAATTCACTGAAAACGTTGACTATTAATGGCTGCCTAACAAATACTAAACAACGTGGCGTCTTCAAACTTTAAACATATGCTTTACAGATTACGTACTTTCTAATACAATGATATTTTTCAAACAACTACCGCCATCTCTAGGTCAGACCGGGTACTTATGGGACCACTTGCTTGCTTCTATCATCGCTCTTGATGACGCAGCCTAAGCATCAAAATGCTTCCACTTGTTCCAGCGTGTCTTTCTCGTCATAACTGGAGATTAACTTTCCTACGTCGACTGCATTACCTTGGCTTAATTCTGATTAATCTTCAGCTCATTCCTGCGTCATATCCTAATCCATTCTGGCTTGTATACTTGTCAGATCCTCCGTATACCACAACCTTCCCTCTCCTACTCCCATACCATTCCTAGCACTATTTTTGCCTTCTTTTCCGCACAATTTATTCTCTCCGTTCTTCTCCACCTTTATTCTCAATATTCCACACTATTTGCTTTTGGTATTTCCTGAACGACTTATTTTTGGAGCCATATGCACTAAGTGGCATTTTAAATTAATGCTCAATAACTGCAGTAATGTTTTTAAGATATTTTCGGGATATTTTAACGCTCCTCTTATGTTCTCGGCCGCCAGATCCAAAAATTGACGCGCGGTTGTACGCTGCGCGGTACACAACGGACGTAATTGCCTCCTGTGCCTTCGGTATCGAAACCAATTCATTAAAAAATCCTGAAAACCAATTCTTCAAGATGGGCCTGAGAATATTTGAGAGGACCTTGAGCCACAGCTTAGCCACGACGATAATTTTTCAATTTTCGTCCCTAGTGAAGGTAAGTATGTACGTACTTAAAAATTATTTCCAACATGTAGATGTACTTCGAACTAGCAAGACTTGAAACGACAAAAAAATTGTTTCGTGGACTGCTTCAACTGTACTGTTCAACCATTAATTTAAAAGTCATCGAAATATTTAAGTAAAATGCACTTGAAGTGCTGTGTGTGCTAATATATCATCTTAATCATTTTCATTCAATTTCGAGGCAAAAACTTGGAGCACATTTGAAAAAATAAATCGAGACAAATCAATAATAGATATTGAAAATGTATATCAAAGATGATTAGCAATATTAATTTCCATATTCATTAATGAATTGAACACCGCTCAGATAATTAAAAATATCAGCTGTAGGGTTGTTGGTGTTATGCAGATTATATACAAAAGTGATTTGACCTACCTGTGTGTATATTGACACAGCTTTTAATTACAGCATAATAGTTTCGCACTTTGGATATTAACCGCAATCCGATCTTCTCCTCCAGATCACCCGTTCCGTGTTTGTGGTAAAGGAAGTGGCGGATTTCTTCCGCCAAGTAGTTTGGGGCGTGGTGAAGGAGAGGGAGGAAAAGGGCACTCAGAGGGGCGACTACTTGGATATGCTGATCCAGCTGAAGAACAACGGGAAAGTGTACGAGGAAGGGGATGACCAGACCATGAAACTGGATCAACACAAGGACAAAGACAAAATATCAAAGCGTAAGTAACAAGCGGGACCGCGAATTTTTCTGTTCTTCTAGCGTTTAAATCGCCATAGTAATTGCATTGGAGATCAAGGATTGTGCATCAACAAGAACAAAAACCTGTTTGAGAGAACTTTTCAAAGACTACTGATCGCCTGATTTCAAAAGTGAAAACACTTATTGATTATTAACTCTACATATATCATACACTCGTATGTACCAGCTTAACCGCTTTTACTACCTTAAGACTAGGTTTTATGAGGTCCCGTTAGATTGAAGGTTACCTTTAATCTCCGATTAAATCCAAAACTCAGTTTTATCTCCGCTGGTTATGCTCAATTCCAACCGATAAACAACTCAATAACTCTGAGACGATGGTTACTGTGTTTACAATATTTACATTTACAAATGAGCAATCTTACATGTTTTTATGATCGAATTTGTCGGTAATTTCCACGTTAAAACGTTTTCTATTTTCAGGAGGAAATTCGCGTAAATATAAAAATATCTGCGACTGCATTTCTTCATAAAATTTTCCAAATACCCAACTTATTAATTCTTGAACGTTATTGTATCGTACCCATTTGGCAGATTTGGGTATTAACGCTATTTAAATTAAATGTATTATCAAAACACTGATTTCGTTTTCTTTCATTTTAGCTCGGATTCAGCTTAATTATGCTAAAAGTCAATTTCGTTGAAGATTGGTAAATTTTCGAAATTTTCCCACAAATTTTCGATGAAAGTAAGCAGTTTTGAAGTTTTTTCTATCAACAAAAAGCTTATCACTGAACGGACAACATTTGGTGGGAATTTCCATTTTATTGTTCGTTTTGACTCACTATTGTAAAAAAACGACAAGCGGCGCGACCTTCCAACCACTGCAGCTCGAGGCGTACTGGCCCACTCTATGCATCAATACAGCGACTATTCGGCTGTCTTCACTAATTCTCACGCTACACGAAAACGGAGGTTACTTCCTGGCCAGGCCTCGTATTTTATGCACTCTCCACTTGAAATTAAAAATAGTTATCCTGAAAATGTAATTGAATTTACGGATGAATGCAAAAATAATCACTAGCAATAGTTAATTCTGAAGCTTCGTGATGCATTAGAGAATAATTCCCAGAGTGAATTTGGAAACTTCGCAGATGAGCGTAAATAATTTCAAAAACGACTGTATCTTCCGGAATACGTCAATGCAAATTACAGGTATTTTTTGAAACTACTTCCAATATTCCCTGAGTTTCTCCTAGAAATATGTTCAGCATTTCTTGGAATGAATTCAAAATAAACTTAGATTTTTATTTTGTGCCAACGTTCAAAAATAAATTTATAAGAAAGCAGCACAGATATTTACTCCATCCTGTTAATAAAACATAAATCGTTTACGATGAGCTACATTTCATTCTGAATTTTCCTAAGTCAGCTGTTACCTGAATTCAAGTGCAATGGCCAGTTACAATGTATTTTTGATCGCCTCGATATCTGGAGTTTCACTGCTATCAAAACATTCACAAAGCATAGGGAATTCATTTTTCAATGTGCAATAGCTTTTGCGATTTTTGCTATCAAAACGTCGGTATTTTCCTTGTTCGATCTCAATGCCTCCTATTAGCTCCACTTATTTGTCCTTCCTTTTATACCTATTCATACTCCTCGCTGTGAATGCATTCTCCAAGCAGTACGTTGCAAGCCATTTGTTGTCAGCTGAAAGCCAGTGACTGCACTCTCCAAGCAGAGCAGGGTGCATTTCCAACACTAATTATAATTGCAATATAGTATCGCGTCAGCAGAAAACTACGAGAAGGCGTGCACTGGGTTTTCTAATTCGATCGTGCTCTTTTACGTTTTTTTCTTAGAAGACCTTTCCTCGGGTATGGCACCAGGTGAATTTTTGGGGAATACAATTCTCCGCCGGGATACTCTTATTTCCAGTTGGCACAACGCCGGCCCCGGTGGTGGCGGGGTAACGTCCTTACCTACCAACCCAGAGGTCGCGGGTTCGATTCCCGCCTAGGTGAATTTTCCTCCATCTAGGGCTTGGTGGTATGTGATTGCCTTCAATGCAGTGTCTGTAATGCAAGGGTTAGGTGGAAGAAGGGACTATAAGTCTCGCCAAATTAAATCGATAAATAAATAAACGCCATAACCCCAATGCCCTTCCGTTCCAAAAAGCACGTTGAAAAAAACATGTAGAAATAAGTATAAATATCCCTTTAAAATTTAGTAAAACATTTGGCATTCAGGAAGCAATGTGCTGTTATTGCAACTAGACTTAACATAATGTTAAAAATGGCCTCGATTTACACATGCAGTGCATTAGTTGCGCACCCAATTTGAATGTTAAGACCCAGAAACTTCATTCACCCTGAAGAGGATGGCAGACTCACCCTCCGAAATGTCGATGCTGACCAATATTGCGACCCTGTGGGAGACCTGAGAACTCTCCCTCGTGTCCATTCGCTGGGAAAACTTGAGATCCTTCGCCGTTCAAATTCTTTGCACTTACAAATTATCAAAATTCCTGGCCAAGTAAGGCTGACTACTGGTAACCAAGCATTATTTTGATATCACTGATTTGAGAACGCATTAAATGACCATTGAATTAATCTGCTGATAGGCGAACGGTCAGCAACTTTTACAGTGAAACTAGGAACGCTTTAACTGTTTCTTCGAGCCGTCTTATCGCTGCTACGCACTAATAGATAGTGAATATTACCATACACAGAACGACATATTGAAACATGGGCTTAACACATGGCAAGCATAATAGACAGTCATGAAAGGTAAACAGTTCCAGAGTTGATGTAGCGGAAAGAATCCATAATAAAGCAAAGATATATCACTTTTCCACAAAATAATTTTGTGGAAATTATTGGGAGGAAAAGTTCTATATTGTTGCTTTATTTTTAGACAGTGATGTCTCCAAAAGGTACCTGATACTTCCGCGGTCTACAACTAAATATGCTAACGCAAATGTTGACTGGAATTTCAAGAATATTATGGGATTATTATTACCAGGATTATTTCTCATTATAAAGAGGATTGCTTCATGGTGTATTCAAATTTAAATCGTAACAAGGCTTCATTTTTTTCTTTGAAATTGTTATTACGCCTCTGTTGTATATAAATTCCTCACAAAATGCCAGTGATTGTTTTAACCTTTTGAGATTCTTCTCTGGAGAAGGGAGCTATTACGTAGATGTTGGACATAATATCATTGGTATTCTACCGGCTAAGATAGGTTTTTAGTGGATACAGCCTATACAACTGTTCAAAGGTAAGTTAACTAGCCCCTCCTAGCAAAACACAACCCGGCATCCGACACTACAGTAAGTCCCTCTTGAACTCCAAACACTTCCTTCCTCCTTTTATACGATGTCTGTCCAATAAATACGCGAACTGAAGCCATAAAAACTTTATTTTACAAAATTTAGTCTACATCGATTTTGTCCCCTTCAAAGTACTCTCCATTTGTTGCTATGCACTTATTCTATCTTATTTGGCACTGTTTAAAGCACCCTTGGAAGTCCTCGGCAGTTAGGCTTTTTAGTTTTCTGTTCGTTTCTTGCTTTAATGTGTCCACATCTTCCCAGTGATGTCCCCTCATCACATTTTTGCAATTTGGGAATAGGAAAACGTCGCAGGGGGCGAGGTCTGGCGAATAAGGAGGATGATCACGGATGGTGATTGATTTTTTTGCCGGAAACTGGCGAACAATTAATGCTGAATGTGAAGGTGTATTGTCATGGTGAAGGATCCATCCATCGCCTAGAGTCAAATTTGGTCGCACACGATCTCTCCAACGCTCGAGAACTGTAAGGTAGAACTCAGGATTTACTGTTTATCTTTCAGGAAGAAATTTATGATGAACAACACCTTCGACGTTAAAGAATATTAGGAGCATTACTTTGATTTTCGATCGACTTTTTCTTGATTTTTTGGTTCGAGGTTCATCTTTTGCTTTCCAGCCTTTGCTTTGCGATTTTAGTTCAATGTTATACTCGTAAAACCGCGATTAGTCACCAGTGATTACCCTAGTCAGAAATCCAGTATCGTTTTCAAGTGAATTTTTCCAGTCAGTAACACATTCAACTCTTTTCAACTTTTGAATTGGCGTCTGCAGCTTGGATACGTTTTTTGCGCACATTTTTTTAAACCCAAATGCTCGGTTAAAATAGGGTGAACTGTTGATTTTCCTGAATTCTGTTCATCAGCCATCATTCGGACAGTTTTTCGATGATCGATAAGGTTAAGGGACCGCACACGAACAATGTTATCGTCAGAACAGATGGTTAAAGATCGTCCCGGCCTTGCATCATCCGTGGCGTCTTGTCGGCCATCTATAAAACGCTTAATTCACTTGAAAACGGATGTTTTCTTCATAGCATTATCGCTGTAAACAGTTGTCAACATTTCAGTAATTTCTTGAAAACTTTTACCGCACGTCTCAAAAAAACGTGATGTTGATTCGTTGCTCCGTGATTTCGTCACTTTCCATTTTCGAAAAACAGTAAAAACAAGGACAAGAGAAAGTAACATAACTGGCACCATACGCACAGCTCGACGATCCGCCACGCAGTGACGGCTCATTGGATCTCGGGCAACTAGCACCGCTAGTGGGTGGGGCTATAGTCCGCGTCATGGCCGGCAGATTGCACCAGGTCACGCATTTATTGCACAGACCACGTACTTGTGCACATAGTTGGAAATACATGCTTCCAGCACAAAGATGTCGAAGTTTGTACCTCGTGAATTTAGAGGAGTAGACAGTTTTTTTTCGAAGTTTGAGAACATTAAACGCCATTTCACTCAATACCTTTAGCACAAAAAACTTTGTAATCGAGTTTCTCACTTGGCTCCCCGATATTCCGACGAAGAACGAATTCCAAAAGCCTCAAGTCCCTATTTTGGAAGGTAAATTGTGAACCTCCTAATCTTTGCGTTTCCAGTATTCATTCCAAAGGTATATTCGTCTAACTTCAAACAGTATTTTCTCTAATTTCACAGTAAAGCAAAACCTACTGTGTCCTCTTCCAACTTACTGTCTCCGTAGAAAGACATTACAATTTATATAATGATTGATTGATTGATTTATTTATATCTGTTTCTGAAAGATGACAAACCACTTACTAGCCAAACTGATTCCAGATTTCGACGGAGACTCCCTTGTGGCACACGCCGTGGTATTCTACGCCGCCGGTTACGAGACGTCGTCCACTGCGTTGAACTTTGCCCTGCTCGAGCTGGCGAGGAATCCTCATTGCCAGGAGAAGCTAATAAAGGAAATAGATGGCACTTTAGAAGAGCATAAGGGTGAAATCAGCTACGACACGCTCCGCAGCATGCCGTATTTGGACAAAGTGATCAACGGTAAGAAGGCACTATTGTCTGAGACGACTTAATAAACCAGTATCATGCGTCATAAGTTGTTAGGGGTGAGTGAAGTCAATTGAAAAGCGTCGTAAGGAGCACCATACGATTGTCCCAGACTAGTCGATGAAGGTATTTCTAATATAATTTTCAAATTTCTCTAGTGAATCAACGGAACCTCAAAATTGGGAAAATGTTAATACTTATTTTACGGTGGCGTTCAGTCGCTCAAATGTCCCCCAGTTTGTCAAAGCCACGTAAAATTATCGCAGCCCAAGTCCCGGCCAACCACTGAATGTCAGAAATAGGCGTTTTCACCTTTCCCTAATTCTCGGCACGCCATTGACTGCCTTCAGACTTTGGAATGTGATAGCAAATATTCCTCAAGACTTCTTCCAACGCAATTTTCGGACTGAAAACATGTATTCAGCAGCTATGTACCCCGTTGGTAGAACCAGCACCCAAGGTGGGACAGCGCTCGGACCGTGACGGGAAGGCACGGGACCAAATACGGGTGACACCTCTGGACACTTCCATTCTCACACAACCTGCCAGGTTACTCGTTGCTAGATCAAAAAAGCTTCCTGCGACATAGAGAAAGAAACTGCCCATCCTACCCCCATATGTCAATTCCGCACGTAGTAGGTCTATGTTCGGTGAACTCTACTCTCAACTATCAAACTCAGCTTTCGAGTCGATTAAGGTGGTTAGGCTAGTATTTGCTTGGCAACGTAATCGGTGAGTCTGGAGAACGATAGTTAGGAACACCCTTGTACAAAATCTGCAACTACCAGCCTTCAATCCAAAGGTTGGTTCGATATATGAGGATAAAGCTCAGATAAGGAGTATTTTTCTGGATGTTCATATGTTAACTCCATATTTGAGGTTTTATGGGAAACAGCGGGCTGCACGGTGAAAGGAATGAATTACACACACTGTTGGGCTAAGTGCCATACGAAATTTGCCCACATTTGACAAACTGGCCATTAAGTTGAAGACAGTGATTGCACATATCTGGGCACTGGACGGTCCCAGACACCCTTTTGGATTTAGGGCCGATATTATTCATCTTTCGCAATTTCATCACGATTTCCAGTCGAACACAATCTAAAAGCATGAAAAAGGTAATCTAATTTAGCTCATAGTATAATTTATGGTAGTTTATTCTGTAAGCGGAGAAACATTTTTCTTTTCAATGTTTTTCATGTTCACAGAGACGTTGAGAAAGTATCCGGCCCTTGCTGCCTTGGACAGGTACTGTACGCAGGAGTACCGCAATCCGGATTTCAACCTTGTCATTCCCAAGGGAATGAGCGTGCTGGTGCCTATCATAGGAATACACTACGATCCCAGATATTACCCTGACCCGGAGAAATTCGACCCCGAGCGCTTCAGCGAGGAAGCCAAAAACAGTCGCCCAAGTTACGCTTTCATGCCGTTCGGAGAAGGGCCACGGATTTGTATCGGTGAGTACCCTCAACGGATGGGTAACAATCTTTTTCATCGGTTCTTCTGAAGACCGAGTTAAGAGAAAGAATTTGGTTTTTTGTTATCACAGATATAATTTCGGATTCCGGCAGGACACCGCTAGTTTCAGAATTTTATAGGTTCATTTCAATGAATGGGGGTACTGTCCGGCATTAACAAGTCCACTAGTAAACAGCGTAAATAACTTTGTATTCCTTTTTTATTCGATAAATTAATAACTATTGACTAATTCAATTATCAGTAAATGTTTTAATGCCCGACGATTTTTTGAGATTGTTTCTGCGTTGCTACCATATTATCTCTGTATCTGATAGGTTTGAGCAACGAAAAGGCATACAGAGGGGAGGGGTACGGATTACACAGAATAATACCCCCCAAATGAAATGAAGGGCGAGAAATATTATTCAAAAATTATGACAAAAAATTTCTCCTGAACATTCCAGGACAAATTTATAAAAAGTATAACCTTTTTTACTCTTCTTTAATTTATTAGTAGTTTTTCATAATTGGGGGCAGTTCGCGAAACTCTCTTGAATGTTGCTACAATACACGAACACAAGTATCAAATGATGTGAATAAACGAAAGCTTTCAAATTGCAATAAAATAATACATTTTTTAACTGCAGAGTTTTAATGGTGTATTCACAACCATTATTGGTTTCTTCCTTACTTTAAGCATGCATTTTTGACATAGAATAATAATAAATGAAATCAACAAAATAAAATTGAGCTATAATATATGATGAAAACATTTTCTAAAAACATGTGGTACGCCGCAGGGTCGAGCCCTCCTTGCAAGAATACTTCATATATCACATGAGTCGGATTGTTCCTTCCAAGTTGGATATATTCGATTCGATTAAAGTCAATCATGAGTAGACTGTACTGGGCATTTCGGGCTTGATTTAAATATTGCATAACTGTTCATGCCTTGATAGTATAGTGAATTTATCACGTAATCGATGTAAAGAATATAAATTGTCAAACTTAAGCGTTAATATATGTACATATGTACATGCTACTTGTCGTTCCAACTGTATTCCAACCCCATTCAATCTTCTAATTTCAGCTACAAAATTCCACTCCATTTCAAATGAATTTAATAGTCATCAATTGCCTAACCTTAAATTATCTACTCTCTCTTTTGCCTTTCCCAGTATTTATTCCTTCCCATTTACCGGTAGGAATAGATGAAACGGCATATAACGGAAACTTGCATCTTTAACTCAAGGGTGATAGATGAAGGTTTTTGTTATATTCCGTTTCATCTATTCCTACAGGTCGACGTCCGATCCCAAGCAACTCTCCACGTTAACAAACCGGCATATGCTTCTGTATCTCCATCCCAAGGATCCTAATTTTCAATTTCTCACTTTTACTCCCACCTCCGTGGACAAGGTTTGTCATTTTAGCATTGTTCCGTAAATGTTCACATTTAATGTCGCACCCGCAAAGAAAAAAATCATAGTGATGGCTGTTCTTACACTGAAATCATCCTCTAATTTCTTTAGGATCTCAATCGCTTCTTCTCGTGTATAATTTCTTAATGTTGGTGCCTCACCATTTGATTCATTGAGTGCGCCGACGACTGGTGTAATTATGAATTTAATCCGTTCGATAACTAAATCAATTCCATGGGCTTCATGCGCTCAAAACAATTGCTTTACTTTTCAGGAATGAGATTTGCACAGATGCAAATCAAAACGGGTTTGATTCATATATTTGCCAAAGTACAATTCTCACTCCCGAAAGAGCTGCAAGGTATGAAGAGGATACCTCTGGATAAGAAATCTTTCCTGATTGCAGCGGAGGATGGCCTGATGTTGACTGTTAGCAAGAGGAAGAAGTCCTCTGCTTCTTAAGAGACGAAAAGAAGACTCAAAATAAATTCTACATAATTTCAACGTGCTAAACATTATTGTCACGCGTTCAAGTTCGGCGATACTCAACTAAGGGTAACAAATGACTTTATTGATAGGTTTCAAAGGTTGTGCAAGGAGATGATGCAGATCCTAAGATAATAAAAATATCCAATACGTGAGACCAACAAGTGCTTTTTTCGTACATAGTTGCATTGTTACTCTAGGGAGATCTGAATGAAAACCATAAAATTATAATATTTTTACCTCGTAATTTTTTTCAATACAAAATGTTCTCATGTATATCATTGTCATATGCAGTTACAGTGGTGTGCAATGCAAGTATTCCCATGCTTACAGTACATAAGTACATCTGGAAAACCATGGCTTCAAGTTTTGCACTGAGTTCTAGTGATATTACTCTATTTTCCTGACCTGGTCGAGGGGAGACTGTTAAATAAGTATGGCTTTTTAGGAACTTCTCAGTCCACAAATCACTACAGGAGTAATAAATGCGAATCGCCTTGCTGAACTTTTATTCAATTTATTTCTATAGGTTTCATCCCTTAACTACTCAAAAAACTAACGACACAACGCTGTTCCTCTGCGGTGCAAGTTCCAAGTGGAGACACGGCGTTTACATTATTTCAACGCCGTATTGTTGCATCCTAGCATCGCACTGACCACTGTGGACCATTCTCCAAACCATGAGTATCAGTATTTCGAGCTGGCAGAACAATGGCGTAGGGTATAAACTTTTTAGTGCACTTTTTAGTTTTTCACATGAATATCCCTCACATATTTTTCTGCTCTGTTGTAGCTCGGAGGGACGTGTTCGCCACTGCTATATTCTTCTTTTTGTAGAACTTATGCAGACTTTCTCTCATGGAACTTCGTTTCTCCAGCTCCAATGCTCTATTCAGCCTCCCTCTATAATCATTGCCTCCCAGCTTCTACGGCTACACTAATTTTACCCCGCTGAAGACATCTTCCAGTTGATCATATTCACGTACATTTATTTTATCTTCCTTGAGGGTGGACGTGGGTTTATAGACTCGCACTGAAACTGCAAGCATGGATTCTCCTTTTAACTTGATTATAGTGATCCTCTTGTTATACTGCCCTTGGAACTTCAACTCTTCTTCCCATTCTTCCTTAGGTTCGATGTTTAACTCCTGCTACGTACTTCGACACCCGAGTACGTTTATCAATAACCGTACAGCCGTCTCTCCAAGGGTCGTCCACTTCAGCCCATTTTATTTCCTTGCCTCCTAACAGTGTGTTTAACCCAAGCCTGGCCCATTCTCCCTTCTGACTGTCATGCTTTCTAGTTGTTTCTAATGATCTCATATTCTACGTCCCTAACTTAACATTTAGCCCCTTTGCTCATACACTTGGAATTGGCAATGTATACATTTGTCGATATCCTGCAAGTTATTCTTTTTATTTAATAGACCCATATTTGTAACAGCTCTTCAGCATGATTTGAATGGACTTACCCTTTTATTGAATGGTACTGCACGTAAGTGCTTTCTTTAGAGTTTTTCGAGTCCATGATCAGACTGGTATGTGTGTGGAGGTAGCATTATTGGGATTGTGCATGTTTGGCTGGTGACCTAGCACCCCTCGCCACAGACCCTTGCTATAGATGTAGACTTCCTTCTGAGAATTCCAAATATTGGTATCGTTTGGTGGAATTATTTTATATTTAACTTTTGAATATTTCAAGACATAAAGTTGATTGTCGAAGTCTAAACTTTGTGAAAGTCCATCTTTATGTAGACAAATAAACTTAATGAGTGGAATTTTACAATGTATTTTTGAAAGCTGTGTTTTAACATCATCTAAAAGAAACCATAAACACAGTAATCAACCCGAGGGTCGGTTTAGTAGGTGATGGTAGAGATCACCCAGTACTAAGCCCTATACGGCGTGTGAAAATTCACACATCAGGGTTGGGGGGCCAGTTTCTTTCCCTGTGCCGCTTATGGTTTCCCAGGAAGACCAGGTACCCGAAAAATCACTTTTAGCTTGGGTGGAGCTGCAGGTGCCCAGAGTGCCTTGCCCGGGTATCGAACCCGAGACCCTCCGGTCAGCAGTCCAGCGCTCTACCCACTGGACTACCGCGACCCACCCTCATCATCTATTGTTAAAAAATTAATTGTGAAATTTCCATCAGTAATTTTATTTCTGTCTGCATACATTTCCCTGAGAGGAATCCATCACGCTATATGTATTTGTGCATACATGGTTACATCATCTAGCGAGACTAATCCGATAGTTCTCTGTTGCCTTCTACTTTGCGCTACTCCGGTCGATTCCATATGCGCAGTTTGAGTTTTTATTATTTCTACCGTTTCCGAAAAAATTATGAAATAATTATTTTTTAGAATGTGGAAAACTTTTGGCATCATCGAGATTTAAAACTGGTTTGGTCGACAAGCAATCCAAATCTGAACCATCTCCGGTCTACCTAAGCACCCGTTATCCAATGCAGCCTCATAAAAGTTTTCGTCAATTATGTACATTGATCCCACCCAATCTTTTGCCTTCCATGTTTTTGTGAATATTCGTGAAAGAGTAAAGAACTTAACGACTTAACTGCTTTCGCTAAATAAATAAACGCATTAATTCCTGTTGTCTTTTCATTTTAGACTCCAATTCTTGGTGATACCTTTGGAAAAAACCATTTAGGTATGATTTTATTGCATGCCAAATTTCAAACTTCTGTCAGGGAAATGGGCTAGCACACAAGCCAATACTGAATGAGAAAATTTCAAACGCGCTGACTTACCAAAACCAAACAGCGGGTTGATTACTGTGGCGTATACATACCTGTACGTCAAACCAATCCTAAAGGACTGATGAAAACTTAAAACGTGCAAGTAATAAATTCGAAAGACAAGAGCAACCGAATGTATGAAAGGCAACCACCCGTTACCTGAAAACGAATCCCCAACTTTTTCCCAATTATCATGGCAATTCTCTCCCACAAATCCGTCGGTAATGGGAACAATGAATACAAAATTCGAGAGTTCGCAATGCGCTTTACTGCTGACGCGCAACAGTGTATAAATAACGCAGAATTTGACAAGTCAAACGCAGATTTCAGTCGGTGGAAACCACAAACCCCAACCGGAAACTACAGTATTGGAGGTAGGACACCAACAAACGATTTTCTTATTCGGGTATCCATCAGTTCCAGACATCTGCGATTATTTTGGTTGATTTAATTTGTTGAAAGCTGTTCGCGAGAGTTAGGTGGATGTAATTGAGGGTTGAGACCTTAAATCATTTGGCCATGAGGTTCTCCTCTTTCCGACACTTCTCTACCCACCCTGGTCCTCTACCTACCTTGGTCCATATGAAGAATCCCCACTCATATTATCCTTCTGAATGCTATACCCTCATCTTCAGTATCCAGTGACGTAGTCAGAGAGGGGCAGCAGCCCCCTCAACCTCAAACTCCAATAGTAGCACTGTATTTCACGAATTGTTTTCATTCTGAAAATATTCCGTAAAAACGATTTTTAAGGCTAATTGTAAATCATTTGAACTACGATTCTCTTCCTTTAACTACATTACAGTATACAGTAATCAACCCTAAGGTCAGTTAGGTAGGTGATGGTAGAGTTCACCCGGTACTAATCCGGACAGCACAAATTCAGACATCAGGGTCAGGGGGCCAGGTCCTTTCCTTGTGCTGGTAATAGTTTGCCTGTAAGATCTGGAACCCAAAAAATCACAAAGCTTGAGTGGAGCTGATAGTGCCCAGAGAGACTTGCTTGGAATCAAACCTGGACCTTCCGGTCAGTAACCCAATGCCACAACCCTTGACTACCGCGACCCCTTAACTACGTGTATAACTTGTCTATGCACTACAAATTATAAAGTGTCTTTTAATATATCAGTTTAACGAATGACGGTAAGATATCAGCAAAGCATTTTCAACAGGGTGCTGTGCACACTGTGTTAGAGCTTTTAACAGCTCTGGCACACTGTGCATGACAGAGTTCACTTGTTCTGTGGGTTAAACAGTATGTTTGCTCACTCCCCTTACAAATTTATCATCCTTACAGTGCTCCTACAGTCTTCACAAAGGAATATGGTTCTAGTTTAAAAAGATAGTATGCACGTAAACAGAAAAAGACTGCAAAGATTGAAATTCATTCATTAATGCATCACTTTCTAATGTGGTGGCTAATGAGTCTACAGGAAAGAAATTCGAATCCATTAATCTCTGTCTGTCCAACAGTGAGCTCTCTCTAATAAGCTTTTTGTGGTCTAATCTCCCAATGCTTATTGCCTATAGTCTTTTTCCAGTGCATAATTTATATTATGCCCTAAAATAGAAAAGAGTTCGGATAATTAGCATTAAGGGAGGGAGGAGTCGGTGAAAATGAAATACACGCAGGAAATCTTATTTTTTTGTGAAAACGTGACAGAAGCCAAAAGAAATACGAGTAGCTTCCTTACTCAGTCATGCAGAGGGCCCGACAGCAAATTATACAGGACTGAAATCAGTCAGATTACATTTTTGGTTTGTACAAGTTCCTACATACTACCTTGATCAAAAGGTTCCCGGAATAACCACCGTGTGGCGCTCCCATCGTTCCGATTTGAGTTCTGTTTTTTTTGTTAAATTGGTACATCTGTTGTTGATATTCCCTTTAAATCTTAGTGTCATAACTTGACATTTGCAAAAGTTACGTAGCCAAGAGTACATCTATCTCTGTGTGTGTTGGCGATTTTTTACAATTTCAGAAATGGATTTAAATTTGCAACAACGAACTTGTATTAAATTTTGCGTAAAAAACGGATTTAGTGGCGCACGGACGTTGGAAATGTCGGAAAAGTGTTTCGGCAACGATTCTCTAAAAAAACGGTCGTTTACCAGTGGCACGAGCGGTTCAGAAGTGGTCGTGAGTCAATCGAAGATGATGAACGCAGTGGCAGACCATCGACATCGAAAGTCGGTGAAAAAATTGATAAAGTAAAAGAAATGTTGGTCAATAACCGCAAATTAACCATCAGAGAAATAGCGGAGGACTTGAACATTGCCTATGGATCCGCCCAAGACATTGTGGTTAATGATTTGGGTTTCCGTCGTGTAGCAGCAAAAGACCTCAATTTCATGCAAAAAAGAGACCGTGTTGACGTCGCAAAAGACATGATTTGCGAGGCTGAATCCGATCCCACATTCATCAAAAGGATCATTACTGGAGACGAGACGTGGGTTTATGAGTACGACACGCAATCCAGACATCAGGCAAGTGAATGGCGTTCACCAAATGAGCCGAGACCAAAAAAACCACGTCGTTTTCAGTCAAAAAAGAAGGCAATGCTGACGGTTTTCATGGATTACAACGGTGTAGTGCATCATGAATTTTTGCCAGAAGGCCAGACAGTAAACAAAGAGTATTATTTGGGCGTTATGAGACGTTTGCGTGAAGCAATTCGCCGAAAGAGACCAGAAATGTGGGCAGAAAACTCGCGGATTTTGCACCATGATAACGCACCGTCGCACAGTGCTATCATTATTCGTAATTTTTTGACGAAAAATGACCTTCCTTCCTTCATTCCATCCATCATGCCATTTCTATTTCTACTCCTTCCTCGCTTGTCAAATGTTCTCCCCTCTATCACAGCCTTTTCAACAAGTTTTTCTAATAACAAGAATTCTCAATGACCGCATATTTCTCATTTGTATATAAAATTCCCAACTTACCCAATCATTACAAGTGAGTGGCCAAACTGATTTATGAATAAAAGGACTTTGGTTTATGAGAAATCAATGGTTCTTTCATCCATTTGGTCAAAATAGAAAGGACTTCTGAGCAAATAATAGTAGCCTGCCATACATCCATATGAAAATAAACTTTTGTTTTCATACAGTTATTTTTATGTTCCTAGGAAGCTACCCCTTAAATTTAAATTTGTATAATTGATTTTCAAAGCCAAAACAGATGCATGATTCCTTTAAGATGGGATTGGTAATTCTGAGAAACCATCAATTACCCAGAGAAAAGATTCCACTCCAGCATTCTTTGAAGTTCTCTCCTAGGAGTATCTACATATGTAAAATTATGCAGAAAAATAAAATGAAAGTTGCTTATGGACATTTGTTCTTGCACAGTAAGACTTTTTGACAGCAATGACTGAAATCATATTTCCAAATTACTCTAACAATCACTTTCCATCAGTGCTCTCATGGTGGCAGAATGCCAATGAGACCAAATTTGAGCCATGTGGAAAGGTTAATTGGCTTGCTAGATCCATCCAGATTTCAGTTTTTAGAGAAGTACAGGAATGCGTTGATATGCATAGCTTTGCAATCCATGAAGTTCTTTTATTGAAAAACTCAATTAATTTTCCTTAAGAAATTACCTGCTGAATTTTTGGTAGCCACACCTATGTGATTTGCTCACTCAAAACATTGATGCCGCCAATATTGGCAATATACTGCAAAATCTTCTTCCAAATAATTTAAATTTTAAATGGAATTTTGTTACTCCATTTGATATCATATCAACTGTTGAAAATTTTTACAAATCCAGCAGTAAGGATATTTATGGTCTGTCTAATTCCCTAATCAAGGTCATTATTGTGTTCATTGTGGACCCATTAGCTATGCTACTCAACTTCTGTTTTGAGACAGAGATTTTCCAATAGCTCTAAAATATTTCAAAACCGTACTTGTCCATAAGAAAGGTTTTTAAGATTATTTAACTAACTACGGCCCCATTTCCATAGCCCCCGTTTTTGGTAAAATTTTTGAAGCTATAATGAAAGGTCAAATATTTGATTTTTTTGAGTCCAAATATCTTTCTTCCATATCACAGTATGGCTTTTGATCTGGGAAATCAACAATTTTGGCCGTAGAGTCCATGTTAAGGGTGTTGCACTGAAATTAATGAAGTCATATTTGGATGATCGCCACCAATTGGTTGAACTTGAATGGCTGTCGATCTGCAGTTCTTAAAGTAAAATGTGGTGTCCCACAGGGCCCAGTGCTTGACCCAGTACTTTTCATCATCATGATTAATGATTTACCCTGTAATATGAAATCTACATCTGTTTTATATGCTGATGACACCACTTTTGTACAAAAATATCAACATCTAGAAGAGGTAAAGGTATGATCTAGTGCTACCCAAAGACAGGCTAAGGGATAGTTTGATATTAATCATTTACACTTAAATACTAAAAAAACTCAACATATTGTATGCTGTCTTAAATCGAAAATAACTGATATTGAAACTGCTAAAATACTAGGAATTTATATTGATAGAAAACTTAACTGGGTAGTAGTAGTAGTTTTTATGGGAGGCAACTGACAGCTAACCTAAGGTCATTTGCACCATTAGGGATGGTTGAGAAAGAAGGGTGGAGAGAAACCCAGTGTTGGCATTAGCCTACTCTTGGGAAAAGGAGTCCGAAGTTTAACGTCCCATCTGACATTGCACTCACTCAAAGTGCTCTCCACAAAGCATCTCAAGTAGGGATTGGGATACCACAGAAAAATATATGCTATCTCCAGGATTTGAACCAGAGTCCTCTCCGTAAGAAGGCTGTACATTAGCCACCGCACCCACCATCCTGACCCCCACCTAACTGGGAGACCCACATCAGTCAGATCTGTAATAAACTGAGTAAAGCTGTTTATATGGTAAGAAAGCTCAACTTTCTCATTTCAAATGAGTATCGTTTAACATTTTACCAAGCCTTCTTTCAATGTCATTTGAATTATGGTGCTGGGTTATGGGGTCATTCCCCACATGTTAAACAAATTTTGCTACTGCAAAAGAGAGTTATTCACTCTCTTGCTAATACACCACCATGTGATTCCTGCAAACATTTTTTTATTAGGCATAGAATTATGACAGTATTTAGTTTATGTATCTACGAGGCTCTGATTCATGTGAAAGTTAATCTAGAAACAGACCAATTAAGATCTCACATCCATAGCTACACGACAAGAAGCAGATCGAATCTAAATACTACTAATTGTAGATTGTCATCAACTTACAACACATTTCATAATGTGAACATACGATGGTATAAATATCTGCCTACCAGTTGAAATTGGACTGTATCCAGAGTTTCAAGAATAGGGTATATACCTGGTTACTTGCTCACCCACTCCACTCATTTGATGAATTCTTTTGTGACAATCTTCATAACATTTAAGAACTTATGTTTTTTTTAAGTAATATTTATATTGACAACATTTAATATGGTTGTACCATTTTTCCAATGAATAAAATATTATTATTATTACGGCAGTTGATTCTTAGAAGGCCACATTGTAAACTTCAACATACTCATAAAGTTATGGAAAAATGTTGGTTCATGGAGAAATGAAATTAATATTTCTCTGCCATTTTCATTCAGGGACAACAAAAGCTAAAAAGCACAGTGCTCAAGATACCTCTCTTTTAGCCACGGAATTATTACTTGGAATTTTACCCACCCACTATTTTAAAAATACCCAAGAGGAGGATGAAGAGAAACTGAAAATAAACTTCATAGAATAAGACCATTCATGAGTAAATGAAAAATATTCAATGTCTCCAGAAGTATGGAATTGGCACTGGTGATTTGAAGGGACCAATCCTTATTTCATTGATAGGTGTAGGGCAAATAAACACTAGAAGTATGCAATGAAATTTCAAATACAATCTGCAAAGACATCTGGCCTGGCAATGCTAATTAATGCCAACAGAGGAATAGAAAATAATGAATTAACAGTGTCGGGAATCTTCACCAGCCATTTGCAGTAATGTTGTTGGTATTAGTGGATGAATTTTTTCAGTAATGTTCATCACTGGTAATACATATTACCCCAGTTATAGAATATGACCACTGGAAAAGATACAATTCTGGCCTGATTTCTTAAACAAGGGGGCTTACAGATGGGAAAAAATTCTTTTAATATCTCTAATATGAAAAGAGGAGAAAATATCATTGAGATCAAATGAAAGAATTGTATGCCCCCACTACCTTCACTAGTCATTTCTTTACTCTATATTCAACTTCTACCTCTTCATAAATGCATCTTTGCCTAACACAAATACTCCACCCAACTTCCTCCAAAACATTTTCAAAGTAGCTAAAGTGCTGTACCTGTTCTAGTCTGTCCTGCTACTTTAAAATTCATCTTAGTTTTCCTATTTTTTGAGTCTCATTACCTTTTTTCTTTCCATTAATTCTCAACCCATACCCATCACAATGATTCTACAATGCACTAGTATTTGTTTGAAGCCCTTTGGCTGACTACATTCCTCCCTTACCATTTCCTCTGCATATACAGTATTTTCCCTGGAATCCAAATACCCTAGAACTCAAACAATTAGGAATCCAAACGAAAAATACAAGTAAATTTTGCCTCGGAATTTGAATGCTTTCTTGAAATTAAAATTCTGTGCATTAAATTTATTCGGATAAATGTAATAGCCACTTGAGATTTCCATACTTAGGTTTTGTTGTCCATCAACTCAATCAGGTGAACAAAAATACAGTAGGTGCAGTCAGGTATAGATGGTCATACAAAAGGGAAAAGGGAGAGACATTGTTAGCGGAGGATGGGGAAGGATGGCAAGACTTGGAAGGAAAAAAGTCATCACTGCAAATCTGTATCAGAATGAAATAGTTCCACAAAGTTATGTATAGTGAAATTCAGCCAAGCATGCCTTTCATGTGTTTTTGTCCATACATTCCCCCAGGCCACCCATGTGCTTTGTTGTAGAGTTTATTGCCAGAAGCTGTAGTGAAAAACTACTGTGATTTGTGCTGCTGACATGATATTTTTGTGGCTATTTAATGCTATTTTTACATAATCAGAAATTTGTGTATTCACCATCAGCATTCAAAAATATTGTAAGGAAAATACGAGTAAGAAGACAACATTTGGTGTCACAATTGAAGTTAAGAAAGATCTTATTGCAATGTATGAAAGCAGTACATTAAGAAGCTGATGTGGCAAAAGCGGTTACAACACTGACCTCTAGGAGATCGAAAAGTAGGGTAGAGATGGAAAACTCATCTTAGTTTGAATTAATGAAAAAAAAATAACTTGCTGGTAATGTAATTTCTGAGACAATACTTTGTGAAAAAGCCAAGGTACTCTATGATTCAGAGAAAGCCACCTAGTGCTCATAAGGAGGAGTTTAAAGCACGTAGAAGGTGGTTCAAGAGCTTTGAGAGAGAGCCTGAGATCCATACGTTGTGATTTACGAAGAAGCTGTCAGTTCTAATTTGGAAATAGCAGAGAAGTTTCTAAAGGAGTTTGCAAAAAATGAAGGGAATGATCAAAATCAAGTTTGGTAAAAGATACCAGGTAAACATACATCTCAAAGGAAGAAAAGTCTGAACTGGGCCATGAGGAGATGGAAGAACACCTTACTCTCTTGCTGTGTGATAAGAGTAGGGAGGACTACAAGATTAAACCTCTGCTTGTGTACCAGAAAGATTCAGATAATTCACATGCCTTTAAGAAGAACACCATTATTAAGAGAAATCTTAATGTTATGTGAAAATCAAATGTGAAAGCATGGGTTACAAGAGAGTTTTTCCCAAAATGGATACGCTAGGAGTTTGCTTATCAATGAGTAAAATTTTTATTCAAATGCTATTATTATTCTTTGTTAAAATATTACTCTAAAATCCCATTCATGTACTGTTAAAATCGTTTTAAAAATTCTTTCATAATAATTTTATTAAATGCTCTCCTCTGTGGCATTAAATTCTATTTCTTCCATCTTTTCAAATACATCCAATATTATATAAGTTGACCCAAAATAAGGTTTTAGGTACCATGTCTTCCTACTCTTATTGCAGCAACTACTAAATATTTTATGGTTCTACTAACCAAATTCCAGTAACTGCTTTCTGGCATAACTGCATCAACTTTTGTAACTCCATCTCCTTCTGTCGACGTGGTTTCAGGTTGTCCTTCTGGTAAAGTAAAGTGACTAATTAATCATCCTATTTGATAGTAAATAAGTATAACATGTATTACTGCTCTGTATGGCACCATAGTTAGAGCAGTTATCAAGTTCAAAATCTACCCACCTAACCATCTGGTTGATCTTTGCCTTGTATTCAATCCTCTTGCTGATTATATCTATAATTATTTTTACTCCACAAGTAATTACCAAGGTGTAAGCACAACCTAGTTTGTGATCTCAAGCAGGCTGTGCAGAGAATGGGCACTCTTACAAATAGGTAAGTGGAATTACTTCAGTCATACACATTTATGCTTGTATGAAATTCTTGCTCGTCCTTAAATTGTTCAAACGATTGATTCCCGGTACCTTTCCCTGCAATTTTGAGAAATTATATGAGGATTCACATAGCCTCCACTTCCAGCCCCTCTCATCATATGGCATTGGTGTGTCCACTATAACCACCAGAAAAACTAGAAAATGCCAAAGTTAATGTATTACTCTAATAACAGTTTTATTTCCCTATAAAGGTCACATTATCAGTTAAATATATTATACCAGGCCCCAGGAGGATTTCTTACAACTGAAGAGAACAACAAGCGTGGGAAGAAGAAGGTAAGGACCCTCCATTGAGAGTGAAGAAATTGGACGTTCAAGGAAAAAGGATGTCTTTACATTATTCATGCTAAATTCCATTGATATATTTATTTTCACAAATTTTGTGGATGAAAATGGAAAATAAAGGAAAAGGAACTAGTAACTACATTATTCAGACTATTTACCTAATTCCCTCAGATATATCAAATTTTGTGAGAGCTAAATTAACCCACTCTTTAAAACACAGCATAAAGAATGAATAATTCCCTAGGTTCTTCACATGCATGTGAAGGTGTAGTAAACTTTTGAATACAATGCAAGCTTGCTTTATGCCAGCGAAGATCTCTGCAATGGGTAGCAGTGTATACTTCTATTATGACAGTTAACCATTACCTTGTTACATTTGTAATCTAATCTTGATGATCATGGTGATGGGCTATATATAATTTCATTTATAAAAGCACCAACAAAGCACAGTAATGAATCCAAAAGTTGATTCCATAGGCAAAGGTTGAGTTCATCTCAAAGCTCACTGTTGTCAGCATTGACACTAATCTATTACAAACTGCTTTCATGAAGTATATGTGTACTGTGAATGACCAGTGCTAAGTTCCTACCGCAATGTGAAAGAACTACTTTATTTTACCTAAATATGATTTTCATCGCATTACAGGGCAACTGCTATCCAACTAACAAGAATTTTCCTGAGATTTTCAGGGAATATTTTCAGTTTACCAGGACATTCCACATCCTCATCCAAGCATATTTGTAAGATAACATTAGTCACGTGTGATAGCAATTGACTGTGTCAGAGATTTCAATGAATTTTTGCTGGTCTTATTGTGATTGGGTACATAACATAATAACTTGCTGTATACTCAAAGCATACATACATAAATATGTTAAAATTATTAAGCACATCATGAATCTCCTCGTAAATGCAATATATTCACAATGGATCCTCAAATGATTCCTCCTTGGTAGAGGCCTGCTCAACAGGTATAGCACCTGGTGTCAGGTATTTTTGGGCACTTGCCTTCCATTTGTGTGCGATCACAACGGATGAAATTATTAGCAAGTCACTTGTAAAGGAGTTGTCCCCATATTATTACTATCATTACTTTTTTTTTGTCCAGAGATCATAATACAAAAATACCAGGTGGGTGGTGTATGTACATGATATAAGGCACGTCAAGAAGGAGTACAGATACATGATCAATTAAAATACAAAAAAAATGGTGCTCACAGTTACATAATATTTGGCGCAAACCCATTAACATTGTCTGTATCATTCACATGAAATATCAATTAAGAAAAATCACTGATCATTATTATAAACTAGACTATGACCATTGCTATAAACTAAGAGTATTAACTTACTGGTCAGTATTGTTAAGATGTTCATCAACCGAGTAGAATATATTACATTGTAGATGTTTTTTTGATATATGCTTGATTGCAGTAGTTCCATTAGTATCTTTTATACTTTTGGATAGTTTGTTATATAATCTGATGCCCATTTCATTGGGTCCTAATTTCAATGCTTTAGTTCTAATGTTCCCATAAAAGATGTTGTACCTTCCTCTAGTGTAATGATGATGATAGAGTTAAGAGAATAGTTGCCAATGTTATTTTTTATATACAGAATTAAAAACATAATGTAGATGCATGGGAGTGGTAGCAAATTTAATTCAGGGAAAATAGGCCTTGGAGCATTGTGACATTTCCCGGTTATTATTCTAATAGCTTTCTTTTGCATTTTAAAGATGGTTTGAGAAATAGCAGCTGATCCCCATAATAGGTTATATATATACTATAGGTTATATTTGAATACATTTCCCCATAGTATAAATTGAGTGGTACAGTTTTGCTTGTGGTCTCACCCAGGTGTCTTAATAAATAGCAAGGTGAACGGAGCTTATGTTGAAGGGTTTTTACATGCATATCCCAAGAAATATTTTCGCGCACAGAAATACCTAGAAATTTACATTCCGTCAAATGCTCAATTGATTGGCCATTAATTTTTACTATGCATTTACACTGCCACCGTTTTAATATGGGCACTACTCTTGATTCTTTTAATTGGGATGGGAAAATCCCTTGCAGTAGAGATTCATCAATTAAAAATAAAAGTGGTGTTTTTATTGCTTCAAAACAATGATGAACAACTTTACCGGGAATTTCATTTCAAGGCCAGTACTGGATTTGTTTCTGAGTGTGGAGACAATAGAATTTAGATTGGTTTCAGAACAGAGCTTGGCAAATATTGATGAGATGTAGTGTTTGTTAAATTTATTAGTTAGAGATGAGTAGTTAATGGCAGTGTTACTTTCAGGGTTACAAAGTTTATGGATTTTTCTTACCTCTACAATCATTAGTTATTTCCCATGCAGTTTTGGAGTTATTATTGGAATTAAGTAACTCATTATCATTATTAGTTCTTTTAGTGTTATAAATCAGCTTATGGTATTGCTTTTGAAATTCCTTATAGAGTAGCCTTTGTTAATGATTATTAGAACTTTTACTGGAGATAGCATGTTTGTTTAGGACAGTTGAGTAGTAACACATTTCATCAGTTAGCCATGGCTTACATTTTGTTCTATGAAATATTTTCTGAAGTGTTCTTGGAAAAAACAATTAAAAATTGGGTCTGAAAATTGAACGAAAGTAATTGAAACCTTCGTCTGCTTACTTCCAGTCATAGACATTGTCCCAGTTTTGGGACTGTGGAAGGAGCAGAAGATGCTGCATATTTCCACGATTTAAAGACCGCCTAAGGTAAATTTTATCATTTAGGCTTTCCATTGGTAGGTTAATATCAATACTTATATTCATCATACTATGGTCTGATATGCCTAGGTCACACACAGTTGTTACTACTTTTCCTTGGCTGAGGTTAGTCACAGCATAATCAATTAGGGTGGCAGATGTGGGAGTGACTCTGGTAGGATTATTATTAAAGCATTCCATGCAGTAAATTTTGAACAAAGTCAGTAATTCGGATCTGATAGGGGAATCAACTAAGAGATTACAGTTGAGGTCACCATTCACCACAAGTATCTCGTTGTTTGCACATAAGGAGTAAATGAGTTGGTCTAATTTTTTAATAAATTGATGAAAATCCTCAGTCGGTGATTGATTGACGCAGATGACCATGAGCAACCCCGCTGGAGTTTCATGGAAACACAATGCATATTCTTAAGTTATTTTCTTCCTTCACAGGCACATCAATTGAGTTGGTGGGACCCTTTATTTTACTATGCACGAATATGGCCACACCTCCATTTTTATATGTAGTATGGCAGAGTGAAGACACTAGAGAGTAATTTGAGGGTGAGATAATCATTAGTTCCTCATATTTTAATCGATGCTCAGGGATACACAAAATGCCTTGTTCACACTCGTTTACAGCCACTTCCAGCAAAAACACTGTAAGGGTATGTGGCTGAGATTCACCAAGATCAAACAAAGTGTTTCACTAATCCATGGAGGAGTTTGTGTTCAATTTTGTCATTAATTTTAGTTCATTAGGAAGGTAATTGGCATAGGAGTTTCTTCTTGTAAGCCATTGGTATACGTGAGATTACAACTCACAAGTAGGAGAGTATGTGTGGTTGTCATTCATAATTATGGATTACACGGCTTTTTTGACATTCCTGTGCCCCCCTCAAAATATTATGACAGAGAGCAATCATTCTAATTATGGACCATTGAATATGGGTTTCATGAAATATAAGGCCTGAGATCTGAACAAAAACAGTGATGTTTTATTTCAATAAAATAGTTTATGTAACCTAGGTAAATATAATAGCCCAAAATATATTTTTAAGCCAAACTCTTTTCATAATGATTGTGTTTATGTTTGGCTGCTATTGATTTTCCCTGGGAAACCGTTGCTGCTGGCAGTTGTTTGGATTGTTAGAAGAAGGGAAAGCAGAATTTTTGTTGCGCTAGGATCTGTCATTGAGAATAAAAAACTTTTGAAGTAATAGAAAACTATCTAGAATGTCATTTATAATCACTATTCTGCATTGAACTAAAATTCCAAGAGTGGCAAGGTCAATACTATTTTAGGGGAATAACAAATTTATCACTCTCATCCTACAACAAGAAGCATTGAAATTACTCAAAAGCATAAGAAAATCACTTCTGAACTGGATTACCAAGGAATTAATGAAACATTACTTCTAAGTAACTGAAATCAGAAATATAGAGGTAACATAGCAACTATGAACATAAAAAACTTTTCAGAGAAAATATTTTTAGACCCTTATTTCCTCATAAATCATGAACTACTATCTCAATTTGAGCAATCATCATTCAGTTTCTCTCAATGGAGGGTAAGGTAAGACAACAGATGTTATTATGCAAATTAGTATTGTCTTTTGGCACATCTCAAATGGCAGGCATATGGGGAACTTTTCCTTATTAATTATGTGAAAAACCAACTAGTCCAGGTACACCAAAGGTACTACAGGTACAACTAGAAGGTACACCAAATTCCCCAAGTTTTTGAAAAGTTTTCAAAGTTTTCGTTCCCCAAGTTTTCCCAGTTTTCTAGATTAGCTGTCACTCTGGGTTTATCATGATATTTTTAAATATGCATGAATAGTGAGCTTTCTTTGTTATTTACTACTTTTTCCCTCTGATATTCAGCATAAACTAAACAAAATTGGCAATCTAAAGAAAGACACCATTGCAAAGCAATACTATCTGAAGAGATTAAAGGAGTTTGGCTAGGAATGCCCCATAATATTCCATGATGGGTCATTGCTCTTCAGAACACAACCAGAACATTTGAACTCAGTAACTATAACTTATGGTCAATCCTTCTTGTGTTCATCAAGTTGCCTACACTACTGATCCAAACTGTGCCAGAAAAAAGCAAAAGAAATTCTTCTAAATGGGATTGCTAGTACCTAATGGAAGAGTCAATAGTGCCTCTTAAGACTTATCAGGAAATAAAATGTAGAAAGAGAACTAGCTCATTATACATAATGCATGAAGGGAAGAGATCTTATGGGTTCAAGTATACCCCATGCAGGAATGAAATGCTGCTGAAGCGAATTCTCAAGATATGATTTGTGATAGTTAACTAATTAAAATACATGATTAACTGATTTTAGCCAATTTTACTTTAATTTCTAGATCGCCATGGATTAAATTAGGCCAGGTCAAGGTTAAGAGTTATATGGGGTTCAAATATGTTATTGTTAAATTTCCAGATATATTTTGAATATATTTTTAGTTTTGTGATTTCTCTGATTTCTGTTGATTTTAATGAACCAATCCTTCCAGTATCCAATAAATCAATCATATTATCAAATGGGATTTTCAATACATTCCTTATGAAATACAATAATTACAATTTCCAAAATTTCCATTCCTTGTGACTATCAAGATTGGGCATATAAATTACTAATGAATATTTTCAACAACAACTCTGTATACTATACCTACATTTTCATTTTAAATTGGATAAAATACGCTAAGTAAGCGTGAAAAATATTTTTTTGGAAGCTCTAGCTATCCTCATAATGAGGACAGCCTACAACTTAATTTTCATAACAATATTTCATGAACTTTCTGAAATAATAATTAAAGTATTGTATATGTAGCTAAACCAAGAGAAGAACGTACCTGATTTGGATTTTTAAGTGCTTCGAAGACTGAGGTTCTCTCGAGTCTTACCGACGTCTCAACAAACAATCGTTACGCTTTGTGGGCTATTAACCAATTATCTTATGACGTGCCAGCGATTCACCATTTAATCTCAACCATACGATGAGGCTATTCCCATTGATATAATAACGAAAGATATCTTACATGAAAAACCCAGAAGGCTTGAGATGGAATGAAATCTCAGATTCCAAGATCCAACTGTCACTAATACAACGCACCCATGCAAAAATATTTTCTACATACTTGCCAGAAAGACCATCCCAATTGCATTATGGAAAATATTCTTCTTCTTTTTTAAATTTTCCGCCTTAGTGTTAACACGATACGAATCAAATGAATAATAAATAATTAAATTTCATGAAACTTATAATTAACCGCTTTGGAAACAAGGCGCCATTTACGGTCTTTGTCATTCAAATGTTCTTAGAGTTGGCAATGTTGGTAACTTTGCAGCTGACAGCCGTCCAAGGAAGCTGCTTATCGTTGCCGGCCTTGTGTGGTGATTCGTTATTTGTCAGCAGTTTAGGGTTAGGTAATTATGCGAACAAAAGTCATCCATATCTTAACATACATCTTGTTTCTGTTAAGTAGTTCGCATATTAGTGCAGAATGGAATACGAAGGATTACATGAAAAGAGAACATTCTTTAATCAAGCCTTATCAGGGTATGAATAATGTCACGTAGTACCTTAGTGTATAAAGTCGAACTTGGCTGATAGATTTCCTTTTCTAGGTTCCGGAATGTCTATTCCTTACTGGGATTTTATGGGTAGCACCATGGTAACAAACAATTATGTTAGACTTACACCCGACCTTCAAAGTAAGCAAGGGGCTCTCTGGAATTCTCTAGTAAGTATTTGAATTTACCCCGACATTTCAAGCGTGCCATTACCGTTACCCATTTAAATAATGTGCATTTAACCATGAAGAGCAATTTCATTAAGTTTTAATTGTGAGTCAGGGAATTAGTTCTGAAGTTTTCTCAGTAACAATTTTGTGAACACAAGGGATTTCATTTTAAAAGCTTAAATATCAGGCTTAACAAATTAATCACCATTTCTTTCTTCTATTCTCCAGCCATGTCATGTGAGAAACTGGGAGCTGCAGGTTCATTTTCGAGTTCATGGTAAGGGGAAAGAGCTCTTCGGCGATGGCCTTGCCATGTGGTATGCCAAAGAAAGGATGCTTCCAGGTCCTGTGTTTGGAAATGCGGATTACTTTCAGGGCTTGTCTGTGATTATCGACACATATAGCAACCATAATGGTCCACATAATGTAAGTATATCAATCAAACTTTGCACAACGATGTGGCGATAGTGAGAGAAGTATTATACTTTAATTCGCCATTCTCGTCATATTTTATGATTGCCAAGGTTTGCCAATGACTAAGTCTGGAATGATGAGAATACGGCTTAATAACTGATCAAACTTTAATCAAAGAAAATCTATAAAATATTCTTGTATGTGTGACTCTCCCAAAACTTTTTTATCTTGTCAATAGTAATTCGTTGATTCTATTATCATGCTCTCATTTAGCCATGGTCACTGCCATGCAATATCAACTTTGCATGGTTTCACTTATTAGGTTCTTGTTCACCAAAAATATTTTTTAAGTTTTCTCAGGTTATATATGTAGTACCTTAGCACTGGTTATCCTTTGTTGTCTTTGAATAGCATACACATGAACATGCAGTCAGTAGTATGACTTATTCCTTTCTATCGTGTCCCCGTTTTATACTGTCACTCCGGGCCTGACTTGTAGTCATACTGACGGCAGCAGTCTTTGGTAAAATGTAGATGAGCATACATAGTGTCTGTAGGTAGTGTGTTCAGCCTTAGCAAATCATTTGACTTTAGGTCTTGAGTTTATATCTAGGTAGCCTCAAGGCGCCCAGTGCTATATTCAAAGTGTGTTAGTCAGTGTTGGAATAAGAAAAGGAACCAACTCTCCTCCCCTGAATGTGTGAATTTCACATAACAAACTCGTAAAATACTGTGAGCTTCTACTCTCAACCCTCAAACCGACCCTTGGTGGAATACTGGTTGGCAGCATAAGTGATTAACTTCAGTGTCCATTATTTCTCACATCCTGTCTCATTTTCAAGTGACTTATTTCACCCAAAACCATACTGTTTTGGCTTATAATGATTGGCGTCATATTGAGGCTGTGATGTTAAAAGAAAATCGTGGAATTCTGTTTGCCTTTTATTAACACTGACTTGAATTTGTCCATTTAGCACCAGCACCCTTATATATCTGCAATGGTGAATAATGGATCTCTTCATTATGACCATGATCGGGATGGAACTCACACACAGCTGGCTGGCTGTGAAGCCAAGTTGCGGAATCTTGCTCATGACACGCACATAAGTGTTCGTTATGAACAGGACACATTAACAGGTGAGTTGTTGGACATTTCTGTTGAAATGTATGGATTGCAAGTTAGAATGAAATTTTGGAAAAAAAACAGCTAATGAGCTAAATTTTATGATATTGGCAGTGGCATGAGTAAATGACAAAGTTGCTATTTGTCCTGGAATTGTGATATCCTGGCCTATTTAGCGCACCGGAGGAATAGGATAACAGTCATAAATCATCAGTACTTGAATTTAGGTGGAACCATAATGTGGAATGTAACATGAGCACAAAATAAGTATATATTTCCAGGCATTTGTCAGTGTGGATGAGGTTGTTTGTCAGCTGGCATAATGGGGAATTAAGTTTTTTGACTGCTGGAAACATAAAGAAAGGTTTGTTTTATTATTCAATGTTATAGCTCTTGAATCTTGTTTAACATTTTTTTAAAGAACTTAACTGAAGCTAAATAGGTTTTAGGGAAATATATTCATGAAATTATCCTATATCGTAATTATTCCACTGTGTGTAGAAGGGGGAAATGGATGAATTAATTTGAAGGTATGCAGTGTCTAGTATTCCATCAACATCATTAATAATATTCCACTGTATAAAGGTGGCCAAGTAAAAAGCCCAAGACTTTCAATTTTTAGTCTGCATACTGTAATTTTGAGTGGGAATAGCTCACAAAATGCTATTGCTAAGGATATTACATCTTAGCCAAAAGTAAACACGTATAACTAGTGGAAACTTAATAAATTTGAAACATTGGATGTCTACTGCGATTTTATGTGGAAAATTTCTTTTTTCCTGTGTATCAACTGTTAAGCCTAGTAAGAGAGGAAGTGTACAATATTTGTGGCCATGAAATCGGAATCAGTTTAAATAATGCTTCTTCCATGATGTTTCCATTTTTTTGTGTACATTTTTTCCATTTTGTGGTAAAATTTCCCTTTTTGTTTGAATTTTGCTGGTAAAGATTGTGACACATATACAAAATAAAGTACCAAGTGCTTAAAATAATTTCTTTTCTCTCAATTAGTGTTTGTTGTCCTCTTATAATTTGCTCTGATTTTGTAATCAAATGATGCCCGAGTGAAACCATTCGGTTGGCACAAGTACGTCCAAAATCAATGCTTATATTTCAAGTAGTAATCATGAGACCTGAGAGTTACATTTGGCTTCTGAATCAGGTTTAATGGTCGTCTCCTTTTTATGAATAGTGCATATGGATTGAAGCTTAAATATTTAACTCTCCTAAGTTCTTTCCTGATGTTTCCAGGTTGCTTAATCCCGTCCAAAACATAGATCTGGTGACAATATTTCTAATTATTCAAGGGATTACTCTACAAAGTGCTTGATGATATTTTTCTGCCCCATTCGTAATTGATATTTGTATCCAGATTGAAATTAAATTTAAAATACTTCGCCTTTTCACATAAACCACTTTTATTACGACCTAGGTTTCGTTATGGTATAACATCATCAGGTTTATCCTGTTCAAATTCACCCCTTTGCATTTTAATTTGTGATGAAGTTTCATCTCTTCAATGCCAGGCATTATGTGATGAATTTAAGCTGTGTTTAAATGTTAAGAATTTGGAGAGTTATTTGTTATGGAAACTCATAGAAAATTAAAATTTCGGCTGCATATTTCAAATTATGTTTACTTCTTTAGACCAAAAGTTGTGGAGAGTGTGATTGCTTAGTATTATTGGCAAACACAAGGGTCACATTTTTGAATTCTCATAAGAATGTTTTTGTTGCAATTTCGGGCAATCCTCTCTTTAATACAATTCCTGATTCAGTGTAGATTAAAAGCTAAAAATTGTATTTGTATTTTAATAGCAACTCATGTTATGTGGTGAGAGAACTTGATGCTACATGCTTTCATTGTAAATTAGTCACATAATAGGTAATATTTTATCACCCTTGAAGAAAACACATTTCCTCAAGTTGTAGCCCTAGATTCACATCATTCTATTTTCTATGGATAGTTTTTAAAAAGTCATTTGGTATTGGCGATGAATTTTTGATAGGAGACTGACTGAAATGTCCATAAAGTTGCTAACTATACCTGTGAATAAATTTGAAGTGTTCAAATTATTATTCCAAATTATTGCATATATAATATCATTATATATGTAATGTATTTTTGTGAAAAAACCCAAGAAATACCGAAGATACCCTCTTTACGATGAGCAAAAAGGTTACAATGCTATAATCCTGCTGTAACATATACATGCTGCAATAATCATGGTTTACATCAAGATGGAATATCATTGGAATTTTTGAAGGTGGAGGAGACAAATTACTCTCAATCATTACTGAATGGTGTCATGTATAGTCAGTCTTACCCTGGAAGGAGTATTTGGTGGTATTCTGACCTTTGGTTAAGATCATTAATATTAGTAGGTTCTGTTTATTTGGTTCCATGATGTTTAACTATGCATCATGTGCTCCACACTTACAATACTCTTGCTTATGCCCTTATATTTATCTCATGTTCCTTCATACCTTTAGCATGGCAGACTCTGTAACCTCTTGCAGATGTTTCCTTTATTTCCCTCAACAACCTTTAGTAGCACACCTTCCTCATCCCTCAGTTTTGTAATGGGGGGATGCATTCTTATGGTGCTATCTGGTAGACCACCATTTACAAGTTTCAATTATGTTTTTGGTGTCATTTACATTATTTAAGTCAGGTTAATGATTGCGTCAGTTTACTTTGACATCTTTTCAAAAACATGTTTGTGTAAATTCTTTGTTTGAATATTTACCTATGTGCCTAATTGTTATTGTAATCTGAATGATGTGTTTTGATGTTTAATGGATGGGTGTTACTGCTTAGTTGATGTAGTGTGGAATGTAATGTGTGTTTGTCGATGTTGTCTCTTAAGTGAGGTACTTGATATTTACATTTTCATTACTTTCTCTGTGCAGAAGAAAGGTTCTGAAAATGTAAATGACTTAGCCAAAAAACTTGGTTTGAGGATCATTTTATCATTTCAGTGTTCAAATTCCTAATTCTGTTCTTGCTTCCACCTAGTACAGGGAATGATTCAATCAATTATATCTCTGCTGAGTGAATTTAATTAAAACATTTGTGCCAATTTATTACCGGAACTATTTCCACGCAAGTAATGATTTCCTGTCATTTTTAAAATCACCTGCACATTTAGTGCTTGAGTTAATTGTTATGCATACTACCAATTACCTGTTGTTTATATGAAGTGATCTCAAACCCAGTAACCTGGTTGCTATTGCATGCTTGATGGACTAATTTGATTTGATTTGTGGGGGAAACTTTTTCAAGGCTCTTTTCCATGACTAATGGTGTCTGAAAGCTCATCTATTGAAGAAACTATTTAGTTTAAAAACTAGATTCAGTCACCTTATTTGTTGCATTCACTTATACAATGCCTCGGCCCTATTGTATTGTGGAGGGCGGGATCGAGTCAGCCTCTTGGGCATGACATATTGGGTTGTCTGATTGTCCAAATCATTTAAAATTTATTTTCAAATAACTCTTATAATTAGGTAACGAGAATAATTAATTCATTCTATTGCTGATGTGTATCAGATCCATCATTAATAATGGCAGAAAAGAAATAAACTAATGCTAAAAAATTTTTTATGCTTCCTTGCATTATAAAATGGTTATTTTATTATTTTTTTAATTAAATAAACAAAAATAACAATTTAAATGCAGAAACACGTGCGCAACTGTTTTCAAATGTGTCATGGGAGAATAAAGCTAGTTATTAGCTTTGCTTCCTTAATTGGTCATAGGCCAGAGAGAAAAATAGCAACATTTTCAGTATGAGATTAACTTTGGCATTGACATTTGTTCTGGATAATAAATTTTCTAAAAGTACCGATGCCTCTTCAGTCATATTTCGATGTAAACATCTCGTAGACCTAGTACCTTTATTGGTGACTCTTTATGGCATGAAGCACAACTACTGCCCAGGTAAAGTAACCCTCTGTGACAATTATGTAACCCACTGACTCTGAAAAAGTTTCTGGTCTCTTTCTCTTCCCCCTGCCCTCTCCTCCCTCCCCCCTCTTTGTCTCCCATGTGTTCTCTTTTTGGGTTCTCTATGTGCGCCTGCCTGCCCATCTCTTCTTCTACTACTACTACTACCACACCTCCCACTCTCCACAAGTGAATGTTTTCCCGGGACGAGGCGTCGGGCAGGTTAAACCGGGGCCACTATCTAGCGGTCAAAGGAGTGATGTGTTTGGTAGTTATGTTAACTGTTGTTATCCTCTTTTCTTAATCTCTGCCACTTGCATGTTGAGCCGAAAGATATTAGCAATTGAGTGCCTGTAAGGTGCATGTTTCTGTCTGTGTTCGTGCCAGATAAGTTGTGCATGAAGCATGTTTCATAGCAAGAGGAATAGGGGGAAACTTAGTGTAAATGGTTTATCTTAGATAACCAAGCAGCTGTTTCAGTGCCTCAGTTATCAAATGTTAATCCTCAAAAGTTGAACATTAGGAATACTGAAGGTTTTGCATGGTAGTTGAAATACCCAATTACTCAGTAATAGACATGGAATGCGATGAAATGTTCCTCCTTCATGGATTTATTTACTAGTTTTTGATAGGTGGTAGAACTATTCGTAGGCAGCAGAAAGTTTGGAAAGAATTGATGATCCACCTTAAATATTGTGAATAAATTGTTACATGGTAATTTTTTTTTCAAAGTAGCATTATAAATTTTCTTGCATCTTTGTTGTTTTATAAATGAGTTACCCAACCTGTTTTTCTAAATAATACTTTCTCCATGGCATCATTAAGACTATTTAAAATTTGAACCTAAATGTTTAATATTGAATTTTAATTACATGCTAGTTGCATGGATGGTACAATAGATGAATTGTTTGTCTAACGCTGTAAAAAATACCTTTGCATGCCTCTATTTTTAAGTTCTTGTAATATGGATGAAAAATTGTTCAACCTACTGAATACCACATCCCAATATTAATCTGAAAAAAAATAATTTTTGCTATTTTTTTCTAATCTAATTTTAATAAGTGACAATGACGCAATTGAGCTATCAATTTTCAGTTGTGACAGGGTCTAAATTCTCTCACAGCTAGCAGAATTACTGATAACTAACTTGAATGTTTGGTACTAAAATAATAAGTACAGATAGTCTTCAAAGTGACAATTAATTCCATTTATTAGACTAAAAATAGGCGACTCATTTTGATGCTTGAGACAGTTTTATATGAAGGACATTAGGCTAATTTGGAGTTAATGAAAAATGTGATCATATGGCTGTTAACTAGCTAATAAATTCTATCGGAAATTGATAAACACATAATTTTAATGTTGTTCCAGATTTGATTCTTGCTCTAGTTAACGCTTTCACATACTCCTGTGATAAAGATGACAAATTAGCAAAATAAAAATAAAGTTGTGGTATTTTATTTTAAAAGTAATTGTTGATATCTCAGAATTACATTCTGAAATGAAAAAACTATGCCCCAACAGCAAGACATACTTAGTATGTATACATACTTAGTATGCATAAACTTAGTGTGTGATACATAATGTTTTTCCAAAGTAAACTTATAGATGCTGTAGGTAATTTTTCCATAATTACTGCTCAAAAATGTCTTTAAAATGCTGACTGAAATTCCTGGCTCAATGTAAGTTGAAATGATATTGTGAGCAATTGCTACTTTTTAAATTTACTGTGAAAATAAATAAAGAAGGATCATTTACCGATAAATACATATGTGATATAATATTTTTAAAGTTTACCAGACCATTTGAATGTAACAAAGCTTTGCGAAGGAAATTCTCAGTAGCCCATGCATAAAGCAGAGTCATTCATTTTTCACTAGTTGAATTATTGACCCGGTAAAAGTCATGTAATTTTATGTTGTAAATATCTGTTGAATTATTTTCTATGCTGACCTGAAAATGCAAGCTGGCTGGAAAATTTTTGACCGACGCTTTATCTCATGCAATGGTAGTATTTGAAAAAATCTGGTAATTTGACATCTGCATAATCCTATCATCCTTCAATGTCTTAAGAAGTAACCCTTTTTTGGAGTGAACTTAATTGTCGGTGTTGGTGGATTCTAGTCATCAGTAAATGATGAATTAACTTGTTAACATTCAGCACTGTTAATCAACTAAGCCCGGTGTGTATGTTTGACATGTATTACATGTAAGAATGTGATAACACTGAAGCTACTTGGGCTCTCTTAAAAGTGTGAACTTGAACAGTCAAAAGTAGGACAACTCTCGTTTCCTGCACAAAGATTGCTTAATAGGGTTTATCTAAAATCTTAAGGTGATTTATCCATTCTATAAGTGAAAATGATGTCCTATATATCCAAATATAGCTGCAGCATTATCAGACCCTTTAAAAGTAATCTATTTCCATTTATAAAAAGTTTATTTCCAAACTGTACTTAAATTTAATATTCTAAAAAGGCTAGGAGTTTTTCAATTAAAAAATTAAAACTTTAATCAAGGCACTATACATATACTTCATTTGGCTTTAGAAAAAATACTTCCTAAATTTCCAAAGAAACTGCAGGAGATGCTGCAACAGTAACTTGTAACGGAGTCATGCGCTAAGTTTTGCTACCCCAATTTTCCGCCACATAATCCTCCTAATTGCATGCTTAATTTCCGTTAGAAAATGTGTCTGCCACTAGCTCGGTAAAATAGTTGTCATTTTTTCTTCTGCTACCTTTGTCAAAAAAGGTAAAACAAGAAATGGAAGTACATTTTTGTTACCTAGTACCATGTGGTTACAGGTTACCCTAGTTATTAAAAATTTTCCCTTGCAAAATGTCGTGGCTTGAAAAGTATTAGAAGGCTATAGAGATCACACCTTGGTAAATCTCAGTTTTTTCACCGCCAAAACTAACTGGAAGCTAAAAGAGTGAGTCAGGCTTTCCAGTTCAGCAAGCATTTTTTCAAAGAGGATGTTAACGCAGAGAGGGAAGAAAAAGCAATCTCCTCTTCTCTGTGAGCAGAAGTAATAATGGTCAATGAAAGATAGCAGTATATTTATTTGTATTTTGAGAAATTTTCAACAAAGTGTTCTTTTTTTTCATTCTTTATTGTTTCAGGAAGAATTTTTACCCATTGAAGTCATTTAAACTGTAAGTGATAGGATGAAAGGAAAAAAACACCACGTCAAGTTCCTTTTGTTATGAGTCAAGTTAAATAATGATAAAGCCATATTTTAATGGCCAGGTACTTATTGAGATCGATAAATATTTACAGTTTGTGATATTTATTCACCATTAGAATTTATCTTGCATTTTATTAAGTCACCTGATTTCATTGTGTGTTTTGTGATAATTTTTCATGTCAATAAAACATGCTTTTATCTCAGTACATATCTGAGAGTTTGCACAAGCACTTCACAATTTTAAGAATATTTTGCATTTGAATTATAAGCAATCATGAATGAAAACGTATCTTAATTTTATGGTAGTGTAATTTGTTCATAATTGATTTTCATAGTGATTAGCGGTACTTGCTGTGATGTTTTGGACAAAAGTTATTTTTGCGGAAGTTTCCTAAAAAACTCAATGCATTATTCTACCTTATTATTCATATAATAAATATGACATTTTGAATCAATTTTTCATAGTTTTTCAAATTTTTTTAATGTGGCATAATTTTTGCTTCTTTTGATTTTTAGTGAACACTTATTTTTAATGGTTTTGGGAATTGTAACTCCGTATTCATTTTGTTTACAATTTGAAAATAGATCCTTATTTTTTATGTTTGGTTGCAACTTAAATCCCCTGGAAATTGAATTGATGACATTATTATCATTCATAATATATAGCTCAAGAGATTTGCTGTTATAATTTTAGAAATTTTAATTTCATGCTTTAAAGAGTTGATTGTTAGTGAGTGGTATGACTTAGGATTGATAAACACACCTTTTAAATGTAATGAATGCTTTCATACATTAGTGATAGTCACTTGCACTTAGCATTCCTGAGATTTATTGGTACACATGCAATTTATTAATTATTTAAGATTTAAAATGATTTTATCTAGTCTTTGGAGATATGAAATGTGTTTAGGTAGTCTGTTCAAACTGCATTTGTTATTAATATATCTTTTTTCCCTTTTTAATCTCTATATCAGTTTTTGGAACTCAAATAGTATGAATATGCATCTCTTCAGCAAAATAAATACAATTTTAGGTGCCCCACAAACATTATGCTGCTAGCTGGCAGTGTTTGCAGCTTCAATCTAAGTATATACTTCTGAATTTTTTTCCTTCTCCAACAGCAAAATGTTTGCTGCACAATTCTTTGTGCTAACCCACATGAATTTTGCATGTTTCAGTTAAATGAATTCTTTATTGCTATCTCTTATCACAATTAATGTATTGTATGTTTTTTCTTAAACATTTGCCATGCATTTATCATCTGAACTAAATTATGTTCAAAAGGCATCTAGATGTTTGAATAATCTCATGAAAGGGTGCCAAGGAAATCATGTAACTTGTGTTTATATTGAATTGCTATTACACAGGCGTTCATTAATATTTTCCCTTGCTACAGAGTGAAATCTATAGAAGCTTGAATATTGAAAAAATGGTCACTTCTAAAATGTTTATAAATATTGCATGTATTGAATCTACATGAATGGTTGAATAGATGCAATGAAAGAGCATACAGTCTTTATATAAAATTTTAGTGTTAACTATTAAAAGAACACTTTTCTTTAGAATATAATTTTTTTTCGTTTGACAAAAGCTATGTTCAATTAGTTAAAAGTGTATTACATACACTCCTTAAAAATTCGTTCATATGTGTACAGCATTATATCCCATTCAAATCTAAGTATTTTGTGAGAGTTTTAAAATTTTGTTGTAGCATTGAAATTTTCCCTTTGAAAATTTTTAATGATAAACACATGAAATTGCACATTAACTAATGATAATGGTCATCATCTACATTTGAGGGAAAAATAATATTTTTTGATATTTAGGTTAAAGTTAGTTCTCATGCATTTAAATATCTACAGTTTTACAATCATCATATAGGACATATTTCAGGGCACCCCTGATATATATGATAGATTAATAATGCAAATTTAAACATTTGGGTATAAAATGGTACATGCAATTCATTGGGTTAACACTGCTATTTTATGGTATTTATAATTTAAACATCATCACCCTAGAGTTTTTTTCCATCATTGAGGTTTAATCAAAGAATATAGTTTTAAATCTTATATTCATCAAAAGCTAAGTCCTGATCCTGCGATCATGGAGTTTTTGCATTAGGGATAGTGTGTGTGATGAATAAGTGCATAGCCAAATGTTATTTTGGGAGATTGGTTGTACAGTATTAAATGTGGCCAAATTGAACCAGGTATGTATAAATTATGTATGCATTTCAGAGTTATTATGTATACAACTCTAATGAATCTTTTAAATGCTACTGTGTATATGAAAAGTTAAGAACAATCACATTTAGTAATAACTATTTGCTGGGGTAAAATGGGTCACGTTTCCTCATTTATTTTCTTAACTTAACCAGAGTTAACACATGCTGTTAAACCTTACCCAATCTGTTGGTACTCTGACTATGGTGTACTTTGAAATTACGAGTGGTCATTGGATAGGACGCACAGAAGTGTCAATTATGCTGACCCTTGTTTTTTAAGAAGTTTAAGTGGTGAAGTATGTATGGTTTTGTAATTTAAAATGTTTCAGAAATCCCGCAGCACATTGAAAAGTTATACTAATGTCTCATTTTTCTGAAGAGTAGTTCACCCTTCTTCATTTGCAAAGCTGTAAAGTGTTACTGACATCATCATTTATTTGTATTGGTAATGCATTGTTCTCATGTATCATCGGATATGTACCAAAGCCACCTTTCTTTATGTTTGAAGGAAAACGTACTGTTCTCCCACCTGATTTACTCTCAACCTTATTTATTTCAGTATCAACAGACATAGAAAACAAGGCAGCATGGAAGGAGTGCCTAAAAGTTGGCGGTGTACGCCTTCCCACTGGATATTATTTTGGCCTCTCTGCTGCAACTGGAGATTTATCTGACAACCATGACATTCTCTCAGTTAAATTGTATGAATTGGACTTACCAGCAGGACAAGCAGGTACTGGTGGAGCTGGAGCTGCTGATGAAGAGGATAGGTCACAAATATCTCCATCTGCTGCATTCTTTGAGTCTCCTAGAGGTTAGTTCAGTTTTCTCAATGGGATTTGATGTATTGAACTCTGAACACCCCTGTATTCATAGGGACTAAATAGTGGAAGTTTGCATGAGATCCGCTAGCAGATCAGCAGTTTCAAAAATTGGTGTGATTGGTAATCATAAGGCTATGTAAATCAATCTAAAAACAATTATAAAGCTCAAATGTAGACGATATTTTTGGCTGTCGTCAAATTAAGGAATTCTGAATTTTAAAATAATTTTCCAACATCTTAATACCTAATACACAAAGATACATTGAAATAATCTTATAAGTCCATTTTAGAAATAGCAAATAATTTTACAACATCTTTATACCTAATACACAAAGATACATTAAAACAATCTTATAACTTCATTTTAGAAATAGCACACCATAGGGTTGATATGATAACACTCATCAAACATAACACCAAGAACCCATGTTGATAGAACTTCCCACAAAAATACAGATGAATTTCTGTGAAAAGAAACTGAAATCAATAGTTTTGCAAAAGCATTGTTCCTAATACCGTAATTAGTTGGGCAACATTCAGTTAAAAAAGAAATTTTGATTAGCCACACATCCGAGGATATATTATTGTACAGATTGTTCAAATTATACATAGCCTGTCAACCAGCCAGTTCCCTTTTAATGCTGAACATTGTTTGTTTTTTGTTCATTTGAAATGGAAGTTTGATCATTTGTACATCTCTTTCTTATTACTTTTTAATAAATATAAAATTCCCATAGTTGATTGGCTCTTAGATTCTTATCATTGGGTTTTTTCACTGAGCTCCATTAAGTCATTTCACTTACTACTTTCTTATGATACCAGTACAAAAGGTGGTTCTTTGAATGGTTCTATGACTCTAAATGTCACATCAAAAGTGTTACACTACCTTGTCAGTGTAGGGCAAGTTTACTTCTTTACCCTGCTTCATCTTCGCATTGACCCGATCAATACTACAATAGTGTATGCCACAATAGAAAACATCCATATCTGACACCCTAGAACCACATGCACACTCTGACCTCATGAAATAAGTATCTGAGATGTACCATGAAGATTGTAAATATATTTATCTTGAACAATCTAGTGTGGCAGTTCAGGATTCCTTCCATTTAAGCCTGCAATTGGCATCTTGTATTGATCATGCTTTTGCAAAGATCAGAAGATATGACCAATGTGATGAAGCCAGTTGCTGCAATAATTTATTTTTGTGAAATCCACTATTTTTATTCAATTTTATCTCTAGGATGGTCGGGAGACTTGAGAAGAGTGTAACCATCTAGAATCAGTGAAACATTTAGACTTTGGTTATGTGCAATTCATGAACTGCATCCACACCTGCTCTAGTTTATTCCCTCCTACTTAAATGTGTAAATTAGCTTTTCTACTGCTCAAGGATATCATTATTTTTTTTCTTGTGGTTAATCCATATCCCTTACCTCTTGGCATTGTTCCTGTAAATCATTCAATAATAACTGAACCGCAATCCATTACTTGATCATCTGCAAACCTAACTATACAAGTTTAGAATAAGATTCCTTAGCACATGGCACATGCTTATTTTAATGACTTAAATTAGAAATAAATACCATTCATTTGGGTTTAACCCCAATGCATTCCAAGTAATTGTAGTGCTGCATGAAACTAGTAGGCAAATCTACAGTAAGAAGAGATATGGACGTGCCTAGTTGATTATTTTAAGAACTTTGTCACCTGAACGGTAGGAAACATGAAGCTTGACATTTTTGATTTACCATGTGCCATTGATTATCAATCATCAATTATTCTCATGGCTGGTGCCCTGCCTCAAGCTCCTGTGGTGCATTAGTCTAAGATGTATGCAGTCAGAAAACCTTCTGTTGTGTACCCTTTACTGTGGAGATTTTTTTTAAAGTTTAGGAATTTCGCAGTGTTGATGTTATGCAAATGATACTATGAGTAAGGGATGCTGCTCAAGAATCAGTTTAAAATAAACCTTAGTTTATTAATGAAGTGAATGAAAAATTTCCCTAAAAATTCAGGACACAAAAGTCTACCTCTCTTAAAAGCAAGGGCATACATGCCTACATTTTAAATGAGCAGTTGCATTTGAAACGTCTCCTTTACCTTTTATTGGAACATTATTATTTATCAATTTTTACTGATTGTTCTTTTTCTGTTGCAGATCATGTGGAAGATCCTAAACCTTCTTCCTTGAGTGGCATTAAAATCTTTCTCCTGATGATGGTTGGAGCAATAGCTATTATAGCATGTGTGGTAATCGGAATTATGTTCTATCAGAAGCACCAAGAGCATTCAAGGAAAAGATTATATTAAAATTTTAAGCAAATAACTTCACTTTTCATTTCATCTAATTCATTTCATTTTCATTGAAAAATTCTCTAGAGATTTGACTGTTTTTTGCGATAATAGTTCATATTTTCATGCAGTTTTACATCACATTAGTATTTCATAAATATGTTGAAATATTCATGGCCTGAAAATATTTCCTCATGGAAGGATTGAATTGATGGCAGCATTTGTGTGGAAAATAATTATAACTTAATTTGTAAGAAGTGCCCTTTTATATTTATCATATTAGGCACCCATGTATTTTCCTTTAATTATACTAGCAGAATTAGTCTTTGCTAGATTTAAGTTATGCTTCTCTTGTCGTTGATGGTTAGCAGTTCCATGGCATCAGGTTTCATTCTCAATCTCTCTTTTTAGACTTCACCAAGTCACGTTTACTAGAATTCAAATTTTAAAATGGGTTACAAGGATAAATATATAAAGATTCAGTGTAAGCATTAAAGTAGGGCCTTACACATAAATTGATAGCCAATTTCTTAATATTTTTTTTTCTCCTTGGGCACTGACATGTAGTTATTTATTGTACTCTTACAAAGCTTTGTGCAGTCATTTCATATACAGATCAAGTATTGCTTTTTACAAGTGATAAACAGTGTAAATTTTTATCGATTGTGAAAAAAATTGTCCCTTGTGACTTGTGTTTAGGTATGTCACATTTTGCAGTTTTAAGATGTCTAAATACTAACGTATAACTGTTGTTAATTGCTTTTTCATTGTAAAATGGGTCAGTGTTTTTATAATACATGTGGTTTTGATAACTTTCTATATGGGTAAAATGTATTCATGGGCTGCCCTACATTTTTCTGTGACTAGGATTATGATGCGTGTGTATGCTTTTTGAGTTAGTTAGTTGCCCATGTAGATTTTAATTAAGGTTGTGCTACTGCAATTTAATCTTGCAGAAAAATGAGTTGACATAATTTGTTTTTTTTTTAATTTAGTAATACTGTTGCAAATTTGGTTGGTAAACTGTTTGCACCATTGTCCATGAAATAATAGTGATTGTGATGTTTGCCCTCAAAGAATTGCTAATTACCACTAGTCATCACTTTTGTTTCTGAAAGTGAGCATAACTCCCACACAGTGCCTTGAAACTGAAGTAAATCGATGAAAAGTAAGATTATTAAGAAAGGATGCAAATGTGAGTGCTCCTCATTTTCCTGCTTTATTCTCTCACTTAGTGGTAGAAAAATATTGTTTTCTTGTGTGGACTGTTTTTCTTCCACTCTCTTTGTAATTATATGTAAATAAATTTATATTATTATACACTTTGAAAAATGGGATGGTGAATTTTGTGAATTAGCTGTTAGTTAGCAGTTTCAGTGAGATGTTTCCCACAAACTGCATTATGTTTATCTTTGTGAATTCATATTTTGATACATATGCTCAATTGTAATGTTGGTAAACATGTATAAAGGGCCACAGTTTGTTTAAGTGAACATTGAATGGTCAGTAACTTTTCACCATTATATTTGTATGGATTGTGAGAAGTTAATGGTTATATCAATATTATTAAAGTTATTTGGTTTATTACCAGCTTTTTAGTAGCTCTTGGCTGATTGTTTTTTAAAATTAGAAATAGAAAAAAATAATACCTTAAGTGATGAAGTATAATTGTTAAAACTGTTAAGTGATTTTCTTGGACCAATTCAATTGAATGGGTTTGTTCAATACAATTAATCCTTTTTATGTATTTGCTTTTTAAACGCAGGATAAATCAGCTTTGTCATTTCTGTGATCCAATTTTAATTTACGTGGGCTAGAAGTAATTTATTCAAAACAAATAATTAATTTTCTCCTGTGTGGTTTTTCTGTTGTTTATTGTGATCTAATGAATCTAAAAAGAGTAAAAAAAACTAGAAGCAATAATTCGTTGATTTTAAAGCCATTTGAGATATTGCCCAAAAGTTTGATTTGTAATGATGGAGTTATATAAGCCTGCTAGTCATGAGTCTGTACAGCCAATTGTGTCTGAAAAAGTGACAAATTTAATTTTTCTTGCATATTCTTCTAACATCGCCCAAGACATGATTGGGTTCTTGTTTCACATACAGTCATTTGTATTTTAGCCTGTTTCTTATTACAAATGGGACAAGGTTATTCCTACATGTGTCTCTGTGGAGCAAAGTGTTGTGAGCTGGCGTTTTATTGTTTCTGTTTAAACCTGATGGTCGGGTAGCTAATAATTCAACTCAAGCTTTACACCTAGGATTTTTTTTTAATGTTCACAGTCCTATGCATTACTAATTGTGGTAACTGAGGAAATGTTTGGTCATTTGTTAAATATGCTTGTCTGAATGTGTGTATGCAAGATGATATGCATGCTGGACCAAAAACCACTTGGTGGTGTGTGACTGAATTGGATGATAAATAAATGTCAATAAATATTTTGATGTAATTTTATTTTTTTTAAGGTTGTTAATAAGTATTTTTTTCATTCATTAAAATACTTTATTGGCGTGCACATTGGTGATATAAATTTGGCACCTAAACACACATGAAGAAGAAATAGATAAATACTTGAAGTAGAACACATAGTAAATGTTCAAATTTTTAAATATACACACATTACAGACATTTATAATTAGTATCACATTAATTCTTCTTGGGTTTCACCATCTATTAGCACCGAAACATCATAATATTTTTTTTCATTTTAGATCCAAAGAGATCTCCTTGGAACATTTTAGAAGATAAAAAAATTATTATACTGGTATCTTTAAACGTTGTACAGAGTATTTTAAGTTCATTTTTCAGTTAAACATCCTGTTTAAAATTTGGGAAATGTGTTACACTCTACAAGAGCATAAACCAGGCTCCAGAGCTTTGTATAGGACTTAGAGCACAAAAGTTGTACTGTTACATGTTCTTTCTTTGTTGTGAATACATTTTACAGATGAATTTTAAAATATCAACCAGAGGAGAGAAATGAGAGCACATTAAAGTGCTCAGCTTCATACCGGTATCATTACCTAAGCCTTAATCAATTACACTCAGGCTGAAAGATCTTAAGCCCATTCGTTCCCATTGTTTGTGATTCATCATTTTTTACATATCACCCTTGGATTCAGGAATATAATTCTCCAGTAAATTTCCTTCACCTTCAGGACATTTCAAGGTTCATTTCTACAAAAATATAAGTTAACCGCCACAACGGCAAATTAAATTCAATTGAGGCATCTGTCTACAGACCATATCAAGCACAACATTCATAGCCCTTAGTTATGTGAAAGCAAAATATGATCATTAACCAAATCATTTCATTTGTACATTACAGTCTGAGCTCATAATTTCAAAATAAGATTAGATATTTTGAAGAGTTCACAGAACAAAACGTACTGCATTTCACGTTGATCCACACCCAAGGGTAAAATGTTTCTCCACTTCCATATAAATGTGAATTGACCATTAGTATAAAATCACCCAATTGTATAAGACCAGATAAAAGGGATTTGAAGTTGGAGGACAACATTTTAGAATATACTGAACACCAAAATTCTTTGGTCCATTAACTTCTTTCAGATGAATAAAATGGCTGGTCAAACAAGAGTAACAAGGCCGAGTGATGGGCCCAATTGAGATACCAACATCCACAACTGCAAAATAACAATTGTTATATAAATGTGAGTCGTTTTAAAGTGTTTTCCTGCCTACAACAAGACATGATTAAATAATTTTTTATTGCCTTTCGGATAAAAATAACTTCATCCATTAATAAAATTAATTCCATAAACTCTTAACAATTATATCAAAAATCAAGCAGATGCATTAATTTGATTACCAATTTCTTTTATGATGATGACATCAAGTAAGCCTGAGCATCTACTTAATACTGTTCATTGTTGGACAATTGGATCACAACTTTACGTTTTTCACAGGTATGTCAATCAAATACTTCTGGTTTCTAAGCCTTTAAAAGACCAATAATGTTTCCCCTTAAATGAGTACTGTACATCATAAAAGTTCCTCAATGAAAAACATTAAAATGGTTCCTCAGGAAGTGGGGAATTTGAATACATTACAGGTACATATGCTACATTCAAATTTCAACTGATGAAGCAAAGAACCATTTTATAGGAAAATTTAAGGGTAAATCCGATGCCAATAACCAAATAACTTCAGGCAACCAAAAAACGGGTGCAACCATATAGTACTGACAGAAAAAAATTTTGATATGCAGAAACTAAAAGCTTAAATAATCGACAATTATTGACCTTTTACAGAACTCTTGTTCTGTGAAAGGTCAATAATTTACTTACATAATCCATTTACAACAATACAAAATAATGGCCATATCATAATTTGACGAAATGTTGGAAGTTTGTTTAATTGCATCAAAGCCATAATTACGTTCATTTTAATGAGGTTTTATCATATATTTTCAGAATAACCAGCAATTCACAACTCCATGATTTATGGAGTCTAAAAAACAGTTTTTAAGAGCTTTTTAAGTTTCCAGTTGCTTGTATCCCCCAAACAGCTTATGCTTCAATGCTTTCTATTTAATATTAGCTACCATAATTAAGCAAGTAATTACAAAACAACATGCACATCTATTGGTGCCACTTGATTCATTCATGTTCTTTAACTACAACATAGATTTAGTAATGTATTATTATTTAGTAGTTTTCAGTATGGATATCCTTCGTCTTGTGTGATTTATTATTTTTGAGAAATCACTGTTAAGCAAAGTCAAAGAGTGACTTGATTATTATAACAGGTAAAATGGAAACATTTACTACCTTAATAAATAAGTATGCACATGGTGCACCAATCATTTCCAAATCAAAATATTTCAATGCACACTTCTCATTGTGAATTGATCGAGTGTAACGGTAATGTAAATTCCAAAGCTTGCTTCATATTAGACATTTCTGAAATGAACCTATACATAATTGCTAAAGTTGATATATGCAAGGCATGAACATGCCTGGAAACTAACTCAAAACTTGCAAAGTTCCACAAAAAAATTGAATTTTCAGATTAGCAATTCTTAAACCATCTAACTTTAAAATTAAGAAAAATTTTAATTCTTTGACTCAAAAAGTGTACATATTTTAATAATTTGAACTGGAACTTTTACCAGAAAATAATCCAACACCAAACAAAACTGATAGGGGAGAAATATATGAAATGAATGTCGATGAATATAATACATGTATACATAATTCATTTTTGATGCGAGAATATATGAGTGTATTTATTTTCCCAACTAAGTCAGGGTTGCAACATCTTTAGTTTAAGCACAGCCATATTATTAACATAGGAAATGTATTCCCAATATATATTTATTCATTAATATTTACCATTAAAAGACTCTGCTATTATAAATTCTTAACACCACTTAACAAAAATTACAAAAAAATCTTTCGGTCAGCTTAAAGAAAGTATTCTGACTCTTAAGGGCTGTTAAGTGTACACAGGTTATAATTATTTCCAAGGGCTTCTGCATAAAATACACTTATTAAACTTTCGCCCTAATAAAGACCTCTATCCATCTATCTAAACTTCAATTACAAGCTATTTTAAAAGTCATTACGTTAATGGAGAAAGCACTCTCTTTCTTATATAACAATTAATTAGAAATCTTACATAGAGACTAAATGATAACATTATTATGTAAAACTTTTCACCTGAGCACAACCATGTATCGAGAGACACTTCCAAGTTCATGAAATTAATTTAAAAAAGTAGGTACAACACATTGCAGTTTGTTATCTTATTACTGTTTTAGACACTCCTTTTCCTGATACATAAGAATGAAACTGGTAGTAAATTAATGTGCCTCTGTAAAAGTCTATTTAAAATCAAATACTTAAAACTGACTCCTGATTTCCTGTAAGTGTATTTCCAATACACAGAAGTTAAATTTGTAATATGCTCAGGCAATGTAGTAGTTTATTCACTATTAGTTCAAGCATTTGCTGTTATGTATAAAAATATGATCTTGATTAAAACTATTGATATTAAGAACTGGTTGACAATATACTCTTGAATTCCAATGAATTTGTTCATATTTTAGGACAGCGGAAAGGGAAACTGATTCAAGCAAACTGCTTAAGCAAGTCTATTTAACAACACAATTATAATTCTAAGTTCATGTAAAAATAGCTTTGGTAGATTTCAGCTGCAAAAGATTTTTAATAATCCATGTGCCATTAGGTTAACTGCTCACCATGGTCACTGACATCTAAGGTTTATATCAGGTAGTGAGCAGTATAGCACTGCCTTCTTACCAACAACTGACAGCAACAACACTGGTCAAGTAAATACCTCTAACTAATATAAGATCCTTGAAAATTTCACACATCTTAAATGTATCTGAGTTTTCATTTTCCTTGTATTGCATGTATTTGGTCAAGTTTTAAATTACAAGGATGCCACGTTTATAACTTGCCCTTCAGTTGAAATCCTAGATCATTTTAAAAACATTGGGCTATTTACAAAGCCACTTTAACTTTATCAAAAACAACCCCAAAATGGAGTACCTTAATTTCCGAGAGGTAAAATATTTAATTTTAAATATAATGAAAACTCAAATGCCCTAAATTCTATCTTAAGATATATCGGGTATGTATATGTTAAGGAAAACAGACCTAAAATCTGAACCCTTGATTTATCCAGAGATGAACTAGTACTTAAATCTTAAACTATGGCATACATTACTGTTGAGTTCCATAAATGCACAAAATCATGTTTGGATTTCATCTGATAAAATAACTTACAGAAAGTTTATTTATCATAATGAAATTATTTTTAAATAATTTACGTACATCATCAATTTCCAAACGTCAGGGTTCCAAGATTTTTTTTCAAAATATTGACCTCTTTCACATAGATCATAAAATTTTTAATCTTAAAATAGATATTATCCCCAAAATGCATTTGGGGCCAAGAATTTGAAAGGCAGCAGCAGCAGCAACTTGTTAGAGGAAAGTTAACTATTGAAATTCTATTACAGCACCGTGTCGGACGCCCGATGACCACTCGAACCGTTGTTCAGGTAGGCACAGTGAAAAAAGTTTTGGACTTTGACAAGCGTTTAACCAACGCCCTTATCAGTGAGGAGACCGACCTTTCAGTCAGAACCATCCACACCATTGTAACAGAGGATCTTGCGATGAGGAAAGTGTGCACGAAGCTGGTGCCCGAAGTATTGATCGAGGAAGGAACAAAAACTGTTGCAGGTGGAAATTTCAAAAGAAAATTTGGACTGCGTCCAGGAAGATGAAGATTTTCTCGACAACATTATTACCTCAAAGGATATCGGTACTCCATCAAGGCGGTTCAAGCAGCGACGATAAAGGCTCTCAACATTATTCCGGAGACAGACTTCCAGCAGGCTTTTGACGAGTGGCAGATGCGCAAAACTAAGTGCATCAATGCAGGAGGAATGTATTTTGAAGATTATTAAGTAATTGTAATGATAACTGCAATAAATTTGGATTTTTGGAACCAGTCCCGATACATATTGTACGGACCCTGTAATATGACATGATACTCTTAATTCAATAAAATCATCTGCACCATCAACAGGCACATAACCTGAATAGAAATAACAAGAAACCTAAAAATTCAAACTACATATACTGTCATCTTATGCAACACACATCTGAGTTTGAATGGATGGGAGTTATTAAGATAAGACAGTAAAAGGGAATATAATCCATACAAGGAATGAATGATGACATGGGCACAGGTTGAACTTTCAACACTTGTAGCTTAACAACCAGGTTATTATGATTGAAGGAAAACACCATTTATATAACAAAAAGATTGAAGGTTAAAATCTTTCCCTGACCATACTACCATCATGAATTATTGTGAATGTGAATTCCCTTGACCATGTATGCTTTAGCACCACTGCTTGAAGAGTAACTCTATGAATAGCATTATTCTACCTCTGTTCTTGAGGTTCCACAGCTCCCAACTCTGCACTCACAACTAAATGCCATCAAAATTTGCTTTAAAATATTTTGGGGATAAACATATACAAAATGAGTATTAGATAAGGCAAAATTGTAATGCTATAATGGCAATAAGGACAATATTATGGCACACCAATCAGTCTGTAGCTAAATACCTTGCCCATTACACATAAATAAATGCAAGAACTTTCTTTTAACACTCTAAAACAGTGGTATGATTTAAGGGATAACAGAATTATAACTGTTGTTAAATGTTTAACTAAAAGTTGAAAAGCAAAACAGAGAAAATATAATTTCTTCATATTTTATCCCAATTCCTACAGCATTCTGATTGACTGACTGGTAATAAGAGCTTTATTCTTTCATTAATTCTTTGCTTACACTAGGTTTCTTTCTTATCTTTCCATCTTAGTTTTAACCACAAAATCTTTTAAATATTACTATTGACTGGATAAATTAACTTCAAATTCCTAGCACATCACATGAATGCCCAAATCTGTACATATGTGCTAATATATGAGACCAACAAAGTGTGAAATAAAATTCCTTGCTAATAAGCTTAACAAAATCAATAAATATAGTGTCCCACATTGTTTACTATACAATGGAAATTAAAGGAACCCGATGTTTTCCCCCTTGAAAAAGGGTATCATTTTCAAGGCTTCTGTTTAATCTAAAACCTGTCCTGGTAGCAGGATTATAACATGGGATATTACATTGGCTATCTTTTTAAGGAGGTCCAGAGAATAGTACACACACTCAAATGCTAACACCAGTTTTGAATTAACGTTCACTGGTGAAATTTCATGCAATGATCATGACATAAGTAACTTATCAATAAAACTTGTCAATACTTAATGTCACCCTGTCATTTTATTCAACACCCTTCCTCAGGCATGCTTGAGAAATGGTGCAGTTTATATAAAATCAAATACATTAATTGTAAGCATGAACACTTACAATAAGCATAATTAGCATTCAAGAGGAATTTCCTAGTATTCAGAATATCTTTGGAAATACAAACAAATCCTTTACAACTCATCTCAGAAAACACAGGTCCCACAAACGCAATGATTATGAATCACATGCATAAAGTACTGCCATAATAATGAGGAATATACTCTCTAATGCCTCCAGTTTTATATATATTTTTATCAAATGAACATATAGCTACAATCTTAAAAAGCTATTTTTGAGTAACTTTGAACTTGGCATTTAAATTAGACATTAAGAAAATGCTAACATATTTATTTAGAGTGTTAAAATTCTTTTAATGAATTATGTCACAATTATTTCTGCTTTATTATAATTTTTTTGCCTTTGAAGAAATAAATATATGTGATTTAAGAAGATAAAGCTATCTCTCAATGAATATAAAATTCTTTGCTACTGGTACTATCTTAACAATTTCATCTATATTTTGAGGAAAATGTCCACAGGTGCTCATTGTGTAAGTGGTAATAATATTTGATTTCTACTAAGAATCAAACTATTATTAGAAAATGTAAGACTGAGAAACTGAGAAAATAAATCATCTGTCTTTTTGTTGCATTCAATCAATGAAACAATAGCAATGTATTTTGGCTCAAATTGGATTTCTTATTGGTTCCTCTCAACTACCTGAAATGGATAGTTTTCAGTTCCAAGTCCTTTGGTATTAAACAACTAAGATCTAAAAATGTTCATTAAGAATTAGTTAGATGCAAGTTGAACATACTATAATGAGCATCAAAGCAATAAACAAAACAAGATATTTAGCAGCTATTACAGATACTGTATTTGAATATAACTTGCTAATACAGTAGGACTCGGAAGTAAAAGACTGTCAAGATTTAGCTGAAGGGAGAGAGTGAAGTGAAGTTAAACATCCAAGATGGAAAAAGAATTTTATAGAAATATGTTGGATTGAAAAAAATCTTAATGTGCCACTCTAACACATATCTGCATAATTCCTGGGGCCAATATGTTAAGTAAATGTGATATGTGACTTCAATTAATTATTTCACGTTGCAGGATACCAAGAAATGATATCCAGATTAACTTCAAACAGGCAGTATTACTTATTGTTTGGACAGATAATGATTTCCACCCAGGGTCCACATATTAATGAAAATTAAGGTCTTAAAATACAATATAAGTTATACGGAAGATTCATGGTACATATTTCTTTTTGATACTTAACATAGTGAGATAAAGATACACTAAAAGCAGCAGCTATCGCTAAATATCTAGTAGTCTTAACAGATACCGTAGAATCTTGATTTTGCATAATTGTAGGAAACTTAAAAACAACTGTAATGTAAAATGAAAATACTTTCGGCTGTGTCATACATGAGTTGAAATTTTTATATTTATGTCGTACCTTGATTACTTTGTACAAAAAGACTAATATTACCAAAGAAAGAAAATTATATAACACACGGTAATTGTGGAGGAAATGCTATTTCTGGCCCTACCACTTTTAATTTCCCCTGTAACAGTCAATTGTGGAGTTTCACCCTTTCACCTTTACAGTCACACTCTTGAAAATCTCAAAGTTTTAAAATAACGAATCAGTATAACAAATCATGAATACTGTTGGGTATCGGACCATTCTCGTAGTAGTAGTTTTGAGGGGGGGCGACCGACAGCTAAGGTCATTTGCGCCATAGGGGATGGATAGGAAAGGATGAAGGGTGGAGAGAAACCCGGCGTCGGCATTAGCCTACTCTTTACGAAAGGCGCCAAGGGGTCCACAGTTTAACGTCCCATCCGACGGACGGCGTACTCACTCAAAGTGCCCTCCACAAAGCACCTCAAGTAGGGATCGAGATACCTCTGAAAAATATTCAACACCGCCGGGATTTGAACCCGCGCCCTCAGGGTGGGAAGCCAGTACGTTAGCCCCCGCACCAGACCATTCTCTAGAGTATGACTTTGACTTATTCATGGGTCTATCTAATGTTTATCCTACACAACTTGGCTTCAATTCAAGTGATAATACACTTTCTTTGCCATCTGCCCTCCTGCACAGAAACTGCTGATTTCCCAGGGTGATACTATAGCATTTAAACATAGCTCATAAATTTTTTTTTTTTCCCCTTTCCATGACATCAGTAATTCTTGAACAACTAAGAAAAAAATTAATTCTCTTCCATTTTAATGATTGAAATGGTTCACTGCTATATGCAGTTTACTTTAATAGAAGGGGCAAAACTGTGTTTAATAATATGGGAACTATAATGATTAAAGACATAAAAATTTATGGAACGAGCTGGTTTTTATCTTATGATATGCATATATTTATTTTTGCATTGCTCGCTGGAACTAATTTTTTTATCTAGTTCTTCATAATCAGTGACTTACTGTCAGTTATTGAAATAAGGTAAAACTTACTCACAGTACATTCAATTTCACCTGATTTCATGGCGTGCAGTTACAGCAGCCCCTGAGGGGTCAGAATTCACCAGTAGCAGACCAAGGAAAACAAAATGAACCACTCTGTGCCAAGAGCAAGGTACTTTGTACCTACCAAGACCCCAAGTGCCTCCAGGGAAAATGTTGCATTCACATATAATAACAAAGTAATGTGCATTACATTTTTTTTTAAACTTATTGGAAAATTGTGAGGATGTTACAAAATGAGATTGAAATCATTCCAGAGGCATAAAAATCAGCCTGTCTGCTGAGTTTCTGAAAAAGTTATTTTTTTCTTTCACAGAAATGATTTCATGATTCTCAGAGGAAAAATGTATGATAAAAGAATTGCAACACAAATTTATGTGATTTCAATTAAAACATTTTTTTAGAACACAGTAAAAGCCATCCAGGGCTGCTCGTACAATGATGCAAAATCAAATTTTCCACGCATTAAGATATGTATAATTAATATTCTACTGTATACGTATGTATACTGATAGTTCATGCAGAATGATAATGATAAAATCCACTGATTAGTGGAAATATTTCTGTAAATTGATGGAAAATTAAATATATGACTGATAAATCGTTTTTTAATTTTAATACTTGAGTATTAATAGAGAAAAAAGTAATAACTTTAACATCACAATATACCTAGAAACGCATGGATGATTAAGAGAAATTGATTAATTGGCCATCTAGCTGGTTATAGGCTCAAAATTATTTTTTTATCATTTTCAAAAGTTGAAAGAAAAAAAATGACACAACATTGGCAATAAAATTGATTTAGTTTGAATTTACATAAAAATACACAGTTTCAGCATTTATGGTTTAGAGGAACATTTAGACAATACTTAGATTATATTAATGGGCATGATTTTCACACATAAATATTCTTTACTCTGGCTAGATAAAATGACAAATATGAATTTCAAAAATACTGCCCACATCTTAACTAAAAATGATCATAACATCAAACGGCTTAATGATGCATTATTTGCTGGGAATGGTTAAACAAACTTCAGTTTTGGGAAGCAATGTTGCAAAGTAATTCTTTTACTCTCTTCTAATATGCACAGCTATTCTTAACCAGATAGTTTTGCCAGCTCAAAACAAAATTCACAAGACAATCGGCCCTAAAATAAAGGTCGAAAAGGCTGAAAGGGCACTCCACAACGCTTTCCCAACTGATAGCAATTTTGTTTTCACCGAAGAAGTCTTCCGCAATGTGGAGAAACCCGGGTGAGAGGACCTACACCCAAGACAACCAACCTCTCGCACCAGGATCTCTGGATATTCATCACCTAACCTCCCAGGGGCAAGCTCACCAGAGAACCACACCCTATCCCCAGCGCGGAGGGAGAGGGTGAAGTTGGACCACCCTACATTGTTGCCACCCTCTTCTGAAGGGAGCAGCACAACCTCACCTCCACCCCCTGAAGCAACACCCCAAACCCCACGTCCAGACCCTACCCGCACCCACACCTCCACCACATCCTTGGCCAGGGACTCAAGATGGCACCCTGAGTTGTATAACCCTGGACCCCTGGCCACACCCTTGAAGGGCGCCCGCGTCGGCTCGCCAATAATGCATGCTAGGTGCGCCGCAAGCCTCCTTGGCAAGAGGGAGAGGACAGTGGCCACCGGATTGGAACGAGTCCTCGAGAGCCTCACTGAGGACACATACCCATCCCAAGCCACTGATGTCCCCACGAGGTGACGACAGACAAGTGATGCCGCCGCCTTGGATGTCCTTTCCCACGCAGGGTAGTGGCACTCCTGGTTGTACATTTCCCAGGTGAGAGGTGGCTCCCCATTGGATGAGAGCCCGTCCTCGTCATCCGGATTCTTGATCGAGGCCGACGCGGCTGGGAGGAAGGGTCCGACCGAGGAGGACGCAGGCTCTGACAGATACGTAGATGTTAGTGAAATTATGGCCAGCACCACGCACAGAACCTGCACCACGATCACGCAGCGGGAGACACTGCTCCAAAGGCGGGGATGCTGCCTCTGCCGGCCTCGCATCGGAAGCAGCAGCCAGAAGGGCAAGGCGACAACGGCGAGGATGACAGAGGGACCCATGAGCCAGTTGGATGCCCCTTCTGCAGCACTGTGGACCTGCTGTGCGAGGGTGATGACCGGGAGGAAGAGGAGGGAGAGACCTAGGAGAGGCACGCAGATGAGCAGGCCAACCGTGGCGAGGGCTGCCCTGAGGAGGCCTTGTGATGTCGCCCCCACGGCGGCTAGCATGGCGACCTGCCACCATGCCAGGGCCATGCACAGAGGTACCACGCGCTCCACTGAGACCACAAGGACTTCAGCAGCATTCAACTGGCGTGGGTTTGCCCTAATCCCATTGCAGAGAGAAAAAAACAAAGGAGCATTGGATCAGAGGGAATAATCAGGAGTGATGTGTTGGAAATGGAACCTCATACTGTCTGAAACAATAGCAATTTTCCACTGGAGAAGTATTTATTTTATACTAGTTTTCAAAGTCACAGCTTTGTGACCTCATGATGAGGCTGTTACTTTGGAACCTAGGAAAATATAAGTAATTCTTGAGTGGAAAAAGGCTATTATTTCAGACAGCATAAAGGAGCATCATCATGATAAATATTACAGAATGGTAAACTTCAAAAGTGGCCACTCATTTTTCTGGATACATATTCCCATCGAGAATGCTGTTCCTCTCCTAACTTTCTTGTTCTATATCTCAAAAACTGCAGTCCTATAATTGCAATTGAAATGGTGAACAGGGCTACTTGTGCTCTGGATACTGGCATGATATGGTACTCTAATAAGTTGTCTCTTTAAAATCTGGAACGCCACTCAAGAATATATCCAGCAAGGGGTATGGGGGCCAAATCCCCCTTACTCTAGATGTTAAAAAGTAAAACCAGGAAACATAAAGGTAAAGAGCACAAAGTAATTTTTAAAGGGATGCATCCAATTGTGTTTTATGCTAGTGCAAGCATAGCTAGTTTGCCTTCAGAAGAAAAAATACTTAAATCTATTTTTCTAAGAGAGATCACAAAGAGAACCCAAGAAGAAACATCACTCTGGATACACCTGGAAACATTTTGGTCAGTGTCTCTAAATTACTTTGAGGAGAGTGGGCACTTGATAACATAAACAGTTCTTAATGTCTACTCCTCTTCTGCAGGTAACGTTGCCTTCCACCTCTCACCAACCCTACCTTAAGAGACTGCCTCCTCTATTCACCTTCCATCTGAGAGCTGGGCTTCATTGAATGAGTGAAAAAGTTAGTGATAGATCAAAAAGAAGGTTAGTTATATCACTGATTGGGTTCTGGCTATAAGCTCTCAGCTCCTTTACTAGGGGGTGAATAATGAGGGCATTAAGTTGGTTGTCCAAAGGTATTAGATACATAGACATTTAACTAATATTCATAATAGGTCTCAGAATTTAAAGTTAAGCTCTTGCATGACTTTATATGAGAGTAGTGTGAATGGTTCTCGGAATCACCACCAAATGCCAGTGCTAGCAAAATGAGTTTCCAGCATAGTAAAAGGTCATCCTTTATGAGTACACAAGTAGCACATCAGTACTCTAGGAAGATATCTGTGCAGTGGATGCCTCTTGGTTGCTGTTCCCATACAGTGACTTGTGAAAATTAAAAAAAATTGAGATTCGAGCAGCTGTTAAATACTTCGTAAAGAAAGGTATGAAAGCAAAGGAAATTCATTTCGACTCCCAGAACATTTTGGAAGATTCTGCTCCTTCATATTCAACTGTTGCCAAGTGGACAAATGTTAAGTTTTGTTGGGACAGCTTAGAGAATGATCTGCACAGTGGTCTGTTAAAATATACCACTGCCCTAGAAATTTTTGTAAAAGGGCACAAATTGGTCATGGAGGATTGCCGACTGAAAGTGCAGGAAATTGCTGAAGGTGTAGGAATGTCATCTGAATGGGCATATCACATTTTAACAGTGGAATTGGATGAGAAAATTATCTGCCAGATTATGTGCCACGACCCTTGACACAGGATCACAAATGCATCAGATGGAAATTTCCTATAATTTTTGACCCATTTTAAGAGCAATCAACAAGCTTTTCTGTGCTGGTTTGTGACCACAAATGAAAATTGGGTCCACTACTATTTCTCAAAGACAAAACAGCAGTCAAACCAGTGGAAAAATGATGATTCATTACCAATACAGAAAGCAAAGGCAATATGATCGACTAGAAAGGTGATGATTTCAGTTTTCTGGGATGCAAATGGGATTCTGCCGATACATTATCTTCCCATTGGTCAAAAAATTGCTGGAAAGTGAAAAATGAGAAAAAAATTTGCAGGAGTATATTATATGTATAATTAGAGTTATTTGCACATTTAGTAACATCCACTTTGTTCCTTTTGATGAATCCTAAAACACAGCCTATAACTTAACTATAAATCTTCTTCATAAAAGGTCTTTGGATAATTATGTACAATTAATTCTGTAAAAAGTATTATTACTATTTCTGTGCTGATCTCTAATGTGCCATATTAATAAAATTAACATGTCCCACGGTAAATGAAGTTTTTCTTTGCTCAATTGACATATTCACTTACCTGTGAACACCATTTGAGGTATTCCTATTGGATGATCGACTAGATAATGACATGGCTCTCCTTGCATCTCGGATGGATATGAAGAGGAGGAAAACAGGCACAGCAAGGGAGAGCATTGTCCGGGAGGCCAGGCAAAACCTAAGGGCAGCGGCAGCTAGGCGGCCCAGAGGTTCTGATGGATGCCGAACATCCAGCAGCCTCCAACTAAGGACCACTCCATCGCGCTCATAAGGATACCGCGACACAACGTGTAGAGCAACACAGATCAGAGAGAGGGGGTCTGAGGCCAGGGAAGTTGGAGATGGTGATGACGTGGAGAGGAAAGGTGAGCGTGGTGGGGCAAGCAACATTATGAGCATCATGCTCAGAGACAATACCTGTTAAGAAAAGACAAAATACACTTAAGGTCAGGATATTCACTAATATATAACACTGAGGGTGGAATTCACACAATTCAAGAAGTTAGCACACTTATCTGGGAAGAGGCACTATTGCTAAAGGTATATTCACAATAATAATCAATCAATAATAAAGGAATCAATTATGGAATTCCAACATTTAGACAACAAAAATAGTGAAAATGAGATATCTTATCTACTTAATTAAAAGAATCTTACCTCCAGCTATGATGGAATCCCTAACCATATGGGTGAGACCATTATGTTCCTACTATACCACTCAGATATGATAATTAATAAAATAGAAATAAGGTGCAGTATACTCTTCACAATAAATAGTGCAATTTACGATAAACTGCAGTGGTCATAGCCCAAAAGGACATAACTTTGTAATCAGAGATGATTTATACAAGATTCCTTGGTTCCATTGAAACCTAAAATCCACCGGCTTTGTCTTCCCCTTTCCAGATACAGGCACACTCTCTCATACACTAAGGGTTAAAAGGACAGTATTTTCACAGCAGTGGCATACTTAACAGACCCAGTGCCACCCAGTTGCTAACACTTATTTATCACTTATTATTATTGGTATTCTACCAGTTATGTTAAGTTTTGGATGGACACGGCCTTTGCAACTGTGCAACAATACATTTCCTTGTCTCTCCTCACAAAACACAACCTGATATCTGACACTACAATAAACCCCTCTTCAATTTCACATATGCCCTTCCTCCCTTCATTCTGTTCAACATACCTATCCTATTTCTACCCCTTCCTTGTTTGCCTAATGTTCTCCCCTGTCTCACAACCTTCAACATCTCTTTGCCAATCAGAATACTACGTACCATCTTTCCTGCATCCTTTGGAATTATCCTAACAATTCCCTCTCCTCCCCCACCATACCTAGCACCTCCTCGCTCTTTCTCCTCTCTGTATATTTCTTCTTTTCCTTCCTTCTACGGACCAACATTTCAAAAGCCTCCAATCTATACCTATCGTCTTGCCTTTATGGCCATGTCTTGGTGCCATACAAAACCAGATTCCTTATTAAAGTTTTGATGAGCCATTTCTTAATATCCGTACCCAACATCCCTGTCGCAATTCCCTCCCCCTCGTGGAAGCTTTTTTGCCTAAAGCAATACTTCTTCTTATGTCCCAACTACTTTGATCATCTTGTTCCAAAACACTTCCGAGATACGTAAACTGTTCCACTTAAAATCCTCCCTCAATTGCATGCACTTTCACTAGCCTCGTGTGTGTTGTTGTCAAAACCCTACCTGCAAGACCCCATTAGAATGCCATTAAATAATGTAGTGCTCTTAACAGTCCCCCCGCCACATGCCCCTGTGGCGGCTTGCAGGGTATTATGTAGATGTAGATGAAAATTGGGAATTTTTTAGCAAAATGAACTAAATCTCTACTCTTAGTGCTCTCCTTGGGCCAATAAGTACATCTCTTCAATAATGATAGTAGTTTCCCTTAAACCTAAGTGCTTGTATCCAAGATATCTTCCCCTGCTCAAACAAAATCTTTTACTCCCTAAAAATGGACATTCCCAAAGGAGTAATTTTGAACATGGTTGAATGAAATTCCACTTCAATGACTGATCGGGTGTTTGATATTCACTACAGTATTAGACATGGTGGGAAAGGATGAAGGGAAAGAAAAAAAACTGGATGATTCCGTAACAGATAAAAATGTTTGCCATTTTTGATCTTAGCATTCCGACAACTGATGGGGATGAACGTTCGTTTAGAAGTATTTTCTCCATCTCCTGGGATGAAAAAATTGGTATCACATGTGGAGAAAACTGTAACTAAAGCACTATTGTTAACTATTTCAGGGTAGCGGGTTTTAGGCAATTTAGGCATTCCTATTCCAGTCTTTTTCATTATTTTCCAGACAAACATACTATTCTTTTTCCCAATTTTTTCGTGCGTGATTTTAATCATATTATTTTTTTGTAGATTATCATTTCATTTCTCACTGAGCCGCCAGTATTACTGAAGTTTTCCATGAATAGAATTTGTGCTTTTGACAGGGCCTGAATGCATGATGGCTCATGGCAAACACAAACTGATCTTCTAACTAAAAGGAGCACCAATCTTATTGGGAATTCCCAAGTCCAATGCCATTATTCTCACTTTGCATTTCAAATCTGAACTTTTGAAAAATATTTAGCCCTTTTTCCATTTTCCTTCTGAATAATTGAAAAATTTGAGTAATTCCAGCCTTTTTCCAAATTTTCCTGACGGAGAGGTCACAGTGTGCATGTTTTTTTTGGGAGGAGAAGAGGTAGGGGAGAAGGTTCGAGAGACCAAGAACAATGCACATTGTACCACAGCAGAGCATCAACCAGGCTCATCTGATTTTAAGCGCTCTGTGGATTCACTTTAAGGAATATAAACTAACACATGGCGAAGAAGGAGTCCCAAACAGTTGAACCCCTTCATAAACTCAGTATTGTTTTGGGCTTGATGCCGGTTTAGCCCAATCATTTTTTGCCATCAGAGGTATACAGGGTCCGTACAATAAGTATATAATACTGTACAATACGACTGGTTCGCTATAGCCTCAATGGAGCAGTGGATGGGGGTCGGCTCGGAAGAAGGGTTCCCTACCACTCAGGCACACTTTAATTCAGTCGCCGTGGGCATGCGTTGAGACAGGAGGTGGATCTTTGTGACGTGTGATTGTTTGTGGTGTCGTCACGTCAGCATGGAGCACACCATCGATCAATGCTACACTGAGAAGTTTTGCATTAAACTCAGGAAATCTGTGTCAGAGACCCTTGAACTCATTAAACAGGCTTATGGGAATGATGACTGAAGCTCCACAAGAGTTTTTGAGCAGCACAAAATGTTTAAGGAAGGCCAGGAGCTCGTCGAAGACGAGCACCGCGTTGGATGCCCGAAGACCGCTTGAACCGATGCTCAGGTGGCCAAAGTGAAAAAAGTTTTGGACTCTGACAAGCTTTTAACCATCGCCCTTATCAGTGAGCAGATCGGCCTTTCAGTCGTTTCAGTATTTGTAATGGTAACTGCAATAACTTTAGATTTTTGGAACCAGTCCCAATACTTATTTTATGGACCATTCACAAAGGAGGTATGGACTAGAGGATGGTAAAGACTTTTAACAGGTACTTACAGTGACTTCTGAATGAAAGACAGGCCAGAAGGACTGCCAATTCCCAATTATGCCTTCAGCACTAGGACTGTTGTCACTTGACTCTGCAGACCCGCTGGAACCACTGATTACACATGTTGCAGTCGCCACATGGACCAGCAATGCGGCAAAAAATTGAACCCAAGGAAGAAGATCCCCCCTGGCATGACGGCCTTCTGCTTCTGAAGGATCTAATTCAGGTACATGCGCTACAAGGAGTCTTGACCATATCCGCAGCTCCCGTCTCTCTGAAAGCTGCCAGCACACGCGACAAGAGGCAGACACCATAACGGCAAGGGCACCATAGTGTAATACTGGCATTAGTGGATGCATCACTGCCATGATCAGTGGCCAAAGAGATTGAAACAGATCAGCACCAGAGTGGGTGGGGGTGTATGCTAAGATGATTAAAAAGAATGGAAGAATCCTAGAAGAGTAAATAAATATTGAAACAACTTAATTAATACAGAGCAATCAATCATATGAAATAAGATTTTAGTGTATGTAATTTATCCATAGATTATTTCAGGGACATCCGCTTGAATTACTAAAATCTAAGATTCTTTTAGCGTGTATTTGATGGTTTCTGGCTCAACTATTTGGAAGTTCATATTCTCGGAATGAAGAACACAATGTATTTTCCCACTGTTCTTTATTTTGGTACTAGTTTCAATGCTTAGATGTCATCATCAGGTACCTTATGGCAAAGGTACCTGATAATAATGCCTAAGCATTGAAACTAGCAGTGCTAAATCAAAGAATAGAGGAAAAATACATTGCGTTCTTCCTTCCATATTATTTTACCGTATTTTCCTATACGAGTAAATATTTCTCTCACAGAGTGTTTACAGGCAGTTCATGCTTTAGATAAGATTTATTCCCACTTAAATATTTTTTTCATTTACATTAGGTACAAGTGAGACTTTAAAAGATCAATTTCAAATAAAATAAGGCATAACATGCTTAATAATACATTAAGTTACAATGGCTATATGTGCAGGTGCATTGTCATGGTGAGGGATCCATCCATCGCCTTGAATCAAATTTGGTCGCACTCAATGCACGCGATCTCTCAAATGCTCGAGAACTGTGAAGTAGAACTCGGCATTTACTGTTTGTCCTTCAGGAAGATATTCATGATGAACAACACCGACATCAAAGAAAACCAGGAGCATCACTTTGACTTTCAATCGGCTTTTTCTTTATCTTTTTTTTTCCTTTAATCCACTTGAAAACGGTAAAAACAAGGACAACAGAAACTAACATAACTGGCACTATATGCACAGCTCAACGATCTGCCAAGCAGAAATGGCTCATTGTGTCTCAGGCAATTAGTCCCGCTAGTAGGCAGGGCTATAGTCTGTGTCATGGCCACCAGATTGCACTGGTTCACGTATTTATTGGATATACCTCACATGGTAATGCTTAAATAATTAAGGTAGTAAAATAAAAGGGTAAAAGTGGTAGACACAGTGGATGGATATGGAAAGTTTACAAAAGAAGTTTGAAATTTGTGCACCGAACAGGAGGATTAAAGCACTTCCAGGAAGTAAGAAGGGAACATCTATGAAACAATTAAAGAGAAGTCATTAATTTAACCAGGGGAAAATTCCAGAGGAATGGAAGGAATAAATAGAGGAAATAAATGGTCTAAACATTAGGCCAGTAAGCTTATATGTAGAAAGAGAATATGATATATCCATATATGGAATTCTCACAGTAATATCCATACATGGAATGTGAAATTCACACATCAGGGCAGGGATACCAGTTCCTTTCCCTGTGCTGCTTGTGGTTTCCCAGGGAGATAGATCTAGTAACCAAAAAAATCACATGGTTTATGTGAACCTAAGGCTGCCAAGAGGTATCATCCAAAATCAAGCCCAGGACCTCTGGTCAGTAGCCCAGAGCTCTCCCCAATAAACTTCCATGCCCTTGAATTTATTTATTATGGCACCATTTAATCATTGTTTGCATTGATTATAGTTTATGTCTCAAAAAGCATCATCTTTCCATTTCTTTTTGATTTTTCCTGCCCTCCCTCCAAATAAGCCTAGATAATCAAAATAATTCACTTCTTGTGAGATTTTATTCACGGAGATATAAAGAGACTGATTTGCTTACCGAATACATGACTTGAAATATGAGCTGCTGTGTGACCGACCCTTTCCATTCCCTGCTAATGTCTCCAGCAGCCGGGAGTGAAAGAGGGCTAAGCAGAGTCTTGGGTGCAGAAGGGAGCGACGGAAAGAATCGAGTCGATGAAGCGCTCTTATGTGTGGTGCGGTGAGACACAGCACACGGTGAACCATGGGAAGCTGCCCTCTAGAGTAGGCTGATGCTGCTGACAGCAAATGCTCTTCCGTCAACTTTTCTCCAGCATAGCCTTCACTTCTTAACACCCAATCTGTAATTAAAACAAAAATTTGGGTACATAAATCTCATGCATTTTCAATCACCCTCCTTTATATCACTAAACATGTATTATTTCGTCAGCCAACAATCAATACCGAGTTACACAGTTGGGCTAACAAAACTTAACAGAACTATTTTCATATCAATTTCAAAAGATGTATTCAAAAGTTGGCATATCCTGTGATTTGAAGAGTCTCTAACTAACTTCTATTACTTGAGGTTTTCCTGTAACTGCTTGAATATTTAGTCCTTAATCCTCAAGGACACCTAGAGAATTTGGGTTATCTTGTATATTAGGCATATACAAAACATCCTTGAAATCCACATTGCAATCTCCACATACCTTCGGCAAGTGTTTCGGATGCTCCTTCTCTCTTTAATCTACAAAGTGGAATATCATCCCTTACATTCACCTCTCCTTAAACTGATAACAAGTCTCTCATTACATCTCTCCTATTGATCATGTGGCCTGATGCTCCAGAATTGATACACTGTGCCCCTAGATCTTGGCTATCTTTATCTCAATGTACGCAAAGTGCTTTACAACATCTTACTGTCTCAAATGCTACTGTTCTTCTTTGATTCTTGGTTCTTCTCATTTTACTCTATTACAGGGGGTGGCTATATTGCTTCCTTTTTCTATAAAGCAAAACCCCTTTAAAAAAAGAACTTAAGTAGCCGCACCCTGTATTAAAGCCCTATGGCATCACAAAATTAATAAATAGAAAGAAAACTCCAATGAATGTGATAATATTAACAACAACCACATCCTGAGGAATCACTTTACAGTTTTCTCACCCTTTGTATTCCACATTATTTCTCCTCATTAATCTTATCCTTTTATGCAGCATTTTTTGGAGAGTCATGAATAAAATACCTCTTTGCTCTGCAGGCATAACATCAAAAATATTTGTGATTTCATCAAGCATTGGGAGACTAAAATGGGATTTCAATGTGTGAGTTTTCACAATATATTGATGGGACAAATTAGTTCACTAGTAGCAAACACCGACTCTTCCCTTAAATTCCCAATTGGCTGGAAAATTCAGGATAATTTCCCTGTTATTCTTGGCTCCTTTCTAATTCCCAGAACATTCCCATTTTTGCCATTGCTAGAGACCATTCCTGATGATGAACATATCCAACAACAGAGGCAACTAGCTATAAAAATTGGCCATAGGTCATCAAGCCTGATAAATATTCTGTTTTTGGAATTCACAGTCCACAAAATTAGTCTGTATTTAATATGTACAATTGGTGTGGAGTGAAATTGGATATTTATTTTTAATCAAGAAAGGAAGAAGAGAATGAGTAAGTTTTGGGGGTAAAAATTAAAAAATAAAAATCCCTTCAATATATTTTTTATAAGCATATTTGAAATGTTAAAGCTTTAAAAGCATTCACATAATTTTCAACTCCCTTATTTACAGAAAATATAAACTCACTCCATAAATTAAAACAACATAGGCACATTAATGGTAACTATATGAAAATAAAATGAGCATTACCTAAATTGCCCTGATTAAATAGATTGATTTGGGATTTCATGAACAAAGAAATTTGAAAAAATTTTTGTACACTGAATCAAATTCAATAAATTGGTAGTAAGAGGGCTAGTTATCATATCCAAGCATAAAATGCAAAGAGCATTACTGTAAAAGTGCATTTCTTTCATTATCATGTTGGCCTTTAATCTTTTCATGCCTCAGCCCAGCCCAGGGCACACAATCATAGAAAGAGGAATAAGCTGAGAATTTTCCTGGAAATGGACATAATGATGTGAGGAAATCATTGACAAGTGAGCTGTTCCAAGCAATGCCAATATGTTTAGTTTTATAGAGACAATTATTGACTGTTCATTGCATGGTATGCACTGTAAAACATACCTATTTTGCCATCGGCACAGCTTTGATCGTATTGGTCAATGCCATCAGCATCCACTGCAGAATCTGGCTGTGGCAGTTCAGACTCTCCTTCTCTTGTGACATCGGTGGAATTAGAATCAGCATGACTATCATCACACTGGCTGGATGTACCACACCAATTTTGAGGCAAGTCTCTCTTTTTCCGGTGGCTCCCCTTTTTTATTTTAATACCATTCCCATCAAGACTCTCCACTCGCCGACGCAGCTGGTCAGTGGTGATGAAATCTTGACCAGCTGAGAGACTGAGGGGGCAAAAAGTATAACTTCTGAATAAAAACTTTCAAAATACTGATATCCTTTTTACAACTACTATATGGTACATCTGATTTTATCATATTAGTCTCTGAATTATTTCAGCAATCATAAACATGAGATTGATGAATGCTACACGTAAATCGATACGACAAAACAGGAATTTTTTGACGCATATTACAGGTACAAAACACAAATTATTTCTAATTTAAAAAATTACACGTCTAAACTTTAATTGTTGATAGTTAAAAGCTAAAATACATGACAAACGAGCATAATAATTTGGGAGATGAACAAAAAAATTTCTGCATATAAAAATTAATGTTAAATAAACAAATTACATGAATAAAACATAGATTATTTATTAATTCATTTCTTAACTTAAATCATCAATAAAACGTGACAATGTCGAGGTGGCAGGTAAACCAAAAATTTTCTGAACACAAATGCTTATCTTCTGAGTTTGTGCATAAAAAATTTGAGATTGGCCAAGCCATTCCATAGGTTGAGAGGAAAGAGAAATAAACAAGTTATACCCCAGAAAAAAATCCATCCCTGGTAAGTTCGCCTCTAAAAATTAAAGCAGATATTTAATAACTTGCCGTTTGGACTTGAAAATTATCTAGCATTTTTGTATAAATACAAAAACATTTGGCATGGTTGTACAAAAGCACACTCAGATACTGGCTGAAGGCATTTGGTCAGAAACACAGGTTGCCTGGAAAATGCGTCGGAGAACCAAAGGAATATCTATCATTTGTACTTTACCCTGTAACTTCAATATTTTTGAGCATATATTTTACTTGGGAAGTCATAGGGAGCAGTTGGAAGAAAACAACTCAGCTATTCTGGGTATAATTTTATTCAGGCTACATTAGGACTAACTTAGCAGTATATATCAAGCCAATGTTCTGGTTGGCTACAATTTAATTAAACAATGACTAATTAAATACTTTAATGCTTGAGATAATGTGAGATTTGGTTGGCCATAGACAATGGTAACTACTGATAAAAAGATAAAACACTTGGGAGGTAACAAAAACTTAAGTGAAAAATACTTCTAATCCACTGTCGAAACCAATGACAAAATTAAAGTTTCATAGCATGGCATGATGGAGAGTTATTATTCAAAATTCGTTCAAAGGAAGTATTTGATGAAAGCGGAAAAACAAGAAAGCCCATGTGACAAGCCAATAGCGCAAGGTACGGAGTAAGTGAGAATACACCCTATAAGGCTGAAAATGCTTAGCATGCAATTTTAAGATTACCAAGCCTCGCAAACTACCTTTGACATGAAACCTAAATATGAAGATTTCGCATGATATTAGAAAGTTAGTTTTATTTCAATTCATTAATTGCTGCTTACCTAGAGAAAAGTTTTCTGGCGGCCCTTCGAGCAAGCTTTTCATCCTGGGTCATACTTAGGCATGTTTTAACATCCAAGTAGTTATGTTCCGTAATACCTGTTATATTAAAATATGGTATTTAATGAAATATACTCATAATTTCACTCTTGAGCGACATCACACATACTCTGTTATATATAAATGATATAATATAATGAATTTCAGGTCAAAATAAGAAAGTAGTGCTTAATCCGTAATTATATACCTTGTCCTGTTTCTAAACAGTTTCTTAGCATGGTGGTTCCTTCATCGTGGCCTTGCTCAGAAGCTTTAATCAACCAATAAACAGCGACCCTTGCGTTTTCTTCTTCCTCTGTTTCTATTCCTATGTTATAAGTTGAAGGATAAAAATAAAGAAGGCAATGCTCATTCAGATGGTAATAAATTCTATGTAATACATACCGCACTTTTCTTCCAACAGTTTTTTTGCAAGTACAACTTGTGACTCAGGACATCCATCCTCAGCCATCTGACTTTGTAATCGTCGAAGAGAACCTTTTGGGCCGTCTATAGTGGAACAATTCTTAGGATTAACAAAGGACTGATGGAAAAAATTGATTCTTCAATGTATTAACAACACGTCCACTTAAATTAAAGTAAATCTTACCATGAATAGTCCACTGCTTACGGCCACTTTTTTTCACTGGCATAGGAACGATTCCTGCCATTCTAATGTTTTGAAATTAGATATTTGCCTAAATTACACGTTGTAGCTAATTTTAGGTGTAATTCAAGCGTAAGATACTAATTTATTATTTAATTATCACGAATGACTAGGAAGAGCCAGCTTTCCCCACACATTAGAAGAAAAATAGATATAGAATTATAACTTAGTATTTTTCTAATGTCTATGAATTGAGTTATTCAGAAATCGTGGAACTGCAGCCTACAATGAAATCTGTTTACAATTTCTCGCAGATCGTACATCTTGCACAACTGATTAATTTGATCGTGCAAATTTTCATGTTGAAAAACAGAGACGCCGCGTAATACACAATTCCACATATTGTATGACGTTTGACTGTCTTGTGGAAGGATGTTTTCATCATGTGACGTTTGATCTGCAGAAAACAAATTACTAGCAATGTTGTCTTCAGTATAAACTCCAAATATTGGTCGTTATGCTCATTTATTAAAAGTCGAGGAAAGGTCCGGCGGCAAAATTCTTTAAAATGTCATATTCTCATGAAGATGGTATTAGGCAAGAAATTGTCTCTTTAAATCTCCAAATTAAAGCCCTCATTCAGGTAATATTTATTAAAAGTTTGGAATAAATCCAAGTGGTAAACTTCATTTTGAAGCTGCATAAATGTATGGAATCTGAAACCGAGTCCTCTTATGAAAGAGTTCTTGATGGTAACTGTACATTTCATTTACGTAGGATATTAAAGTTTGCCATGGACCTGCTGCAATATTGAATGAGTTAAATGGAGAAGTAAGGTCGAAGTTAACATCTCTCAGGGAAGAGTTGGAGAAGTTGGAACTTATTGCTAAAGAAAAAGACAAAGAATCAGATAAATTTGAGCTCTTGAAACAAGTCAACAGCCATCGTCAACAACTAACAAGGTGAATTGATTTGCTAAAAAATGTCTATAATTTAAGGTTTCTATTATTTGAGAATTTCTTAGCATTTTTGAAATGATAATTGTTTTAGAATGGCGCTATTGTTATTATCAATTACTTCGGAGCGGATATAATGAACTATCTAATTCCTCATTAAAAGAACCATGATACAATTCTTAGTTGAACTCGGTTACCCTTCTTCATATTGATTTGTTTCCTTAAAAAGTTCCCAGCTTTGGTGTAGTGTGCCTACTTGCCTTTGTTGGTTTGCATTGTGTGAATTTTGTATCACATCCAGGAACAAGTGGTTGCATATTGTTGAATCCATTAGTAAATATTTACTGCGATCCCATCGTGGTCCCTTCATTCCTGAAAAATTCCTTCACATAAAAAATTTAGTCCACTGACTGCACAGAGTAGGTGAAGGGAGATTTCTCTGAATATAATTTATCCAATCAGCTCATCATAGCCACATTTTATTGAAAGGGGAGAGGCCCAAGGGATGCCATAGCGGTAATGAGGTAACTAATAGAGATTTATGTACAAGTAGTTTAGAAGCTTGGAGAATACAATCAGGATGCATTAGCCCGTTTTGTGGATTTTGCAAATGCATTTTATTGAGTAAATTGAGTGGAGTTACTGAATGTATTACGTAAAATAGGAGTAGATTGGAGGTATATGAGGCTAATGAGCAACTTTTGAATGACTCAAACTGCTAAGGTGCGAATGGGGAACGTTGAGTCGGGATGGGCTGTGTTGGGAAGAAAGGCAGGGTTGTCCATTATCACCTGTGCTTTTCTATATATATATATATATATATATATATATATATATATATATATATATATATGTGTGGAAAAATTGGTAAGAGAAGAATGGAAAGAACTGAAGGTAGGAATGAAAATCGGTGGTGAATTCATTTATTGAGTCAAGTTTGCTGATGACCAAGCTTTAGTTTGCCAGTCAGCGAAGGGTTTGCAAACAATACTAAGTGCATTGGAAAGTCAGTGTAGGTATAGGTAAAGAATAAATGTAAACAAGACAAAGGTTATGCAGTTTTCGAGAAATAAGGCAGGCTTACTCAAATATTAAAATAGGATATCCATTATTGAAATAGAAAGAAAGTCTCGTACTTTTCCACAGATTTGTGGAAAAGTACGAGTGGAGAGAGGTGGTACGTGGAGTGGAGTGGAGACGTGTGGAGAGTACGAGTGGTAGTAAATCTGTGGAAAAGTACGAGTCTTTCTTTCTATTTCAATAATGGATATCAATTACTTCCACGAAGTGAAGCCTGAAACAATAGAATATATTAAAATAGGAGTTCAATTATTAGATCAGATGGAACAGTTCGCCTCTCTTGCAAGTGTTTTGGACCAAAATGGTCAAAGTCAGGGCATAGGATGGAGAGCAAATTAGGCATAGAAGCTTTCACGAGGAGGATATAATTACTCATATTAACAGGGGCATTGATTAAAGACATTAAGAAAAGGCTTGTCAATACTTTGATATGGAGCATGGTTTTGTAGAGAGCGGAAACATGGTCACTGAAGGAGGATGATAGACATAGATGAGGCTTTTGAAATATAGGTGTATAGAAGGCTATAAAAGGTGAAGTCGACTGAAAGAAAATTAATTAAGTGCTAGGCATGGTGAGGAAAGAGAGAGGATTGTTGAGAGAAATCCAAAGGAGGCGGATGCAGAAAGATGAATGCCAAGCATTTTGATTGATAATGGGATGTTGAAGACAGTAGTAGTAGACTGGGGAAAATAATAATAATGCATTTATTTGTCTGGAGATTTGTTGCATATTCATACACACGCAAATATAGGACACGTCAGATATAAACTTCACAATTTTAGAAATAATACAATAAATAAATAAATATATATAATGATTTTTGAGGTGCAGGTGGCATCGGGTTGGGAGTTGGTGGTAAGGGAGGTGGAGGGTCTTGGAGGATGGCAGCATTTGCAGCATTGTTGCATCGTGTATAGGGGCGGGGAAGAGACAGGGGTGCTCGCAGGTGGTTTTGTCGGCTTGAAGATGTCTCACAAGTTCGACAGGCATTTAAGCAAAACGGAGGGACAATGTGGGAATTAAAGTGACATGGGCTGACTGTTATTAATAATTGGGAAGAGTTCACGGATTGTGTGTTTAATTTTGTGGGTTCCGGGGAAGAAAGTGGTGATTAGAATAGGGCATTTTGGGCGGTTTGGTTTGGGGAGAGGAGTGTAGGGTTGACAGTTTGAGAATTTTACTGTTTTGTAGTTTTTCTGGGTACCCACATTTTCTGAGAGAGTCATGTAGCTGGTCCGTGTATATCTGTTGGGAGAGGGTGTTGTTGCAGAGATGGAAGCCATGAACTGAGAGTGAGAAAGGGATGGATTGTTTTGTATGTGATGGGTTGCAGCTATTGAAATGAAGATATTGTCGGTTGTTGGTCAGTTTAATGTGGACTGAGGTGTAAACCCCCGGATAGTTTTCCAGGTCTCTTTAGATTTATTGTCTGCATTGGTAAGTCAATGGTTGTTGAAAGATTTTTTAGTGCACAATAAGATTTGGTGACAACTTTTCTTGAGTACTGAATATTCCTGACAGTCAGCTGGATTTAATTTGCTTTTGTAATACATAGCTGCATCTTTCGTTTTTTTGAAAGCCAGTAAATTTCATTAGGCACCCACTGGCTTTGTGTTAAACAGATGAGCTTTTGTTTTTCATATGTTTCGGGACAAAGGGAAAACAGATTTCAAAGGGTTGTAGATAGGTGGAATAGAAATATTCAAAGCTTTTGTTAAAGCAGTTCAAGGAAAACAAATCGGACCACATATGGGAATTTAATAAGTCACAAAAGGTAATTGCATTCTGATCAGAGCATTTTTGTGGTATTTTTTGTATATAGTAGTATCCCTTTTTAGTATTTTTACTTTCATTGGATGTGGACGGAAAGAAGTAGGTAGTGATGTGATCGGTGGGCATTAATGGTATTTGTTTGCACAAGTTCATGGTCAATATTAGTTAATACATCATCTAAAACGGTTTGAGAATTAGCGCTCACTCTAGTAGGTTCACTGTTGGTAGCATAGATGTTAAATGATATTAGTAAATCCATGAATTCCTTTTGGCTTAAAATCGTCCATTAACTTACAATTTAAGTCACCTGTAATTATAATGCAAGGGTCATAGAACCTGTGAAATTATTTCCTAGAGTTTTGTTAGTTTGATCAGGAAAGCGCAAAAGGAACTCTTTGGCCAACAATAAATAGACAGTACATAAAAAACAGTAGTATCCATTTGGAAGCAGGCAATGCAGGATTCGAATGATTGCTTCTCATTGAGAAATTCATCTGAGAAACCTATTGGAATATGGCAAAAACATTCTGAAAGTAGAATCAAAATACCACAATTTTTGTGTACTGATCGACAAAAAGTATTAGTGATAACATACCCAGGCACATGAAGAGTGTCTCAAGTTCACTTGCATTTAATCAATGACTGAAATCAAATGGGGTTTGTACTCGTTTACTAGAACCTGGAGATCCAGTTATTTATTGCATATGCACTGAATGTTTATGTGCAAGAACTTCGATTAACAGGTTATCCTTCCGGTATTGGATGCAGGCGTGGCTTCAAAAAAGAAAAATTGCCCACAAACACATCTTTTGGCTAAAAAGAGGGGTTACTGAGGGTTTCGTGAAAATCTGGGCGTGTGGATACCTGACATGATGTATGATTTCGAAGCGTTACCTTAAGTTGTTCAATCTCTAAGTCAGTGGAGGTTTCAATCTCCAGGATATTGTCTTTCATTTAGTTTACTAAATTATTAACTATTGTATTGGGTGTAAACTTCCACGCATGGAGATGAGAAGGATAAGGAATCCCCGAAAGAGAGCATTCTTTAGTAGGTGTTCTTCTGATTGGTGATTATGGCATATAAGTTTGTGGCTCACTGTGGCAAATCTATCTTCCATCTTTGCAGAAAGTTCTTGTACACCACTTTTATCACATTTCACATCAGAAATACGAGGTAGCACTGTGGCGATTGAGGGGGTGGTAACACACTTTTTGAGATCGGAACCAGTTGCACTTTCAAGTCACTACTAAGTTTAAAATGTTAGGCAAACAAGAAAGGGGAAGAAATAGGATAGGGATGTTAGTTGTATTGAATGCAGGGGAAAGTATGCAGATTGGAAGGGGGACTTATTTTTGTGTGTGATGTTAGGTTGTCTTTTATTTGGAAGATGCAAGTAAATGTATGGTTGCACAATTTTATAGACTGTGTGCCTCCAAAACCTTCCATAACTAATGGAATACTTATAATTATAATAATTAGAGGTGCTAAGGTAAAGGAATTGGATTTTTGGGTTAACATGATTTTAAATTATAGCCTACTTTACCTAATTACCACACTATTCAACCTGAAGGTTTGCTTGATTGATGATAATAGAGATCGAGATGGTGCGGGGGCTAACGTACTGGCTTCCCACCCAGAGGGCCTGGGTTCAAATCCTGGTGGTGTTGGATATTTTTCAGAGGTATCTCGATCCCTACTTGGGGTGTTTTGTGGAGGGCACTTTGAGTGAGTACGCCGTCCGTCGGATGGGATTAAGCTGCGGACCCCTTGGCGCCTTTCGTAAAGAGTAGGCTAATGCTATTGCGCAAATGACCTCAGCTGTGGTTTGCCTCCCCTAAATACTACTTTACCCAATGGCATGTGAAATTCACACATCAGTGTATAGGGTGAGTGCCTTTCCCTGTGGTGGCTCTGGTTTTCCAGAGAGATCTGTTTCCCGAAAAATGACGCAGCTTGAATGAAGCTGTGGGTGCCCAGAGGCATCGCTTGGAATTGAGCCCAGGCCCTCTGGTGAGAAGCTCAGTGCTCTACCCACTGAATAACCATGTCTCCACTCTGTCTAGAATTTTATTTCTTTTTGTTTCTAGCACCTTAAAAGATTTTAGAAAGGCCAATGTTGCCTGCCAACTGGAAATAGAGAAAAAGAACAAAGAGTTACTTTTTGAAGGAACTCAAGGTTCAACGTTAAAAAAGTAAGTGTTTATAATCAATGAGTTCAGTTGATTGAGCTGATGGTGAGAGAGAGATGTGATACGCTACTAACAAGTTAGCTGTAATACTTTATAATTATTAACTTCCCACAGGCGCGTGAAAGACAAAGAACAGTATGTGAAATTTTCATCAGATGTAACTGAGCACTTGCTCTCTATCAGTCGTCAGCTGGCGGAAACTACGCAACGTAGTGCACATACTTTGGAAAATTTGAGTGAGTACTACTTAATATTTTTTTGTGCATTAAATTTATAATGTTTTGAATGAAAAACATTTAATGACCATATTTAATTAATTCAGGTAGTCAATCAATCACAGCTTTTCAGTCAAGGTAAATCACAATACTTAGCTCTTAATTTGCTTTCCTTTCTGTCCATTTAAATTTGTACATTTCCTCTCCACAGTCATATCCTAAAAGACTCAACCCTATACCTTTGCCTCAACAAACTAGTTTCCGAGTCATAAAAAACTTGGTTTCAAAAAACGTTTTTACTGATCTTTTCTTAACATCTCTACATATGGTCTTATAATTTTAATTAATAATGTTATTTCTCTTGAAACTCTCATTTTAGCAGAGTTCAGCTATTTCCTTAATCATTATCATTTCCAAAATTAAATAGGAGAGCATTCAACCATGAGCATGTCACATTAATCAAATGATAATCAATGGATCCATATACCATAGACAGTTAGCATGTAACAGGAAACAATTTAGTGATTGGATGGTTTTTATATTTTCATAGTACAATATATTAACTGATTGTAGCGCAGCAAGAATACATGGCATAGCATGAATTGGCATCAATGGATCCATGTGCCAAAGTTAGTTAGCATGTATCAGGGAACAATTTTGTGATTGAATGGTTTTGATATATTCATAGCACAGCATAAATCATAGTGGATAAAAATTTACCTTGAACAGTGATGAAGAATAGATGAGGAGGAAGGTATTTTGGGATTTCAAGTTAAAGGGAGTTGGAAGGCCCTAGAAATGAAGAAGTATGGTTGTGCCATGTACCATATTTGATGGTATATGGTTGGCACTTTTTTTCCCAAGTTATGGTGAAAAAAATCTCACTTGTCTTAGATGTGAAGGTTCAAACTCCATGGGCTAACGTTCAATACTGTAATGTTATTTTTACCCCAAATGGTAGGTACTACCTATTTTGATTCCATTATATTTTCTAATATATAATATTTATTATTCAATTGTATAATGTTGTAGTTTGGATTGTTATTATTTAGCTCATCGCTATTATGTGACATGAATATCATGTTTCTCACTTCCGCAATGTCGAAATAGGTGTGAGTGAGATATAGGACAAATTTGATTGTATTTATCATAACTGATTATAGCAAAAGTGTTTTCTCTTCTCACTGAATGGAATTATTTTAATTTTTTTTAAATTACCCAAAAAATTAAGTGTGGTGGGTTGTTGCACTTTCGCACAGACCGTTAAAACTTATTTTTCTTCTGTGTGCCTAACTGAAATGAGGGTGCATCTTATATGCTGTCAAATATGGTAGTTTATATTTTGTTTTGTTAGGTGGGGCTTATAACTGTATCAGTGCTTGGTAGTGAATCCATTGAATACCTACTACTCTTAATAATGATTTTATAATATTTTGAGCAAGGATTAGTATATAACTAATTTCATTATTTGGGCAATCACATGTTGCATCTACTTTCTTCGTTTAGTTCAACTTTCATCCCTCATCCTGTCAGCCCTCCAGCTAACCCATTTCAACTCATCTTTATTGTTGATTTCTTTTATCTCTATGAAAGTAAAACTTAGATGCATTGTTCTTCACTCAGTTCCTTGTGGGTTATGTATCACATACAGTGTAAAAAGTTATAGGCATGCATACGTTTCACACCACTTCCGTTTGGTGTTGGCATAGTAAAAAACAGCCTAATTGTAGGTAATGTAATTTTATTTTCGTTGACATCATTTCTTTCTAACTTCCCAAACCTTCTATTCTTCCTCCACCATGGGCACGTTTGTGCAAATTTTCATACATACTCTGCTACTCCTGAGCACTACCTTTGACCACATTTAACTTTGACTTTCTCGGTCTATCCTTTCCTTGCAAACCATTAACTCTTCTCTAATATATCAATTTAATTATCCATATTCTCAACATGACCAAACCGGCAAACTTCTTTCAAGCTCGTTTTTTGTTCATGTCATTGCTATTGCATCCAATCCACAATCTATTATAAACATGTTAATCAGAATAATTTCTTTATTTTCTATTATATGTTTTACTTGGGTGAAACAATAATTTTTTAGGCTCACCATGCGGGAAAAAAATGAACACTTGAGTATACAGCTTAGAAGGAAAACTATGTGGTTAATCAATGAAAGTACTTCTGTAGAAAAAGATTCACTCTGTAACCACTTGCCTCATCAATTTTTTCACATTAAACACATTACCTCATTACATTTGGGAAAATTCCAAAGACATATGATGCTAATTTCTGTGTACATTAGTATTGCAGGCATTAGTTGTATTGCCCTACATTACCATCATTGGTTGCATTGTTTACTGGTGCCTTAAGCCTAAGCAATCATTCTCTAGGATCATCTTATATTAATTAAATTTATAGAAATAATTAATAGTGGTGAAATTTAAACCCTGGCTTTAAGCCAAAAAAAGTTGGTCTCATCTCTTTCCTTATGATCTCAGCAAATTTTTGCTACAGAAATTAGATTACAAATTTTTAACAATTGCACCTGGCAGCCACCAAGTTAATCGAATGACATATGGTATAGGACACAAGAGCATTAAGGTCCTTATTTGATGTTTTTAAGAAAAAAATGTTTTCATTTTCTAGTATTTCCATAGTGATTTCTCATTTGAAATGAAAAAATAGTAACTTTGTGATTCCACTGAAATTTTATTACGATACGACCCGGGATTCGATGTTCAATGTCATCTTCTGGTGTAAACTCTTACAGACATCCATCTATATATACTACACTCAGGTAGGGGCTGGGAGGTGAGAAAGTCGGAGGGGTGGGGGGGGGGGGAGTGAGCAATGATAGTTGGAGGGAAGGGTAGAAAGGATGAGGCCCCCTGTGAGGAGCATTCCTCCAAATAGGGTAGGAAAGTGGGTGGGTTTTAACGGTTCATAGACATGAATACAAAACCCTTTACATATCTGTTAGGTCAAGGGAGGGTGTGGGGGAAGTAGGTGTTTTTGCCCTCTTTTGAAAGCCAGTTATGAAAAAAGTCAGTTGTAATGTTCCCCGATTAATTCATTATTTTTTCATTATTATGAATGATATTTTTCAGTGATTTTGCTGGATTATTATCCATATTTCTTTGGGATTTCTGTGGGCTCTTTTGTTTATAGTTGTTTGGTGATTGAGACAAGGAAAGTCAATTTTTTATTTTACTGGCAGTGATAATCCTGTAGTGAGGTATGATATCTGTTATATTTCCTCATTACTCTATGGTATTACCTGATTTGAAATTTTAGTATGATATTTTGGGGAACTATGCAAACTGTGAAGAAATTTCTGATCTAGATGTAGCATACTAAGACGATAAAATAGATTTTATTAGTGATATAGGAATTTTAGAACTAAATTAAGCTCAACATGCCCATTAGATTCATTGAATGAAGAACTGTAATATGCATTGATTCTATTTAACTATGACTTTGTCAGGTTTTAAATTAGTCTTTTACATGTGTATCGTCAATCATGATATTTTTAAATTTTTAATTCACTTGCCTTAATTTACAGCAAATTCTTCCACTACTGTTCTTACAACCAGAGATGAATTCAGTAACATGGGAAGTTTACTCGGACAGTCAAGAAAACTCTTAACAAAATATGGGAGAAGAGAGTGTACTGATAAAGTATTGGTACTTTTTGCATTCGCATTTTTTTTAGCCTGTGTAATATATATAATAAAAAAGAGGATATTTTAGTGCAATATTTATTTTTTATGCATTATGTTATTCTGCCAAGTGTTTTGGAATTAAATTAAATATCTGGTTAATTAATTATATGTTATTAACGAATGGTATGCAAGTTTGAATTATGCACTGAATTTGAAATATAATGGCTAGTAAACTATGAAGCATTAAATTAATACTTTTGATAAACACCATAATGTACAGTTACCCTTCCAAAAATTATTCTTGGCCAAAATGTGGACATGAAATTTTGTTCTCAGAATTTATGTTCAATAAATTCATTTTTGGAAAAAAATTGAAAAACAATATGAAAATTTAAAAATAAATATGAAATTGGTTCCATTAAAATCAAAGTAATCATTATCATGGATATGCAAGGTTTGTATAAAAAATATCAGTAACAATTTTTTCCTGACGTGTCCATGAAGTGCTGAATTGAGACTGTAAGTTAAGTGTGTGCCTGATGGCAGATCATATTGGTATAAGATGACAGTGCAAACAATTGTCACTGAAAATTTGGTGTTACGAAAGATCTGCACTAAACTCCTCCTGAAGGTCTTGACGGACAACCAAGAGTAGAGTTGAGTGTCTGCTTGCGAAGACCTTCTGTAATGGCATCACGACAATTCCCCAACCACCATACACCCCGGCTGGACTACATCTAACTCTTCCCGATACTTTTTCTGCAAACCATGTATCGAAGACTTCATTTATTTCTGTAAACTAGTGGTATTGAATAAATTCCAAGGAGTAAAATTATATTCCTAAAAAGCTGGAAGGCACCCTCATGTTAGGCTGGGTATTCACGAATTAAAGCGAAAACATTTTGTGTACCTGCATCATATTGCTTGGAGGCTTGATTGTAAATGAATATGATGCATACTGACTCAAAAATCAAATGAAACATCACCACAGAGAGTATAAGGGAGCATTTTAGCAGTAAATATGTCAACTGTTCACATGTTGATAATTTTTGGGAAATTTATATTTTATTATATTAGTTATATTACCATATTGAAAAGGCTGAAAAATATGGACCATATTGACAAAATTGCCCATATTAGGCTAACAAAAGCTTTTTCTATAGTGATGACATGCATATGGGGGACAATTGTCAACCCAAGGTAGATCAGTTCCTTTAAATTATCTCAATCATCCAGCTATAAGTAAGCTTTTAAGTAAATGTAATCTGCACATGAATATTCTGCTGATGGTAGTAAATGGTGTACTATTTGTTACTTGTCAAAATAACATCGTTGGAAAAAGTTAAAAGTTTATAATATTTATGATGGCATTCCTAAAACTTATAAATAAACTTGTAACTGAAAACCTGATCAATACAAAATAAATATCAGCATGGGCTCCAGATAACAGAGGGTAGGCTGAAAAGTAATGCACACATGCTTGTAGAGCACAAACAAAAATGAATATCAAGATTGAGCAAAAAGTACATTAAAGTACAATTCTTAAGTTTCTAATTTATGTATTTATTTTTCAACATAAACTTTTCAACTTAATAGCCACTGTTAAGGCTAACACACTTCTCCCAACGTGTAACAAGGTTTTTCATTCTGTCCCTGAAAAACTCTTCCGACTTTTCTCGAATCCAGGACTTGACAGCTGCCTTCACCTCATTGTCCGAGGTGTAATGATTACCCCTGAGGTATCTGTTGAGCTGAAATTGCAAGGCACAAGATTGGGGGAATAAGGAGGGTGTGGAATCAGTTCAAATTTCAGGTTTCGCAGAGTCTCTCCAGTTGTCCGCGAGGTGTGCGAGTGAGCATCGCCATGTCGCAAGATTATTGGCGGCACGCTGCCTTTAACACGACAAATTTCTGCCTCGGATATTCCAACATGGTTGGCAATATGCTTTCGAGTGCTTTGCCACTCATTTTGAATCAATCTTCGACGAGTTTGCGATGTTTATCGTCTGTGGCAGTGATCGGATGTCCGCAGGATGTTTCAACAATTATGGCTTTTCCAGGCTCACAACGATGAAATTTTACTACCCATCGATTTACAGTAGACCTATCAACAGCATTATCACCATTGACAGCCTTTAAAAGGATGATAAATCTCAGTAGGAGTCACTTTTTCAGTAGTTAAAAATTCAATAACAGCAAATTTAATACAGAAATTCTACGCTACGAAAACAAGGGCAAAAGACTTGATATTTTAGAGCAACTTGACAATGTAAAATTAATTTTAAATGTTCTTTCAAATGACAATATTTGTGTAAACCACTCTCCTCTCCTCAGAATCCCTTTCCCACAGCAAAAAGTGAAACTCCCTCTCTCCTATTGACGCCACCCTTCATATATTTTCCCATTCAACCACCCCCTACCCTCTAATCTCAGCATGTGTCGAACAACCCTTCCTTGATAATTTCCTTCTTAGAATCACTTATACCTTATCCCTCAACCAGCCTCTATACCTTTGATGCCTCCTCCTTGCTTAACCTTTCTTTATTCTTCCCTCCTTCCTACCACCAGCTACCTGCTACCGTCCTCTCAAATGCTTATGCCACAAGTGCTTATCCCACCCTGACCACAAGTGCTTATCCCACCCCTTATTTTACCTCTCCATTTCTTTAGTTTCCCTGCTCCTTTGGGTTTTCCATATTTCCCCGCCTACCTTACTCCTCACTCTTTCCATCTCCCCCCCCCACCTTCCTCAAACAGATATAAATATGATATATCACATGTTGAATCTTGTCTTGTTCCAGAAGATGGTTCGATGAACTGAAACACGTTGTACATTACAAATAAATCCATGGAAAAGTGCAAATATTGTTTTTATCATAATGATGAACTTTTACTACATCTCACCTGAATCTGTTGAATATATTCAGCACGCTGTTTAACTCGCGTTGACATTGGCCTAGAACACATCTCCATACTTCTGCTTCTTGAAATACACTGAATGAACGCAAGGACCTCAAACGTGCACGTGCTTTGAGGGGGAATGTTACTTCCATGTGCCACATGGCGCACTTCTGAAGGTCATTTTTTTTAGCGCTCTACAAGCATGTGTGCATTACTTTTTATGTGAACATGACTGCAATATCTTGCAATTGCCCATTCTTGTCTCCACAGAGACAAGAATGCCACATCTAGTTGTTGTGTTTAATTTCACTAACAAGTTGGTTTGAAACATTTATGTTCCAAGACACATACAGTTTTTGTTTGAAATAGTGAGAGAAACCTGCCTAAGAAGCCATATACACTGAAATTTTAGGCACATACTGTTCTATGGAATTGGCACTTACTAGCATTATAGTGTTACAATTGATTCAGAATGTTTCCTTTCATACTATAATATCAACCTCTTCTTGACACAAAAGAAAAAGACATGAGGACTATGCGTTAATACATTGACTTTAATCTTCTACTCATCCTTAGATTCTTTAGACAAGAAGAGATAATTAAATTAAAGACATTTTTACTATTCATTGCTGAATTTAAGTCACTTCAATATTAGTGGTCATGAACATGTATCAATTGTGACTCATCAAGCTATTGCAGCATTCATGCTCATAAGTTTAGACTTCACCATGGGCTTAATGAGAACTATTTCTACAAATATGGTGCCTAACGCCCTAGCAAAGTAGATTCCTGATATTATTTGTGGGATTCCAAATTTTCTGTTCCTTCAACATATAATTGATATTGGGAACTTATCTTTTTTGTGGTGCAGTGTTCCCTGATATCCATCCATAGAGGTAAAATATCAATTGGCCTTTGTTCTTTTAAATCAAACTTCTACTGAATGAGAACTCACAACATTATTCCATTGAGAACCCTTAGGATACAATGATTTAATATAAACAAAAGCACTTAATAAATATTAATTTATTTACATTATTACATGATTTGTCCATTTTTCAAATAATTTACTTTTGGTAAAAAGTATCACAGTCATTTCCACAAAATAGTCGTACATCATAAGGAAAAAAAATACCTATATACCTTGCTTCCACCACATGCAAAAGTCTACTCTTAATTGTACTGGAAAATCAATGTAAATTACTTACTTAAGGCCAGCATACTTACTCCATACACTGGAAAAAGGAGGAAAAATATAAGTAAAAGGAGAAAATAGAACTAAAAACATTGAAGAAATTCAGATTTTTTTAAACATAACCAACCATTGATATATCTTTGTATATCAATAGTGAATTTGTGGTACTGTTACTGGGACCATGTGGAAGGTAAACATCCATTTTATACTGTAACCAGCAACACAAATATATTATTTTCTCAGCACATTTTGAGGAGCCTGATAAATTAAGAAAGCCTTTTTCTGCCATAATTCTATCATATTATGGTCTCTTACGACAGGATTTCAGGTCATTAGTTACCACACTAAATAAATAAATATTGTAAAATGCTCACCAATATAGAAACACTTCAGGAAACAAATTACAAACAAAATACACTCATTTAATAGGTCCCAGTCACCTTCATCAGAGTATGATTAACTGACAGGAAGAAGAGAGTGGATATTGTGCGAAGGAGTTAGGATGAACCAAGGGTCATGTGTTGTGGATGACTGGTTGCTGAGGGAATAGGAGAGTTGTCGGCTAATGGGAATGGTTTAGTCTGGGAGGATTTAAATAACATAATGCCAGCTGATTCCAGGTCCCTCAATTGGATTGGTGTGGCTATGGACGGGAGGGAGGAAATAATAGTCATACTACAACAATAATCCAAAGTTTTGTCAGCTAGCTGCATGCTGGGGTCTTGGGATTTAGCTAGATGGTTTACAGGATGCTCTTTAATGGGTTAATTCATATACTGAAGGGCATGGTGCATTGGCACATATAAAAATATGGGTAGCTTTTACATTTTAGGAGATGACATTTTCAATTTTTTCAGTCACTCAGTGCATATTACCATGAAATAGACATTGCATCACTGGTGTAGAACCAGCTAGTTAATGCTGGGCAGTTGAAAATGGCGTAAAGAATTAAAATTTAATTTTATCCAGCTAAAAATTCTGAGAAAAACTGTTTAACCACTCACCATTCTGTGTAATTACTGTCCCCGAGATGTTTTAAAATGATTTCTCTTATAGTTTTTGGAGGATTAAGTCCCAGTTTATTGGCTCGATCCCAGCGCTCTAGACGAGTGGAATTGATACATGGGCCATATTCCCAACTTAGGTCAAACTGCCTAAGCAGAGCCAAATCAGGAGTCAGCTGATCTGATGGCTTATCTGTAAAAACAAAGGTAGCAAACGCTTTGGATTTATGATAAATTCCTCCGTGACTGAACAACCAATTTAAATATCAATTGACAGAATTTCTTGAATGAATGTGAAACTCCAATAGCCGTAAACAGTTTTAACTGTTTTAGTTAAAAACAGTTAACTGTTAACGGCCATTGGAGTTTCACATTCATTCAATATTACTAGCCGTAAGAGCTCATTTCTATCAATGTGACAGAATTTCTAATGCAAATTTTCTGCGAACAAAATTTCTCCCATAGGACACTGACTTGAACAGAGATCACAACTACATTTGTTAAATATTCAGTTGTAGTATTTTTGAGGGGATACAACCATAGTTGAGATTATTTTCAACTAAGGGGTAGTTGGAAACTAGCGTAGTTGAAGGAATATGTTAGAGAAAACCAAGCATTTTCAATATTGTACATTGAAAGAGACCATGTTTTAACATCCTATGACTGGAGTGCAGAACTTTAAGTGTTATTAATATGTGACCCAAGGAGGAATTCTAAAAACTGACAAATCCATCTTGGATTCTAGCCCAGGACCCTGACATGAAAGGCCTGCACTATCTGCAAAGACTCATATGCCATGAAGGCCAACAATCTATTATTCACTCTAACCAGAGATATGGAGAGTTGTAAGGAAAAGAACTGCAAAAATTGAGAAATAAGGAAGCTTAATTCCATGGTATCATTTACAGTATGCTAGAACTATACCCTGTTAAACATACTTACTGATAGCTATGACCCATTCATTTAACTGCTGATGACGATGTTTAAAAAAGAGGCTCCTTAGAATTGCAACAAATACTTTGTCATCATAAATTTTTCTGAACAGAACAAATTAAAAATGCGATGTATTGTACTAAATATTAATGGGAATTGGCAGGAAAAGAGAGAGGTATTTATTATGATAATACTTTTGGCCCTCCTGCCAAAATTGATCCTGAAAGTCAGTGGCTTTTGGTGATAAACATGCGGTCGGGCTTTGATGGTTTGGGGAGAAGGTGGGGCAAACCTCCCTTCATTTGATTTTCCCTATCATACACCAATACAAATTGGGTAGAAATCAGTGGATTCATTCACTGTTCGGTGTTAAATTTACCAAGCAAGGCACATGATTATTAATTGTATATTATCATCATATAAGCCAAAAAATTTATAACTTCACTTTGCAAATGTGCACTTAGGCATACACATGGCAACTTCTTCAAGCAATCCTGATAAATGTGTTAACAGTCTAAACACCCATGGAAATAATGGCCACCAAGGGTCAAAACTCTTTTATTTCATGGTGGTGTGAAGTTTCAGCTGGGGAGATCACAGGTGAATTTCGATATTAGCTACAAGGTTATTTCAAAATATACAGGGTATTGATTAAAGTATGCTGGTTTCTCAGCTTATTGACTAGAAATCTCCTATTGGGTCTTTCACCTCGTTCAACTCCATTCTGGCTTATGTTTCGATACCAGACTTTGTCTTCAGGGCGAGATGATGCCACAGTTGAGGATCGAATTAGAGCCCCAGAAGGTTAAAATCTGGCCAGTCACAATTATTGAGAGAGATTGTTCAATCTGAGGGACGTTCCTCCCAGACAACAGACATCACCTGGAGTCGGTGAAGCGTCAACTCTGAGTTTAATTTGCTGTTTGTACAGTTTTCTCAAATGAATCAAGAAATAGTTTTACTTTGCTGATTCCAATTTAATGATAAACTCTATTACATCTACTATCAGCGACAACCGATTGTAACATAAAATTGGAAATTGATGGCATTGTCAGCGAAAATCATGCGATTGATTTTTGAGATGAGGTGCTATTTTCATGTTATTTAAGGATAGAGTCGACAGCCTCCATTGATTAAAGCGAATTTAAATTTCCCTTTTAAAATGTATGAGGTAAGGACATTAAGCCAGTGATAAATATTCACGTGTACGATTTGCATTGCAACGTAGTCCACCTTCATCAACGCAGTAAACCCCCGTTTATTTGTGTTAGCAGCTAATCCATGTTCATTCAAACGATTCAGTTTGTACGCCTCCGTCTTAAAAACACAGGCTGTGTACCCACTGAATGGGCTCCGATGAATTTTTCAGGATATCTGGTATACTTAAATTACTATTGGCTTGGTGAATATTTTATATTTGGGCACTCTTCCAAACACATCTTTTCGTCAATTACCCCCACGACACTATTTGAATCAGCTGCTAACAAAAATAAACAGGGGTTTACTGCGTTGATTAAGGTGGACTACGTCGCAATGTAAATCGTACACGTGGATATTTATCACGGTATTAGAGATACTTCAATACACACCGAACAATCAAAGGAAAAGTAAATATTTTTCAAAGCAGGTACACTGCTCATTTATAAACAAATAGCTATCACGTGTCGTTTAATGCATCAAAATTTGTAAAATTATAAAAGAATTGTAACCGGACATGTACCGTAAACAGAGGTTTTGGCGATCTTCCCCGGTATCCATTTCTCTTGCCGATACACTCCTGTTATCTGTGAATGCCTATTATTTGATGACATTTTCCAGGGGGAATGAGCATAAGATGAATTCCAGTTTAGCAAAGGATGAAAAAGAAATTCTGGATTACTTCCTCATCTCCGGAAAGAACTACAAATTTTAAAGTGAAGCTGTTTCATGACTTGTCATGAAGGTAGATTATAACATACTTGCAGCAATATAAATTATTGACAACGGTGCGCATCGCAATGCAATTGGAATCGTGATTTCATTCGACAATCGATTCAAATCGATCTATATTAAATCGATAGTTGCTTTGTAATCGAAATCACGAAAAGCAGCCATTTCTCGAGCTTGCCAAATTGGTGTCACTGCACGTGTTCTAAGCAGGCAAGTTAAGGCAACACGGAAAGGTGATAAGCGGAATAACCATTTATACGTTTAAAGATTATAATAAGTGTCTTTAGTGCATTTAGAAAAGAAAACAACAATGAATCAAGAGAAACTTAGGAAGTTACAGTCACAAGTTCGCATTGGAGGGAAAGGAACACCAAGGAGAAAGAAGAAGGTAGTCCATGTTACTGCAGCTACGGATGATAAGAAACTTCAGAGTGCACTTAAAAAACTTTCCGTAAATACCATTCCTGGAATTGAGGAAGTTAATATGATAAAGGAAGATGGATCAGTGATTCATTTCAACAATCCGAAGGCACAAGCATCTCTGGCGGCAAATACATTCGCTATAACTGGTCATGCGGAGAACAAGAAGGTAACTGAAATGTTACCTGGAATTTTAAGCCAGTTAGGTCCAGGTGGTTTGGCTCACTTAAAGCGATTGGCCTCTAGTGTCACAAGTAGCACTGCAGGTGGAAAAGCAAACATTGATGATGATGAAGTGCCGGAACTAATGGGCAACTTTGATGACGCCAGTAAGGAGGAATTGCCAGTAAGCAGCACCAAGGAGAAGGAAGGAAACGAAGCAAGTGGGGGAGATGGCAAAGAAAATTCTGTTGGAAAGGCCTAATAATATTGGTGAGATAAATTGCATATATATTTGGTTAACAAGTGTAACTTCTGTTTATTTTTATAAATTTTATTTTTATTTCAGCGCTGAAATTGAAGACGCTGCTCTTCATAGGCCACTCTAAGTTCGTGTTTTCTTTTGTGTTTGATGTTTGGTATTAGATATGGATTTTGTATCGAGGCTTTTGATTTCTTACCTAGCAGTTCATCGGTGGATGTAATGACAGTGGTGTGCCGTGAAGGTTAACAAAGAGGAGTAGTAATATCAACATATTATCATATATCTAAGTAATTTATCCTATCACATTTGATCTAAGTTGCCATCAGGATTTTGGTTGGAGAGTGTTATGTAGCGTGATGCATTTTATTGTGAGAGTATAATTTGATGTTTCATCATCATGGACTTAGGGAATCATAGAGTTTGTATGAGTTTAGTGATCTATTAAAAAATGTACAATCTCTTTGTGAAAGCATTTTGGATTATTTCATGCGATTCTTGAATTATGAAGATATACATAAGGTTAAGTGGGTTAGTGCAGGAAGGCTATTAGGCTTCTTATGATTTATCTGCCATCGTAAATGCTAGGTGAGAAATTGCAGGATTGTTTTTTCAAGTAAGCCGAATGTTGTTATCATCTGTTATTTGAAAAAAGACGGATTATCATCGAGTGTGAAAGTGCAAGAAGTTTTGTCCTCGTTTTAGCCTGTTGCGAATCGTAATAGCAAATCAAATGTTTCAAAATTGTGAATTTATTTAACTTTGTTCCTAGATCTACTTGAGCATGTGATTTCTTGTTTTCTCAGCTGAATCTTAAGTATCATAAATTTTAAAATAAAAATAACTTGTGTTACTTTTATTGTGTACTCTCCACTGTGAATTATTTGTCCGTTATTTCGCAAGATGTGCTTACAGTCGGTGAATACAGGCTTGCTGTATGTAATCATAACAGTTGATAAAAACATTTAAGCTCTCATATTTGGCGATGTTTCCTGTCCCATCTCAACTACCTGCCTTGTGACATCCATATCATCAACCTTGGCCATGGTAATTCTTGGGTAAGAGAAGTAGAACCATGGTTGTTGAAATTCCAGTGATTACCTTTAACGATTACATCCTTTGCAAACCTGTAATTTTGACAGATTTTTATTCATTGGCAATATATTGGGGTTTCTGATTACTGCCTGCAATGTGTAATAGCTACTTCTCTGGATTCAATACCATCATTTTTATTCAGCTGTGACTTGTAGTTTTTAAATCTTAAACTATGCTGCCTTAACCAGTTAAGTAATATAGTCATGGCTGTTGAATTGGAGACTTTTCCTCTAATGCTCATAATAGCCATTAAGTCACATGACCTAATATTTATTTTTCTTTGGCCAATTTGAAAATTTGTTACTACCTTGTGTACAGGAAAACAACAGTTACACAAATATTACCTCTTTGCTGGTGTGGTTGCATAGTCTGGCATGCCAACCTTACATTTTCTTGTGAAACTAAGCTGCAGTTAGGTGATCACAATTTTTTCCAAAGTGAAATAGTCATTGAAAACTAGCCTGGTGCCCTTTTTAGGGGTTAGTTTTATTAACTGCCATCTACGTCCGTTCTGTTTTAATTTGTCTCACAGGTTGATTAAATTGCAATCCTATAAGATAGATGTTCCTTCTTGGGCGTTTCTTTTCCATTACATTTTAGGATTTTTGATTTGGATGTATATTGGTGGTTTTATCAGCACTCCTGTAGCTTGTATCAGAACCCTGAAACTGAGGAAATCACATCTTTGTTTACTGCTATAGCTATTTGTGGCATGAACATATGCTTTTTACTGGATCTGTATTGGTTTCCCATTGGTGAAAGGCAGACCTGGATGATTAAGATATTTCGAGGTTTCCCCTGGATGGCCTATTTTTACTATTTATTTCATGAGTAGTCATCTTTTATTCAATAGGATGTGTAAGACTAGGGAATGATTGTGGCACAAGGAAAAACAACCCATCCCCACCTTGATGTGTAAATGTCATTTTATTGGGCTTCATTAGGCGAACATCAGGCTCATATAAAGCCAGTTTGATTACTCTTCTTTTATTTGAAAATTTGAGCGTGGATAGTTAATATCTTCTTTCTCAATTCTAATAGCACCTTAATGTTCATGGGCAATGCACGAAAAAAAGAGAATTAAGTGTAAACCTTCTAATAGACATCCTAAAAAAACTTCAGTAGTAAGTCTTTGATCTTGTGATTATTGAAACAAGCTGGTAGTTTTCCCAGAAGTAAAGGCCATGATGTCACTGGCATTATAAATTTATTTGATTTCAATGCGAGATCAACATGGAGGCTTACAATACAGGATGCAGCTACATAATTTCCTTTTTTTAAATGCGTTTTGTTTGAGAAAATGAAGTAATATTGTAGCACTCTGTATTTTGTGTCTGATTATAAAAAGATACCAAAGTTTCCAGCTTGAAAGATTTATCTTAATTTTACAAGTTGTGATTGTAGATTTTTGAACTTATAATTATTGTTCACCTGAAACTGAACACCTCTTGTGGTTCAATAAATGATGCCAAGTATGTATCACATTCAGTTAGCCGCAGAAATAATTTTTGGACTTATTTCAATCAAGTCATTTTGGCAAAAATTGTTTAATATTCTGAAAATGTAATTCGCCTGTGGACTAAGCTATATGAAACAGCACCTTGGTGTCAATACCATTGTATACCCAAGTATGTAGAATGAAAGAAGGTTCCAGTCTAAAATATTCATATTCTACTTTATTGACAATTATTGTCCTATAAAATGTGGTCTTACAACTTCCTTTGACCATACAATCTTTTATGAAAATATATATTTTGACAGGCATGATTAAAAGTGTACTAGTAATCAAAGGAGGCATTGTGGCTAAACAAGTGGTTGAGTAACATGAGAGTGGGTTTACCAACCACTAAAAGCTGCCATAAAGGAATGGTGCTTTAATGGTCCCTTAACAATGATTCAGCATAAGCTCTACTTAACTGCAGAGAAAAATCTTATGTACTTCAAAATTCATGAATGTGGTCCCTTACAAATGATTGAAACATAACATGATGTCAGTGCTTTACTTTTCCTTAGTGGAAATTTCAGGATTCTCTTTTGGTGGGTTATCTACCCATATTCGATAGTTAAGAGCAGCTGCTAGGGATAGCCATCCCAGGTATGGTACCATTAGTAACCCTGCAGGTTTGCTTATTTTCCAGAAAAAATACATGCAGGCTGCAACATTACCCCACAGGATCGTGATGTTCACCGTACTCTGAAATAAATAGTTTAAAGAGTGAACTTTGTGGTTCTAATCAACAGAAATTGAAAAATTGCTAGGATATCATGCTTTAATGTTCTATCTGTAGACTTCAATTTACTAAAAACAATTAGTTTTTACTCTGTTACAAGTATATCAGAGAAACATTTTATTTGTGTACATGACGAGGTTACCCAATTTGTTGTCCCAATAGCAATAAATCTTATTTTTAACTATTTCGCAGTGCAGAATGAAAAAGTTCTCATTCGTCGGGATTTAAAACTTTCTCCGTGAAAGTCTCAGCAATTAAGGTGGTAGTCATTCACACTACTTTCGTATCATGGGAGATATTACCCAGCTCTTCAGAAACACTTAAATACCAGTCCATTCCTCATCTTTAGCATTTGAACCATTCATTATTAAACTTCTGCTCATAACCAACTCTTATTTCCTGATTGGGGGGGGGGGGGGGGTAGCAAGATGTTCACTGGAGTGCTAATGGTAAACTCTTGAAGGGCATCTTGTGAGAACTTGCTATCTGGACACTATCAAGAATAAGAAAATCCAGCCACGACCTAATTTTTAGGGCAAAAATGTGATAATCACTGCTTCATGTAACAATAATAAACAGTTTAAACTCAAGTAGCAAGAATTTTCTATTTCTGAATTTACTACTTCTGTATCTGTTTTTTAGTCAAGTAATTTCCACTGTAATTTTACTAAAATCGCATCTGCTGCATTACAAAGGATTGTCTGCTTAAAACATGCACAATTCGCCCTTCCTAAGCAGCAGAAGTGGCTCAAGAGGTAAACTTATTTATATTATAATGGTGACCTTCATATTTTGGGTTGTAGATGGTGCTAAGCAAAACTGAATAAGTTAAGACCTCCCCCAATTCAGTGAGATGAACCAATAAGGGAAACATTTGCTATTAAAATAGGATATTGGTGAAATGAAGTGTGATCTCACCAAAGTCTACTGGGTGTCAATATTTCTTTACTCTAGATGGTTCTTATTCTTGTGAGTACAAGATACCTTGGCTGTGTACAGGTTTGGAACTCTTGAAATACACCTCTTTGAATTGGCTAAATGCTAATGTCCATATCCATAAAATTAGGACCAGATGTACATGAATCCCTAGTAATATTAGAATATTTTAAAATCTGAGTGATTCAAAAAGTGACACCACTTCCTTTAAGTAATGGTAAAAACATTTAAGAACAAATGTTTACCTGTGACCTAATTTTTGGAAAAATTATGTATTTGAGAATGATTTCATTCAATCCTTTCAGGGCTATTTATTACTTACTGAATTCCACCAGTTTTGTTTAATATCATCCCAATGTAGATGCATAAATGCTTAACATAAACATAAGATGCTTTTAAAAGGGAATATACCTGTAGATTAATCATTGCCTGGATCAACAAAATGAAATACTTACCCACTTGAAGCTATGGAAGTGAAAGAAAATTGGACTCCAGGTCCAATTCAAAGCCAGCTGGCTAGCATACAATGCGAGAGGTAACCGTGCATCTCCTGGAGTAGTAAAAAAAAATATGCACATTTATGAAGTGCATTAACATTTAACTCTTAATGATAAGATCAGAGTTTCCATACTTCCTCCCATGATTACAGGAAAAAGCATAGCATGCCTTACAAACATCAAACCAATTTCTTTAATGTAATCACAAAAGTAATTTACTCTCCGAGACTAACACTGTAGGTCACACAGTTCAGGATGTCAGGAACACCCTTTTCTCAGAGTGCATGGTAATTTACCATCAAATCCTTCTCCATCTCTCCACACAAGGTAGGATGCATAGCCCATCCCAGTGTATAAAGTTGTCCAAGCAACAGGAAAAGCAGCATTTGGGGGACACCAGGAAGGCTTTTTCAGATCCTAGAATGGAACCAGTGATTTTTTATTGATATTCTCTGGAGCGAGAGTTAACAATGTTCATCCAAAGACTACATACTTTCAGGGAACTCTGTAAAAGTTTTGAATGGGCTTCGATTAAGACCCTAAATCAGAAAAGCGTACATTACAGAGGTGATTCGAACTTGCTATGATTAACTTCCTTGTTTTTTAGCATTCTTGTTTTAAAAAATGTTCAACAAAAAATTAGTATTTTTTAATTGGTTCTTCCTTTCATTGTGACCCCATTTCACGTCATTTTGGAAGATGCCAGGACCTGTTTCTAAATACCATATGTCAGCCCTTAAAATTACATATACAGTCTGAAAATGATGATCACTGGTGCAGCACTGTTTACTTACCTGCATTGCGCAGTATGAATTTGAGTTTTACAAAACAATACTTTTCAGGGGGCCAGTCTATCAGTTGAATGAACTCCCAAGTTGTCTCTATTTAGATACTATTAATTTTTTTCATGCCATTCCAACATGCTTGATACTGCTTTCAATTCTACTCTTCCACTGATTTTCCATTCAAGTAGATCAGATCAGTACCAACCTGGACTGCGGCTTTATTATTATTATGTCCAAATAATATTTGAGGAATAGCAGAATAATGGCATATATATCATCACAGTTGCCCACATAAACTCTACAAATGAATACCATCAAAACAGCAAAATTACTATTGATATATTTTCACATTCACTGCATAGGTAAGTTTTTACCAAATAATCAGTTGATTTCATAGCTCTTTGGACGTGCGATAAGCTTCAATTCAAGCAGCTGTATGTATTGGAAGAAATGCATTCAGATCGGCACTTTCATATTGTTTGATTGAGCAAGGTGATTTGTCACAATTAGTCAACTTAACAGACATTGAAATCTGAATTTTTAGGGTGTACTATCAGTTACATCTTCACCATAATTACCCAGACTTTCATGAAGAAGCCATCAAGAGACTTAAAAGGAATCTGATACCATTCTTGTGATATTCCAAACCTACTAAAGTTTCGTATATAATTTCAGTCCAGTGACGATACAATGAAAATGAATTGATTATCCTCTTTGACTGCTAATTAATGGCTTTATGTTTCAGTCCATTCTTGTAGACTGAGGGAGCTCTTACCCAAATTGCATCGATGGTATTTTTTGAAGAAACAAATCATAACCCAAAACACGGGAAACTGGTCATGCAGTATACCTTATTGATTAGTTAATCATTGGTATATTCACAAGACTAATAGAATCTAGCACTTCCATTACCAGAAGAACATTTCATTGCTGAAAAATTTTATCATTGTTCCAAAGATGAAAAACTGCTTTCACCCCACAGATTTATGTTGACAATTTTTTCTGGTCTCCAGTTGTTATCATTGAGACTTATGGTAAGGTTCAAGGTAGCATTTCGTTTTGCCAATAATATTTTATTTGCCCAAAGACCATAGGAATATAGAGACATAAGGCACATCAAATATTGATATAAAAGTGAATTTGCAAAATAATACTATTGGGTATTGTAGATATTGATATTACAGAAATGATTTGGAATTGACAGACATTCCTGAATTGAGTGAAAACATTTGGATTGTGAAGAGGCTTTCACATTTGACTTAAAGAGGTTTTTGTGAAGGCTTTAAGCTCCTTGGAAAGATTTTTATATTTACATGGAAGATATTATAACAGGGAACGCATATATTTCAGACCACGAACAGTTTTCCGGGTTAGAACTAAAGATACATAAGGGTCACCTTCTAAACTAGTGCCATTCTAGGGTGTGAGTTTTACACAAATTCTTGAAAATGAGACGACAAAAAGGAAGTTGGAATATATAATAGGTATGTAAAAATAAGCATGAAACTGGTAGTATGCTAAGATTCATGAAAAATGGTCGACACAAGATTAGATGATTACAATTAATAACCTTGGGATGCTCTCTTGAATTTCACAAATATTATAGACCTGTGGTCAAGAACCTTGAAGTTCAATGCTATACAGTCGATGGACATCATATTTACCATTGCAGAGAGATCATAGAACTTCTTGACCCCAACAGTAAATCGGATTGATGTGATATGGAAAGAGTTAGTATGAATTTTCCAGGAGACATAACAATGGTAAGAGGTGCAGATACTTAGGATATGTTTTCCGTGTCAGTATTAATTGCTATAAGGTTTTATTGGAAAACTAGACCAGGTGCAATTTAATAATATTGTGTCTCAGGCAATTTTTTTCAGATGGTTAAGATAACTGCTAGGAAACTAGGTGAACGTAAAATTTCAATGAAACATAATGAGATAAGCATGATGAAATTTGTATTATCCACAAATGAAACTGAAGTAATATCAGTGAAGAGAGGAACATGGTTAGGAAAGTCATTGATACACATTGGAAAGAAATTGAGCCAAGGACTGAGCCTTGAATCATGATTTGGGGGGATTGTGGTGTCACCATTAGAAATAAGTTCGCTTCTATTTATGAGATAAGATTCTAAGTGAGAGAGTGGTTTGTCTCTTCTGACAACGGTAAGAGCTTCTTCAGATGGACCTTATGGTTGACATTGTCGAAGCTCTCGAGAAAACACAACAATCCAAAAACTTCATTTTTATCATTCAGACCAAGAAGAATTTTATCAGTTACTTGGAAAACACCCCTTCGAGTTATGTTTCGTCGTTCTAAAAATCTGACACGCGCTAATTTGTCTCAAAGTAGCTTATAATATACTCATTAATTTTTTTTCTAAATTGTAAATAGGTTCTCTTTAAGGGCTGAATTGATGAACAGCCTCCTTTCTTATACAGGCAAAAAACCTTGGATACCTTCAAGGATCAGCGAAAATCTCTTGCAGCAGTGAACTTTTATTTATGAATAATGGGGATTTGATAAAATTGTAAGACAGACTAACAAGATAATTTGGGATTTCATCAGAACCTGCACAGAATTTGGAACCAGACGTAATTATACTCCACTGTTTGGCTAAATGTTATTATTAATGGTTATAAAGAAATCGCACCTTGTACCACTTATGTAATTGAGGTCGAACAATTAATCCATTTAGGTATCCTCCAACATGTGGGAGAAAAGTTGCTCCAACAGCTTCCCAGTTCACAGACATGTTGACTGAAAATACCAGATTGTGTACATATAATTTTGCTGCATTATTAAAATTATACCCCATCATATGTTTATCCCGTCACTTACGCACCTTTACGTTCTGTGAGGCACAAATTTGTCTATGACTAGATATGTTACCGCGATTTCCTCACGATTTAATGCCAATAGCCGTTATCACCCCAAAGATTTTTGTAAGTTCAACTACCGGTGATTACAAAGGTCTGGAATTCCGAAACATCTGCAGTTAAAAGAGGGCTTCCACTGATATCCACAATTTTTGACGGGGTCGCCAAACCGAGCTAGACAGATAAACGGAATAATTACACAAATCAGGCTAATCTCACTACGCCTTTTTATTAGAATTTAAGTTACACCTATATGTAACAAGGGTTACAACCTTTGTTTATCAGATACGCCACCACGAAGCACACAATGCCTTAGTTTTAAATTTATGACGTGTATGCCAAATATGCATTCAATTTCGGGGAATTTCCTGATTACTGTGAGAGGCTTTCGACCTTGAACGGGCCAACGCCTATTACAGTCACGCCAACATTATTTTTCTAATTTCAAGTTTCCTGGTATTATTTTATGCACGCATGGAGAATTTTCGACGTTTTCCGCTCTATGATCAACTTATTCGAACTCGAATTCACAAATAAATACAAATGGGACCGTAAAAGCTTGAGTTATTACATGTTGTGCATATTTTGGGATGGCAATCATGTCGCTTTGGCGGCTACTGGGAAACCTAAAATACTGACGTATTACATCTTATTACGAGATGATTTCACCGTACTATATGATGATATGCACATTCTAAAAATTAATATCGTATTACTTCAATTATACCCTACTTATTATGCTACCATTTATTAAATAATACCCGAACGATTTTTCAACACTTCTTTGTTCCGCAATGAATTTATCTTTTGTATGCTTATGTTTTAACTGTCGAAAGAGAATTCAGCAAAAACGTAAATATCCTTCGCTAATTCCTTAGATGTTACCTTCACACTGTTGCAGATTTTGCAGCCACGTCCAAATCACTGTACATTGACATGTTGCAATGTTTATTAACATTATTTTGATATTTTTTGTGATGCTAACTTACTAACGATCACCTTGTCATTTCCTTGGAATAGTTTCTACAATTATCCTAACTGTAATGTTCCTTGTACTCTTATGTCGATATTACCTCTTTTAAAAACTCTCTTTCGTTCATATCAGGCAAGTGGCGTGAAGCATTCTGTTTCAATAGATAAAATGGGTACCATTATGGAGAAAGCTACGAATGTATTCAGTGAATAGCTGTTAGTACCTAAATTGCCATTCAGATTTGATTAAGGCGCGTGATTTTTCGAGTACCAGATCTTCCTGGGAAACCACTCAGGGATGAATGCCTCCTAACCTGATGAGTGATTTTCACCTGTTGTTAAACAGGGTGAGCTCATCTATCACACATACTGTGGGGTTGATAACTGTGGAATAGGGTAATATTGCATACCACTGGAGTGCCGAAATTCAACTCTGTTTCTTATTAGAGAATGATGGACTGTCTTTCACATATCAGATTATTGACATTGGATCTTGTGTATACATTGTGGTATTTGACCTATAAGAATGACGGAATTATTGGCTATATTTTCACTATCATACATTAATAGTGGTTTCAATAACAATAGGTCATCAGCATCTCTGTAACCAAAAGTGGTCTCCTAACAAAATTCACATGGTGATTCAACAGCCTCCTATTTATTTGTCATACTACTTTGCTACTTCTTATTTTATCATTTTTGGAAGAAGAGAAAACAAAATAAAAAACCTGTTGGGAATAAAATGTTTTCTTCAAAGCATAAACATTTATTTCTCTTTGGGAAAATGTAATTCTTATATTCTATGCAAACCATCAGGTGATCCAGATTTGGGACCTCAGTTGCTACGGTAGTCCATGTTCTAAAAATAACGCATTGTTTGAAAATTCTCTTGCCTATTTCTTCTGAGACCATAAATTCAAGATTTTCTGCTGACATGGAAAGAGCCTGAGAAGTGATTAAGATTTCATCTTCTAGTTAACAGTATAAATGAATTCTGAAAATATATTGTCTGCTATTTCACCCTTTAGGGCACTGAATGTTTTCCAATACCCAGAAAGTACAAAGAAACTTTACTTGTCATGGAGATTCAAGTGCTCTGGTGGAGCTAACAAGCCTTGGAGTAACATTTTAGGACCATGTCATTAATGTCGACAAGAAATGAATGGGCATTGCAATGTTTGCAACCTATCTACACTTGAGAATGCAGCCTTAAGAAAAATTACCCACAATTCTATCCTGGTAATCAGATCAGCCGATTAGGGTTCCATGGTAGTTGTTCTTAACACAGCAGACTGCATCAATAAAGTAAAAAAAAACTATTCTTTGACACCACCTCTCATGACCCCATACCTAATGAACCAAACTCAAGAGTTCCAGGCAAAGACTCAAGAGTTCCAGGCTTCCTCAAAGATACGGGTACCTTCGCGGGTCTCTCCTCCACTGACATTTCTATCTTCACTCAACCTTACTCATGTACTCCTCACATTGACATCATACCCAGAAAACATAAAGCTGACATCCCATGCTGACCATAAGTTTCTTCCCATAACTTGCTGACAGAGAGACTCTCCGCCTTTGTCGGACATCACCTCTAACTGATGTGGTCCATTCTCTACTGCCACATGTTGACACCATTTTTTCAACTGTCTCCCCTCAATCTCTGTCCCTCTAGATACCAAATCATCATGGCCACAATAGGTGTTGCAACTCTCAACATCTCAATCTCTCACTCTGAAGGTCTCTCATTTCTCCACCACTAATTCTCTGATCACCTCACACCAGATATTCCCAGCACTGAATTTCTTATGACTCTCTCTCCCCTTATCCTAACTCACAACACCTACTTTCATAATAAATATTATGGGGATCAAGATAGTGTGGTGGCTAATGTACTTGCTTCCCACCCAGAGGGCCCAGGTTTGAATCCTGGAGACAGCAGATCTTTTTCAGTGGAATCCTGTTTCTTACTCGAGGTGCTTTGTGGAGAGCACTTTGAGTGAGCATCCATCGGATGTGACATTAGTTAAGAGTAGGCTAATGCTAACACCAGGTTTCTCTCCACCCTTCCTCCTTTCCCTTCCATCTCTAATGGCACAAATGACCTCAGCTTTCGGTCGCCTCCCCTAAAACTACAACTACTATAATTAAATTATATATAATATTATATTATAATTACCTACAGGTCAAAGGATGTGCAATGGCAAGTAGATTCAGCCCGATACATTTGAGCATTTCTACCTTGGCCTCATTGAGAAAACTTCCTCTCCGGTTACCTCCTGTAACCTCTTCTCTGGGCCAGATATCTAGATGATATCCTCCTTCTCTGGCCGCATAGCATGAATCCCCCTAAGAATATCATTTCCTCTACCAAGGCTTTTCTTCTCTCCCCTACACCTTCATCTACTCAATCTCAGAAATCACTTTCCTCGATGTAAAAATTTCTCTCAATAATCAAAAATGCCAAACCTCTGTCCACATTAAACCCACTGACAAACCACAATACCTCCACTACACCAGCTATCACCCATTGCACACTGAATGCTCTCTTCCACAATCACCTTCCACCTGTGTTCACTGAACCTGTAATAATCCAAACACCCTTGACAGTTTCCTCAGCAATTTATACATTCTCCTCCACTGCATTTACCTTAAGTCCCTTGTTAATAAAAATCATTTGACACTTTCGTCTGCTCAAACCTTCCAAAGATACCATCTCGAACACCTTCTCCATTTGCGCCACTCACTTACCGGGTATTCAGACCCTCAAACACATTCTCAAGGACCTCTTCCCATTCTGACAAACCAAAAAAAAAAGACAAACATATTACATAAAAGTGCCTCTGTTACTTTAAAATGATGTGCCAATTTATCTGATGCAGTGAACTCTATTGAGCCCCTATCAAAATCCTCTGCCATGCACAAATCAACACCAGTGCCCTACAATAGACCAAAAGGAGACATTAGCCACCAAGTAATGAAACTCATGCCCGGATATAAATTCGCCTTCTACAACCGGTCCAATCTGAAAAACATGATTTGCCATACCAAAGATAGGGTGGATATCATGGAAAAAAGTGGGGTCTACAGGTTACACTGTGACGAGTGCTCTGCCATATACATTGGCCAAACAGGGCGTAAATTCAAGGAAAGGATCAAGGAACATGAAGCGTGTTTACGCAAAAATAACCCCGCCTCCTTGTTCGCGAAACACCTCCTTGAAGAGGAACATCAGAGTGATTTTAGACCTAAAATTTTACACTTGGAAAATAAGGGACTCAAGCTCGACTGTTTAGAGAAATTCGAAATATTAAGAAATGTGTCCGGGTCAAATATTCTCCTTAACGATGTTATAGACTCTTCCCATTCCCCCCTCCTTAACTTAGGTAAGTACCTAGGTGCTTTACCACCTGTGGTGCCTCCCCTCCCCTCACCGTCAACCGCCGTACCTTCCCAAGTTGGACACTCATCTCCACACCCTAACCCTTTCTCCCTCTCATCCCAATCACCTCCTAACGATTTTTGCAAACCTCCCTCTCCCCCTCCAGCCCCCCCCTTCTCACAGTTTGAAAAATGTATTTAAACCTAGACTGGGAATATTCTGTACCTGATGATGTCGATCTTCGACGAAACCCGGGTCGTACAATAAAGCTCTTCTGTGGGATAACATAGTGTATTTCATTTTGATCCTCATCAACAATCACTGCCCCTCATAAAAACCTTCTTTCATATTAACCTCTCTACCAGAGCCAAAATATACCTCCCTCCAAAATACTTCCTTTAGCGATTGTTTTCATGTGGCAATTATTTCCTCCCTTCCCCCTTCAGACTCACCGCCAAAACTCAAAACCCTCAAGTTGGCATGCATCTGGCTCCTGGGAGCCTGAACCTTGCCCACCAGTGTGTATACCCTTCTTTCCATTGACCCCCACACCGGCTGACCTCCCCCAAAAACCAACCTTTCCTTTCCCCCTCTACTGCAACCGTTCCTCCTATGCCCTACCCAACCTTTCTGTCATATGTTTCCTCAGTTTTCTTCCTTCCGATGAGAAAGATGGAATAAGCCCATCTTCAACTCCACATACTTACTTCCTCCCTTCACACCATTCAAAATGCTCATCCTATTTCAACCCCTTCCTCACTTGCCTAAAATTCTCCCCTCTATCAAAGTCTTCAACATCCCATTTCCAATCAAAATGCCCTGGATCCATCTTTCTTGCTTTCTCCCAACAATCATCTCTCTTCCCCTGCCATGGCTAGTACTTCCTCATTGGTTTTCCTTTCTATCCATTTCACCCATTCCATTATTCTCCACACCCAAATTTCAAAGCACCCAATCCATTATCTTGCTTCAACAACTATGTTTCCCCACTGCGCAAAACCATGCTCCATATCATTTCAAGCATTTTCTTAACATACTTCATGTCCCAAGCATCAATTACCTCCTCCTTGGGAAAGCTTCTTTGCCGAACACCATTCTCTTTCTTATGTCCCAACTACTTTGACCAATGTGGTCCAAAACACTTATGATATTGATAAACTGCTCCTCATGCTCTTGTATTTGCCCTTCTATTTTAAAATTGACTCAGTCTTTCTCTTTTCTAATGAGCTCAGCAGTGACCATAACCCCTAGTATGACTGGTTAGCAAAAACTTGATCATCTACCAACTGTTCCACGTGCTAGTGGATAATTCTCCTATCCTCCATTCTACTCCTGTTTTCCGCAATATATATTGATTATTCCTACCAATCCACTCCATTGAATGATTTCTTGATATTTACAGAACAAACAAATACATCCTGATTGTATTTTAAGGGTATGTTTATCTATATTAGTGGACTCATTAGTGCTATGGTATCGTGCATGCCTCTTTCCATTCTGAACCCAAACTAATCATCCCACAGATTCATTTGCTCTGCTCTCCATTCATTTATTGATGATCCAGAGAACCACTTCAACTACATGCAAAATTAAACTTATTGCTCTGCAGTCCTCACATGCATGGCTGTCTTTCTCTTTTTTGGGATGGTAACTGATCTGTTGAAATCTTCTGGCCAAGTTCCTCCCCTTGTAAATGCTAAGAATCAGTCCATAAAAACTCCTCCTCCTATGTTTTCCTAAACCCTTTAGTAGTTTTTCTGGGAATGTAATCTAACCCCATGGCCTTATTTGATTTCAATTCCATTGATGCCCTTCCTATCTTGCTATCAAGTATGTTTGGACCTAAGCTATCCTCATCTACATCATATTCTCTTTCTATGTGTAAGACTATGGGCATAATATCTTTTCCATGTAAAAGTATTACTTGCATTATATATGGCAGATTTTGATAAAAGTATTCCCATCCAGCTAGTAATGGATCATTGTGGTACCAGTCACCTTCTATACGTATATTCCTTTCATATCTCTTAAATCTTTCCTGGTGCAATGACTAATTTTCCTGACTTATCTTTGGGTGTCATCATGTTTTTTCCCTTCTTATTTCTTGAAAGTACTTTCACCTTTCTTTCTTGATTATCTATTTAATCCTTCCTTCGTAAAAATTCCATATCCATTGTCTATTACTATGCTTCTTTTGCCCGATTAGATTCCAGCCACTGTTTTTTATACAGTTCTTTATACTACCTTCAACTTAATTCTGTGTTTACGTTCTTTCATTTCCTTCTCTCATCTATCTTTCTAATCATCTTGTGGTTTTATGGTTTTCTCTCCCTTTGCCCGTTCATTGTGCTTACCTTTAGAATGCACACACATGAGCTATTGGGGATCTGATACAAACATACTGTGAAAAAATTAATGACATGAGAAACATGATAAAAATGTAATATTAAAAAATCACAGAATTCCTAGGAGCAATAGTTACATTAATTTTATTTAATATATTTTAAAATAGTTTTCATTATTGCACTTTTTGCTGGAATACAATAACTTATAGATAAAGGTGATAAATGTCAGCATACAATGAGAATCACTTAGTACATGATTCCAGGATGGGCAGATTCTATCTGGCTTACAGGACTAGTGAAAAGGGTGGTAGTATTAGGAAGCTTACAATGAAGTTGTCATTCACTGCTCACTTATTGAAGAGCTAATTCTCACTCTTTGCTCTTATGAATGGCAATATTTTGTCTGCATCAATCACTGCTTCTTGGGCTCCTGAATTTCTTTGTTGTCTCTCCATATGCAATAGTTAAGTGAAAGGGCCAAGGTGAGCCAACATAAGTAAGGTGCCATTAGGATTCCAGCAGTTTGGTTGATTTTCCAAAATTCATAAGCACATGCTGCAACGTTGCACCATAGAAAGACTATGTCAACCATGCTCTGAAATAGAAGAGTCATTCAAATATTTATGATACAATAATAAACTCCATAAGCATTGCCTAATTGAAGTAGGCCTAATGCTAACTGCATAGAGTTATATGCACTGCATATGCCTGGGCTTCGAACGACTCCCCTGAAAGAAGCTTTATTTGAGTGATGAAGAAATACAATTAAAATTCCAATTCAATGTGGGCTGCACAAAAATAAAGCAGTCATTAATTTATTTATGAACTTAAACACTTACCCACTTCAGGCTATGAAAACAAAAAAAGATTGGTGACCAGCTCCAGTTTAGCATCATTTGGGTGGCATAGAGTGTTAGAGGCAAGCGAGCAGGACCTGTAATTGTTTAATTAAATATTATTTGACTTCAAAATGGAATAAGAGGCAAAGGATAATCATAAGCATATACTATATCAACCATTGATGCCTCCACCGTCTCTCCAGACCACATATGATGCATAGCCCATGCCAGTGTACAGGGATGACCAAACTATTGCAAAAGCTTTACTGGGTGGACGCCATGAAGGTTTCTTAAGTGCCTGAAATAATATATGGACTTAAACCAACTATTGCAAGCATTTGACTTACATTTTTTTATAATTGATAAACTAATAAGAGTGAATGGTACTTAATGCAATAACATTTCATACAGTTTCATTATGATTTGACTCAGAAGTGAAAAGAAAGTAATTTAAAACAACTGTTGTTCTGACATTTCATTCTGAATCTGCTAGACAGTGCCAGGCAAGATAATGACAGGGTTGTGTCTTGCCCCCCTCACATAAATCCTGGCTATGTCCATAACTTTATTTGTTGTTAACATGTAAAGGATGCCCAAAGGCATAGATTTCCAAAGTACACTTTTACTTCGGGAGTATTTTTTGAAGTTTAAGAATCTTCCAATTTCCACTGATAGATCCATGAGGGGATGGTGGAGGAACTCCCCAATCCTTACTTAGAGATGGTCAACAGAGTTGTTGAATGGTTTACAACACTCAAAAACACAGTTCGGTTAAATAAAAAATACCACCATATAATTTTTGAAGTTTTTAATAAATGTGATATTTAGGTTGATTACTGTGAGTTTTGAAAAAAAAACGTTTTACATGTTCACCCAGACACATGCATTCACCCCTGACAGACATTATTTGATACCCCACTGAATGTACCACCCCAACAATTGCTTCCTGGATTCACAGCTACTAATGTGCTACATATCTCTCATTTCAACTGGTGCTTTTTCCTTAGAATAGTAGCTGGATAGGAGCAGTGGCAGCATCATGAAACATTGTTTGTTGGTTGGCGAAAAGGTTATGGTTTCTACATTCAAAAATCAAATGCTGAAGATCAGTGGTTCACTTTACCAGTTGATGGTACATTTAATGAAGAGCTGCATGAGAGAAAATACACTCACAGATCCATTGTGATATCACATCATCCCTTCATGAACCATTGTAGCTATCAGTAACATCTCATTCAAACTTATATAGAATCTTGCATTATCACAATAAATCCTGTGAATTTTGCCAGATTATTTTCTAGGCATTAAGGATCTTAAAAATAAGTATTTGAATACCCACTCGTTAAAGCTAACGCATAGAGTCAATTCATTGCCATGGTCTAATTAGAGTTTAGGTACAGGACCTAAACTGCTATAGATAACTGATTTTAATTACTGTAGCCATATTTCTTACATTTACTTAACGAGCAAGTCTAAAGTCAACGCACCGATTCCTTACCTGTGGGGTAGTTTGGTCTAACAGCCTAAAACAGTAAAACCTCTGCTATGAAATACTTAAAGAAGCCTCAGAGCATGGATGGATTTCCTAATAATGATTCTGACAAATGTTCTTGAATGTAAAAAATTAATACAACATTAACCCTGGCTCTGAGGAATGTAAGAACTATGCTGCAGGCAGGAAACATGGCTGAGCAGATGAAAAGAGCTACCCCAAATTATCCCCATGGGCTTGGAACAAGAGCTGGACGGGGTGGAACAGGTATTATCAGCACGGAAACAATAATAAGGCTATCTTGGGTTCACCCCCATGAGAAATAAAATGCATAAATTTAGGCTCAAATGATGATTTATGAAGGTTATTCACTATCTTGTATCTTTTCTTATGCACTTCTGCATAATTCTAACAATGAAAAGATTAATGTATGCCATGATAGACTATTAATGGAAAAATGCTGCAAGATACCTACTTAATGTGATGTGTTGTATCTCCTTAGAGATTTCAACACGAAAAATAGGTAGAGAAGAGTTCTTGCAGCATGTAGCTGGAAAACACTCTTTACATGCTGAAATAAAAGGAAATACACTAAGCCAGCTGGCAGAAGGTAATGAGCTGATAATTAAAAGCACCTGTTTTATACAAAAAGACATACATAAAGGGACCTGTAAAATACAAGATACAGGAGTTGCCAATCACATTAATACAAGTTGATGCCCAGAAGGTGTCTCTTTGATTACTGATGCAAGGTCGACACATATGCAATTCAGATAAATGTTAGGTAAAGGCTTGGTTTTGGAAAAGACTCATGAATATAGGATCTTATAAGGTACACAAGCCTTACCTCATTTTTCTGTGTTCCAGATAGATGTAGAAATGCTATAACAACCTGAGTATGTTGCCCAGTATCAGGAGACTTTGGTTACAATAAGAGGGATCACAAAATTTGACTGAAAATTAATCAGTAGAGTGAAAATGGTCTGAAATTAAGAAGACCTTGGGAAAGATGCAAAAGAGACTATGTACAAAGAAAGAGGGACAATGAATGATTTGATGATGAAAGGAGGCAAAACATGGAAAGGAAGGATATAGATGGATTTATGGTGATTCAGAAGAGGACAAGACAACATTGTGTAAGATACAAAGAAAGTAAAAAACAAGCAAATAACATTCAGAAAGAAGAATATTTCAAGAGGTATATGAAAAAGGTTGAAATACTGAACACCCACAATGTAGGTAGATATACCACATAACTAATTTGATGACAAAATAAATTTAGCCCAGAAGGAACTCAGAAATCAATTAAAACCATTTTTGAGGTATCCATTAGATCTTCAGGTAGGCATTTATTCGAGCATCTTAAAATCTTTCCTCTCCTTTGTACATGCATATATAAATCCTACACTTCTCTGTTCTTATTAAAAATACCCTTATCTGTTTCTGATGAACACTACTTACCACAGTTAAATGACCTATATCAGAGAGAATATTTATCTAATGGACAAAACCTAACCTGTCCCACTGAAGTCCTCACCATTCTGCTTCTCAAATTCATGATGAACTTCCTTAATCAATTAAATCTATTATTTCCCCCACCACTTCTCAAATGAAAGTGTGCAAACTGTTACCAAGCAAGTTGATTCGAGAGTGGATTAGTTCTTTGATGACGAACTCAAAATGCGAACCCTCAGCTATTAGTATCTGTAATTTTGTGTATTATTTCCTAGTATCTACATTTCTTTTCTTCCTATTCTATGTGCAAATTTTTTCATTCGTGTCTAAGTAAATACTCCAATACTGTCGAGTAATGTCTTTTGATCATTTTGAACACTAAAACATGCATGGATAATAAGGTCAAGTTGATTGGAATGGAGGAAGAAGTTTTGGAAAGATAGGCTGAGTACTTCATGGAATTGTTGAATATAAACAAAGTGTAAGAAGAGAGCAAGAGACCAATCAATGTGAATGTAGAACCCAAGGTTTCAAAATCACCCACAGAGAAAGTAGAGGTAGCAGTGAAAAGTTAGCAAAATCAGAAATCCCCAGGAGAAGATCCACTCTTAGAGCTTCTCAAGTATGGATGAAAAGACTGCAATTAGGAAGCTATACAGACTGCTACGTGAAAAATGAGACAGGAAATGCCAGAGGAACAGTAAATGGTTTTATTTGTGCTAATTCCTAGAAGGATGATTGCAACTGCAGTCAGAATACTACATATAAGGGGGTCACATTATTAAATGTCACTTGCAAAGCCTTCTCTCATACTCAATGGAAGCACTCCTTGATAAGCACCAATGTGGCTTTCAACCAAGATGTGGTACAGTTGATCAGGTCTTCACAATGAGACAGACCAAGGAGAAATATTACAAATGTAATAAATATGATATTCATTGGATTCCATAAACCATTATATGAGATTGTTTGGAGAAAGATGCTGAATTCATAGAGGGATTTAAAGAATCAAAAAACTAATCAAATTTTGTGAAAAGACCTCAGTTCAAGGCATTTATTGAAGGAAGGACGAATTAAACCTTTGAGGTAATAACTTTGAGAATGCAACAAGATGATTTTCTTTCTGACATCATTTAATCTAGTTCTACAAGGAAATGTTTCAAGATATGAACAAATGAGAGGAGGAAAACCAAATCATGGGGCTTAGAATCAATGTTCAAGGAAAAACAAAAACCTCAGCATCTGAAAACAGAAGATGCAAACAAACTAAAGCTTATGGCAATAAAACTATAACAAAATTTCAGTGTTTCAGTTAGTTTATTACTGTAGAAAAGATGATTTGACCAGGTCATATGGGGAGGAAAAGTGACATCAAAGAAGTGGCTGCATTGAAAAAAGAAGATGGGGTAGACCAAGTAAGAGATGAAAACAGGGATCTTTTGGGCTGTCATTTTTTTATGAACGGAGAAAAGTCAGAGTAGATGTGATGACAGGCATCTTGAGGTGACCAAAGCCCTCCCTGTGGGTACCGATGAAGAAAGCAGTGGCATGGCTTCTCAAATGTTTGGTATAATAATAATTTATTTCCCCAATTGACAAGTACATAGTAAGGTACAGAATATCACACATTATGTACTCTTATAGGGTACATCAAGAAGTACAGTAACTTAATAGTTACTAGCCAGAAAAAATAAAATTACGCCTATGTGCATAATTATGTGTGCAATATAAAATTCAATATTTCCCAGAATTGACGTAGTCATTCACACTGTAAAATAATAATAATACATTTTATTTGTCCTGAGACCAAGTAGCTACAAATGTTACACTTGATATAAGACACGCCAGGGGAAAGTGACAAAATTCATTTGTGGATACAAGACATATCAGGCATTATCAAGAAATTCAGCAATTGAATAAAACATTTTCAATTTCAAGAACCTAAGTAGATTAACTTTAAATGCAGCCACACTTTTATGGGCCTTAATCTCAGCTGGGAGTTTATTATAAAGTTGAAGGCCCATAAAATTTGGGCCAGCACCTGCATTTTTTGTATGCACATATAAAACGTGCAGCTGCTCATTCTGCCTAGTAGAATATTTGTGGATATCACAATTTTTCACATAATCAGATAGATTTCTTTTCGTATGTACTACTACGTGAAAAATATAAATACATGGCACTGGCAATACATCCAATTTTTTAAACAGGGGACGGCAAGGGGCATTGTGTTTTGCAAAACTCATTAGCCGAATGGCTCTTTTTTGGACCCTGAAAATAGCCAAGGCCTTAGATGATGAACCCCAGTAGAGGATACTATAGGCTATGTGAGAATAAAATTCACCATAGTATAGTGCACAGAGAACAGCCACTGAAACTGTGGATCTAATGGACCTTATTAAAAAGCAGGCCGAGCTTAACTTACTGGTTAAAGTACTTATGTGTTCATCCCAAGAAATTTGAGAATTGATTTGGAAACCCAAAAATTTGGTAATTTGTACCTGTGGGATCACCTTCACATCAACTTCAATAGAAAGTACTTTGCTTGCTTTATTTTTATTTGCAAAATATATTAGGTGAGACTTCTCTATATTCAAATCTAGGAAATTATTACGACACCAAGAGAGTAATTATGTACTCAAATGCAAAAAACATTTTGCCTTTGAGTACATAAACAATTTCTTTTTAAAAATAGAGTGATTTCTGACTTTTTAAACTAATGGGAAGCCTGCTGAACATTTTGATGCCCAGAGAACGAAGTCGCTTAGTCGTCATTTTCATGCTAGCAGACACTACACACAGATGATTTCTTGTCCTAGTCTCATAGGTGTGTGTGTCATTACTTGATGGAAATAGAGCCATGTTTTTTTTACAAAAATCACTGAATAATAAATAAACACCCAAGGGACTGTTTTTAGGGCAAGGCTTTGAAAGCGTGATCTGCAGTGGGCTCTATAGGGTTTATTGAACATGGATCTAAGCAATTTCTTTGGGATAATAAAAATTTTAGTTAACTTAGTTGAGGACCCACTTCCCCAGATTATGATACCATATGATACAAGTGAATAAAAGAGACCATAGTAGTGTTTTTAAAACATCCGTACTAACAGCATCCTTCAGAATTGAAAGTAGATAGTACACTGATTTCAATTTTTTACTTAGATGTGTCATATGCAGGTCCCATTTCAGGTATTTATCAAATATAAAATTAAATCTTTACTGAAATTTTTCTATTTCTCATTTTGCAGGTGGAAATGATTGATTTTCACGGTAGTTTTCCATTTCGTTGTAAAGATGTTATATTAAACACTAGTCGTTAACTACCAACCAGAAATGGGCACAACATATGGATTATGTCAAGATGAATTTTCTGATCATAACATCACATTTTTGCTCAATAGAATTTTGAAGAACACAAATGTATTGCATTGGCGTTCGGGTTGACTGTACGCCAAATTATTCTTTGTTGAGAGAGTGAATAATTACATAACAATATTAAATTTTCATTTGCCCAAGGTAGAGTATTTGAAAAATATGTACAGCGTATACGGCTAGTCAACTAGATCATGAGTGGGGGATTCTTAAATTCCTATTCACGTTTCATGACCTAAAAATGCAATGAAAACACAAAATATTCTCGTGGATCAAAGAAAACATATATTCAAGATTGTATTAACCAAGAATTATTCTACAAAATAAAATTCTAATTAACGGTGTGGTTTTCCACAAAATGATTTCAGGATTACCTGATACCATGTATCTGTCTCCGGTTTAATAAGTGCACCGTTTAGACCTCCACCAACGTGAGGAAGAAGTATAGCCCCTATTGCTTTCCACATTGCGATAAGTTAATATCTGTACACGTTTAAGCGTAGCCAACTTTATCCCAAAGTCGATGCCCAAGATTTCGATATTTAAATGACTTTCGAACACTTCTACTTTAATTCCTTATCAGAAAAATCGTGCGTTTCATATCAATTCGCACTTATTAGAAAAAACCATGACGTATTTCAGATAATTCCATTACCAAGTCTTTATCAGTAAATGAGGAGCCCAAAAATAACTGCAGTTTGTCAAATGATCGGAGTGAAAAATGTTACTTCTGAATTGCATTATATACTCTTTATTTTCTTATATTCACGCTGTGGCAACGATTTAAATTGTTACTATCATATCTTTTCTTCAGAGGTTTTACCGTAGACATTTTTCTCACTAGCCTCGCTACAGTTATTTATTTGGTATGCATTATTTGAACAAGCGATTATTAAACATAGATTTTATATTTAACACATTTTAATGTTTTCATTAATACTTCATTGCGTAGTTACATGCGCAAATTTAATTCGTAATTGATTTGTCATATTTTTCTATCAGCGCTCCGGTGAGAGCAGAAGGATATTTTTTGCACTAAAGAAAGAACAAAACAACACCCGATAGCGATGATAGGCACCGGCCGTTGCTGTCGTGATATATCATAGATGTTTTCTTCTTTGGAATTTAGCTGGAGGAAGTATTGTTTAGATCAAATTTTTGTCTAGAGAAATCCATATAAATTCTCAAAATTATTATGGCTGCATTTGAAGGCAAGTAGTATAAATTTATGGACCTTTGTTCGTATTCCTTCTCGAAATCTGTATACTGTCAATTACTTATTAGGGATTCTCGTAGCGGCTGAAAAATATTATAACTTGTTAATATCCTCAGCTATCCGTTTATATGCCTTCTGTGAAATGATAAAGAATAATGGAGAAAAGTTTCAGAATTCGGTTTGAATATGTACGGCAGACGATTTCATTTTATATTTATATGAGCCTTTTCATTAAAACCTGCGTGGTTAATTACTTGAGTATACCTTATTATATATTGGAGACTATTCATTAATGTTACAAGCGATGGATTTCAATAAAATCCGAAATGAAGCCGTTGGGAAATTACGTTTTTGTTCTTCACAAAGCAATAAACCTTAAACAAGATAAATATCGTGGTCCTCCCCCAGTATTTAGGAGGTAAATAGAATTTTCCTGTTCCCATCCTCCTCTTTTTTTCAATTTTATGATCAATTTATAGAGGTGTTTGGTAATTCTTAAATGTGTAAAAAAGTAATAGTGAATATTTATGGTATCAACCAGTGGAAATAATGTATTCTACACTCATTTTGCCAAAATAAATGAAGAATTAATGAGTCCACAGTTGATAGGGGCGTAACTTTGAGCAGATCGTGATGGTGCGGTGGCTAACCTACTGGCGTTACACCGAGAGGGACCGGTTTCCAATCCCGGATATTTTTCAGTGGTATCCCGATCCCCACTTGAGGTGCTTTTTGGTGGGCATCTAGAGTGAGTACGCCGTCCGTTGGATGAGACGTTAAGCTGCGGACCCCTTGGCGCCTTTAGTTATGAGTAGTCTAATGGCGACGCCGGGTTTCTCTTCAAACTTCATCCTTTCCTGTCAATCCCTAATGGCGTAAATGACCTTAGCTGTCTGTCGCCTCCCCTAAATACTACTACGTAACAATTTGAAGAAGTTCATGATGTTAAGGTGTGTAAAACTAGAGCGTACGATAGCTTCTGGCCGTCGAAATGCCTTGTTAAAGGGAGAGGGCCTAAGATATATGTTTAAGTTAAAAAGTTACTAAATCACAAACTTACTGAAACGAATTGGTGAGGCAGTTCATCTATTTGGGAAGTATTGATAAGGGTGAGCAGATTGGTTCCGAAAAAGAACAATTGCGTTAGGTTTAAAGTGTTTACGCAGATGGTGAAGTTGATGAAAGGCAACATAAGAAAAGAACATCTCGTTAAGAAAGGTCCAGTGACAACTGTTGTGTGGAGCATGGTTATATGTGGTTCTGAGGCAGAAGATAGGTGTAGATTGGGGGCCTAGGAGATACGGGTGTGGAGAAGAATGGAAAAAATAAATCGGAAGAAAAAGAAAACCAACAATGAAGTTCCTGGCATGCTAGAGGAAAAGATATAGCTGTTGGGAGAAATTTGAGGAACGAAGGACATAGGAGATACATGGAGGCAATAGGATTGGAAGATGTTATTACAGGGTAGAACAAATGAGGTAGAGTGACGAAGATATTTGGTTTTCTGAATGAAATTAAGAGAGGTAGAAAGTTTACATTGCGGAGGAATGAGTTATTTTAGGATGTAGTTTGGGGTTTATGGATATTCTTTGGCATTTAAGTCGGGGATTAGGAGTACATTAGTGTGTAGTGCCAGCTAGATTGCCCCGAGCCGGTAGAATAATAATAATTTTTTCCAGTGACAAATTTATGTATTATTTTTGTTTTTAATTTTTTACCTATACATTACCTATTTAAGGATAATGTTATGCGTATTTTGTGTGTGTGTAATGGGAAACTAACAGTAATTATGTTTTACAGAAATGGGGGTTTTACCCGCAATTGGGAAAGCTGTGGAGGAAATGGACTGGATGTAAGTGAGACATCAAATATTCAATTTTTTTTAATCATAGCATATGTTTATAAGTTTTCATAAAGGCTAAGTGAAGCATTATATCCTTTTAGTTTTAATTTGTCATTTCCTGTTATTATTGATAAAAGTTGTATGTTGCCAATTATTTAGTGTGGCCATATTTATATGTACATACCATAGTTACCTCTTCAAGGTGGGCCAAGTAAATCAACCCCAGTTTTTAGTTATTTCAGTAAACGTAATCCCTTTTATAATATCTTTAATGTCTTTTCCTAGCATAATTATTTTGCTTATGTAATAATAATAATGCTTGATTGTGCATTATGGCCATAAGAAATTTTCCAGTATTGGACTATTTACATAGACACAAAAGATAAATACATAAAATAGGAAGAAAAGAAATGCAGATACAAGGAGATAATAAATAATATAACATTTTGAGTTTGTCATCAAAGAACTCATCCACACTTGAATGTAACTTGCTGAGTAACAGTTTACACACTTTCATTTTAAAAGTGGTGGTGGAAATAAGAGATTTAATTGATTGAGGAAGTTCATCATAAATTTGGGAAGCAGAATGATGAGGACTTTTAGTGGAACAGGTTAGGCTTTGATCATTTAGGTAAATATTCTCTCTGATGTAGGTAATTTAATTATGGTATGTAGTGTTTATCTGACACAGATTAGGGTTTTTCAATAAAAACAGAGCAGGGAAGGATATATATATACAAGGGAGAGGAAGGATTTTAAGATATTCAAATAAATGCCTACCTGAAGTTGTAGTGGATACCACAAAAATGGATTTAATAAATTTCTTTTGTAATGAGAATCATCTTGAGGTTGCCCTTGAATAACCCCAGAAGACTAGCATATGAAAGATGCAATCGAATAATAGCATAGTAAACCATTTTAAGGTGTTAATAGAGGTCGTTTGAACTGATTTTCTTAGGAAATAAATACCAGTACAGATTCCAAGGAGCTGCGAGACACAGTAACTTTTAACAGAGTCATCTGCTAAATTTGCATTACAATGCAGATAGTTGGATGTGCTAAATTTCAGATTGTAAGAGGATGCCTCTGTGGCTTAACTGGTGAAAGCACTCAGCTGGACATTGAGGGATCTGGGTTCGAATCCCAGTCAATGCGAATGATTTTTACACTCTGACATTGTTACATTACCTATGCAGAGTTTGTTTGAAAGATGATTGACGTGAGCAGTCCAATCAAGATCCTCATTCAAGTGAAGGTGCAGGAATTTGTCTGTTGGAAAACATTGTAACATTATGCCTCATTTATACATGTGATTCTATTCATGAGGATTCTAATATTCCTACCATGTGGGTCTCTATGATCAAATTAAACCGTGAGTCCTTTGTCTATTACCTCCTACACATTCATTTACTCTTCTCTCTTTTGCGTGTCTGTTTAGTGATTCAGATTTTGTCCATTCTTTCCATAAGACCATACCAATGGAACAAACTTCTTTTATGCTCAACTTTTATCAGTGACTGCAAACTACATTCTTTCATGGCCCACACCACCCTATTCTCACCCTCTCTGTTCTGTTTTTACCACAAACACTTTTCAAATATCTCATAGGAACTGCATTCAGTGGACATGCATGCTTATCTTGGTGTGCTCAAGTTTCACTTTTACAGTATGACGTGGGGAGATGTTTACTTTCATATACTGCTATTTTTGCTGCCATTTCAACAAAATTATTTAAATATATTCCATTTAAATTACCAAAAATTTCTTTGATGGTACTTTTAGCAATTTATATCTATCCTGACACCAGTGGAAAATGATGAAGAATCAATTGCATTTGAATTTGATAAAGGCAAGAATTAAATTTTAAGCTAAAACTTTTTCAGATAGCCTCTCTTGAGCTTGAGTTGTTCAGCATTAATTAGAACTTTGATTGCTGCACTTTTTTTAGTATTTCTTCTAGGCGGTTTAGTTTTTAAAGGTATATTATTCAAAATATTAAGTTAAATATTTTATGCCTTTAACTTTCACAACAACTTTTGTTTAAGTTGGTTCAATCTATTTAAAATGGGAAACCTGTGCATTCCAAAAATATCACTTTGTCCCTGCTGATTCCTCCTTTGGTAGCTTTTAGGGTAATTTTTAGCATGGGTCTAGATTTTGGCTGGAAATGTTTGACTGCTGCATTATTATATTTCCGGAAACCATTGACTGTCATTCCCTCAGGAATGAATAATTTGATGAAAGTAATAGAAAATGAAAATAATTTAAGCTCATTTATATTTACAATGCTGTGTGGATCTAATAAAATTGCTGCTGTTTGGGTCGCATGTCTTGGTGATAAGAATCATTCCTGCCTTGTAATAAATGCTCGTGTATTTCTAGGCTGCCAACTGATGTACAGGCAGAAGCCATTCCATTGATTCTCGGAGGTGGTGATGTTCTGATGGCAGCTGAAACTGGCAGTGGAAAAACTGGAGCTTTTTGCCTGCCTGTGCTTCAAATTGTGTGGGAAACTCTTCAAGATCTAAAAGAGGGTAAAGGCTCCAAAATTGTGGCTCAGACATGTAAGTAGACAATGAATGGATGAAATATAGACCTGGCATAACTATCCTGCTGATTAATGTAAGGCATAAGCCATTTAAAAAGTTATCAAAACTTCTTGAGAATGGCATGATCATTAAATTGAGACCAGTCAAGATATTTTAATTTTGTGTGCAATGAAGTGGTTTATTTTGCAATATGAAGGTCAAATTGTTTTTGCTAGAAATTTTGTGAAATGTATGTATTCATTTAGAACTGACTGACTTTTCATCTATCCTTTGTAGTTGTAATTCAATTTTTATTTTCCTCTACAGCTGAGTTCACTTGCACCTTAACTGGGTTAGGTGCAAGTTCAATTAAGAAAAAAAAGAAATGAGAAACTGTTGCATATATATGGTGCTGTAGCCATTAATGTTCAAATGACATGGACACTCATTTTCGTAAATCATTTTACATTTTCAATCATATTGAGTTCTGAGATGTGATCAATTGATTAATTATACCTAACTATTTCGCCATGAAAAATTATGAAATTGCATTGGCTAAGCATATATGAGGGTAAGGTGAAAAGTTCTCGGCCTGACAATTCAACTGCGATTTTCAGTTGAAAAATTATTTTTTTTTCTACATAATTTCCCTTGACTTCAACACTTGGTCCAGCATTTCTCCAACATCAGTATTCCTTACCGGAAGTGAGAGTCTGGAAGGCTGTGAAAATATCCATCTATGGCCCTCTCAACTTCTTCATTGGACGTGAAGCATCCCAGAAACAAATTTATTTAAGTTTGGGGAACAGATGGAAGTCTGAGGGTGCTAAATCAGGAGAATAGGGGGATGGCCAAGCATATCGTACCTCAACTCCCATTGCCAACAAAACTTTGTGAGCAGGTGCTTTGTCTTGGTGAAAGATGATTGTTTTTTCTTCTTCAGGCCAGATTTCCTCTCGTGAATTTTGGCATCCAGCTCATCAAGAAGGTTGGAATAATATTTGTCAGTAAATGGTCTGCCTTTTTCAAGTTAATCAATTGACATGATCCCTTCTGCATTCTGAAGCACGCTGGCCATGACCTTTCCGCTAGATGTGATCGACTTCATTTTTTTGGCGCTGAACCACTGGCTTCCACCCACTGCTTTGACTGCTGTATCATTTCTGGCATGTAGAGGTGAACCCATGTCTCATCCATGGTGACAAATTGCTGCACAAAATCAGTCAGTTCCCTCTTGAATCGGTCCAAACATTGCTGTGAAAATCATTTGCACATTTGATTTTGATCGACATTCAGCAAACATGGTACCCACTCTGCACAGAGCTTTCGCATCCTTAATTCTATGTGCATGATGTTTTGCACCCTTTCTTCTGATATCCCCATGACCTTAGCTATCTCATTCACCTTCACTCGCTAATCGTCCAACACAATATCAATGGTTTCCGGTGTGGTTGCAGTTTTTGGCTGTTCTTCACGAGGGGTCATTTTCAAGGGATCAGAGTCCCCTTACAATTTTGTCGACTTCGGATGAATTTCCTTAGGGTTAATCTATTGAAAATAATTTTATGACCACGCAGAATTCAAGTGGTGCCATTTTAATGAAAAACACGAAAGATGTCTACTGCAACAATATGTGTAAACAAACTACTTGGGAGAACAAGTTGAAACTTGTGTTACAACTAATGGCATGAGCACCCAGGCAGGAATCATACATTTTTGCTGATTGAATGCCATGTCTGTGTCAGGCCGAGAAATGTTCATCTTACCCTCGTATATTAGTTTGGAGCTCACTTGGTTTCATTTCATCATAATGCCATTAGTTATAATATTGTTGAAAACATTTACAATGGAGATTGCAATCAATTTGGATATCCAATTTTTTCAATTGCCCAGCACCTCACTGGACAATGAGTTTCTTTGACCGTGGAGCCGCCCTTGCTGTCACCCCAGATGGACTCAGGTGTCAGTCCAGGGAACAGAAGGAGTGGCATGGTGTTCGAGCTACTAAAGGAGTCCACACCAGTGGAAAGTACTATTATGAGGCTACAGTTACAGATGAGGGACTGTGTCGAGTTGGCTGGTCAACCACTCAAGTTAGTATTTTAATTTTGGGACACTTTCAGAGTCGTTACTTAATGATTTGGAGTATCATAATTTTGTGATATTCTGCCAGAAATATTCTATGAATTTTGAGTCCTTGAATATAAGATCATTTTACAAGGTATGATCATTTTTTATGGTAGCCTAGTCAATATTAGATTTAAATCCGGGCTACTGTCTCCAGAAAACCCCTTCCTAAGGTCAAAGTAATGTGATTCCCTGGTTATTGGAACTTCTCAGAAACCTGTAGATAGCATAGAGAAAGGAAATAGCCCATATAAATTGAAAACATATCTCTGGGCTTATATTGAGATAACCTCTACCCTCACATATCAAAACCTTTATTTATATTTGGTGATTACTGTGGTTTTCAACTCAATTTTAGTACCATTCCTTATTTATGTCATGAAATGGGTGACTTACAAGTCTACCAACTGAGTGGGTCCAGGTTCAAATTGAGTAATCCCTCTCTGAGGCCATCAGCAAAACCCAGAAAATGTAATGATGGTTGATTTGGAGGAAGCCTGATGCCCTAATTCAAATGTATGAATCTTCTCATGTCATTAAGCTGATTTCATAGGGAGCTTGATCACATCGATGAAATTTCAATGTTTCTGAAACTTATTTATGTCAATTACCCAATACAAATTTAAGAAAGTGGGGTGTATATATTTTTTAGCCAATTTCTAATTCTTGCTCTTAGGCACAAAGTAGGATAGTGTTGGAGTGAAGTGAAATATTGTTTCTGTTGTAAAGAAACATTCTCCATATCTTGAAAAAAATGTTCCCCTTCCATATGTCATTGTTACATGAATGTCTATATGAAGTTTGCCTGTAGTTTTTTAACAAAGTTGAACCAATATTAATTTGAGCAAGTAATCAACAACATCAGCCTTGTATTTTGATTATTATGATTCAATAGTGTTTTCATTATTGTTAATCGTTTTAAGAATCTGCTTCATATCTTGTATGTTGACTATTTTTGATGGACTCTTTAAGCATATGTGTGTTCATATCAACTTGAGGCCAATGGAACTATTGTTATTAAAATATCCTGGATTTGTCAGCTGTGAATAATTCTCTCTGTGCAAGTTAATCCACTGTTGCAGAATGTCCTTCTGATGACATGGTTATTTCTTCTTCAATTGCATAGGACTCGTATCCTGTGCTTTTTGTTTTATCTCACGTTCTTATTTTGCTTTTGATTGCAAAACTTTTATTTCTCCTATTATCATACTTGGAAGTTGACAATTTTTGGCTTGACTTTAGGTCAAATATATCAAATTTTTTAAGACAACTGTTACCCTTTCTTTAGTCTGGTGTTTGGCATGGGTATCATGTCCTCATGAGTGTCATATATACTGGAATACCTTGTTCTTAGTGACATAGACTTGATTTTGGTGTGGTTTGAAAAGGGAATTTTTCAGTCCATGTTGACATATTTTGAGGCCTATGTACTATTTAAACTGGCTTCATGTATTAACCATCTCATAATCTATGTTTCATTATTCTTTTATTGAATTCATGGTAAAATGTCACATATAGCAGTAATAACTGGTAAAACATAATAATGTTGCACTTGGCTGTGAATTGGCCTATGTGAAATAAATAGCCTTAATCAATAAAGCTATGTTAAAAAGATCTTAAAAAATTTATCTTCCATTTTATGATAATATGCTTTCAGTGGAATAATTATTGAAGAATATAGGCCCTCTCACTTGAAATGTTTACTGGTCTCAACAGAAAGGCAATACTTCCCTTGGAAGAGGGTGAAGATTAAACCACCATTTTGTATGTGCTTACCTGCTGTTTTCCAAATTTCAGGCCAACTTAGATTTGGGCACAGATCGATTTGGCTTTGGCTTTGGTGGAACTGGGAAAAAATCTCACCAGAAGCAATTTGATAATTATGGTGAAGCATTTGGCATGCATGATGTGATTGGATGCTATCTTGATCTGGATGGCCAGGAAATTAAGTTTTCCAAGAATGGAGTTGATCTTGGAAAAGCTTATACGATTCCTCCCCATCTCAAAACTGCAACTTTGTTTCCAGCTGTGGTACTCAAGGTATGTATTCCTATGCTGAGTGTTTTAATTCATGGTTACTGGACTTAGGTTGAAACTTTTAGCACGTGCGTTCAGCTCTCTTCCTTATATGACATGGTTTAAACGAGACATTTGAAAGTTTGCTTAGGTAACCATATTTTCATCTATTTTATCCAGTATTCATTCTAACTGAACATCTCTACTCACATCAAATCAGCTGTATTTCTCAGGTGATGCATTCATAATTTCACATTTTTCTTTAGCTTGAACTGGCCATTTTCTACTATTTTACTAGGCTTTACATTTTTAATTGGCTGATGTAAACATGCCATTCAACTGATTTGCAAGTTGCCTTGCGATCATTTCCAGGTATGACAGATATGCAGTGATGGATTAGTTATACATCTAAATGCACCTCAGCTTTTAGTAGATGATGCCCATTTTATCTCTCCTGAGACATTACGCTATCTGCAGCCATTGTTCATTATCTCAGAAATTTATAGGAACTGAGCATGCAGTGTGTCATAGAACTCTACTAGAAAGAAGTCAGTTGTTCACCCTTTCATTTTGTATGACTTCTTAAAATCATGTAAATACCATTCAGACATATGATATTACCTGTCTTTATCTCTATGGTATTGTTTATGCTACTTAGGAGAAAAATCATTTAAATTGCCAAAGTCGATTGCTGTGAAACTCAATTTTGATAATATTGTTGGGTAATGTGAACTGTCCCTCTCTATTTATGAAAATCTTGCGGTGGTGATGGGCTTGATTTTCAGACAACCCCCAGAGTTGTGCTGGTAGGAGTTGAGCAATGATAATTGCTCCTGGTAGGATCACCCATACCAATTAGATTAAAGGGTAAGAACCAGATGAAAAGTAGTCTGTGCAGCATCTGTTCCTCAGCGAGGTGGCTACAAAGGCATCTGACCCCAGCAAAATAGCCGTTTGAGATATGGTGTCATATTAAATGCACGATTGGGGGAAGGCAATGTGAAACCACCTCAGTTATTATCTCACAAAATTATGATCAATGCAAGTGTGCAAATTAGTCCAGGACTTAGCTCACTCGGCCAGATCATGTGCCTGACAGAATGAGAGTCAAAGCCTCTGTGTTCATCTTCATTTGAAATCCTTGCACAAATGAGATAACATGAGTGAAAGGGAAGACTCTGAAGAGGACTGAAACTGTGTGTTGTCTGTCCATTGTATGATACGCAATACCAGTACAAGATTCAAGGAACACTTAGCACACTTTTAAAATGGCCATTTTGAAAAATCGACCTTTGCAAGACACAGTTACGAAATTTCCCACCCTATTACACTCAAATAATTATCCAAACTTAGGCCCAACCAAAAATTTCAAACTTGATGCCATTGAGATGCACATGCTCTAGCACAGAGACAAAATTATGAACAACAACAGTCCCTTATTTAACTTGGTTACTTAGTTTAAAAATACACAGGCTATGTGGTACAATTACAAAAACTTCCACTCCCAATTCCTAGTCTTGCCTGCCTTCTGTCCAAGAAACTAGTCCTCTGCTACATCCCCCTCCTACTTGAGCATATTCACTTGACCACAGGCAGTTGTTCGATACTGTTTTCTTCCCCATTGCCAATTTCTAACTCCCATTGATAACCTAGTTGACAAAAATAACAATAGAGAGTTCTGAAAAATCAATACTGGCTATTAGATTGACACCTTGCAAATTCACAACCAATAGTTTACACCCTCTTTGTTTAGCTAGTACTTGCTTACAAGGGATTTGTTCTAATGGTAGATATCTTCTGTTGGGGATGGTATTACAAAAAATGCATGTTCTTCATGATCTAGCTTATGAATTCATTTTGTGTGTTCAGATGTTGTAGGAACTTAGCTACTTCTATTATCCATGGGGTCAAATAATAAAGGTGTAATCATTATATGTTAAAAAAGTGTGGAATAAAGTTGCTGTTAGTCATATTGCCTAAACTCTTATCATCATTTTCCAGATTAATATGTATACTTTAATATGGTAATGTTTTACATTGATTTTTAACTTCACATTCCTCATGAAGAAACAGAAGGATGGGTTTTACATTTTGTTAAGTTTCTATTATTTCACAAATACTAATTTCAACCTCAATAGTTTCTGTATGGTCAGTATGCAAAATGTTGTAGATTCCCATATCAAAATATTTGAATGAGTTTCCATTGAACTTTAATTGCTTCATCATTGAACGTCTGTTTTTATAGAATGCTGAAATGTCTTTCAATTTTGGAGCCCAGCCCTTTAAACATCAACCAGAGTCAGGGTTTGTGGCTGTTTGCGAGGCTGAGAAAGACTGTGTGAAATCATCTGAGATCACCGGAGTTGGACCCTCAGCAGAGAAAAGTCTTGCAAAGAATGCTCCACAGGCTATCATTATAGAGGTATGCTTAATTAAAGTGATTAATTAGTGTTCATCAGATACCCAAAGGTATCAGTTTTCAGTGGTATCCAAATCCCTACTGGAGGTGCTTTTCATGAGAAGTTCCTTTGTGTGCAATTACACATTATCTTTACTTATTCCTGCTTGGCCTATAAACCTATAAACTGAATATTTATAGGTTTTATTTGTAGAATTCTCATATCCTTAAATATTTCATGAATCCTGGATGAGTAAAAAATTATTTTTCATGTTAAGTTGGTTTAAAAAAGATGTTTCAATAAATATTGTTTCAATTAGATCTTTGCAAGCATTATTGGGGTTTTTGTTGCTTTGAATGACTACTTGATACTTAGTAGCTCTCTTCTAACAAGAAACTGACATGGTCATTTTTGGAAGACTAGTTAACAATAGATATGGTGAGATAGCACTGGAATTAGATATCAGTAAACCTGACGTCTTATTGTAATTGCATGAAGTCTTCTCCATAATGGCTTTTAACAGGGTCACCCCAGCATGACCCACCAGTGGGTCACACCAGTATTAGCCTTCCTGGTGGCATGACCCACCGACGGGACAAGCTATCGTAAGATCTATATTAGATATTTGAGGGCAGCTGTTAGATGGTAAGGCATATTGAAGTGTCCCCTGCCTGGTAAATAGTTATGTTTCATATTCATTTGTTAGATTTTGGATTTTCACCTAAAAACATCAATACTACAAAACAAAGAAGTTGAATTAGTGCTGTGTTGGGATTCATTAATTTCCCGGAGGATAATTATGTATTTTATATGCTAGGCACTAATAAAAGAGGAAAATCCTTTAAAGTTTTTTATTTTTCTTCCAAAAAATAAACTAAGTACAATAGTTATGCATTTTATTCAAATATTCCAGTTATAATGCTGGTTTATCATTCCGTAGGGGCAATAAGTTATAACCTTGTTAGTTTTTTTCAGCATCTCTTGTCTTCCGTCTATTTTGATAATTGTGTTGTTGCACTTTTTACATCTTTTTCACGTTACCCTGGTCCCACCTTCATGTTTCTTTAGGTGATATTGCTTTTTCTTTGGTGCTTGTGGTGTAGCAGCTATTGTATGTTGATAAAGTAAAGCAGAAATAGTGCTTTCACAAAATTGCAAAATGCTCAGGTTTTTCAGACTCCTGAACTTTTTCTGAATACACCAAGCATTCACCGACATGGTGCGGCAAATTAGCTTAACTAGTTTCTTTTTTACCACTTAATCGTCTTCCTCGAATTTGTATGAAATTAAGACATATGATCAGATAAGCCAACTCCTTTCTTGGCAGCATTGTAACTGATAATGGTATCTGGTTTTCTAATGGTTGTATTGATGTCAACCAAAATACAATTGTGTGTTTTGCACATTGTCAACATAAGTACTGGCTTCTTGCCTATTAATATCATAAATTTTATTCTGTCTGAATTTTGTTAGCCTGATATGTCACCCTTTTTTTGTTTGATTTTTGTGGCATCAGGTAAAAATTTCCTGTTGACGTGTACTGTACCACACAGGTATGTGTTTTTCTCTAATAACTCTTTAGCTAGAGGAACACCTGTGTAGAAATTGTCAGTGTATAATATGCAGCCTTCATATAAGAATCCATTTATTAGCCTCATCACTATGTCATGTGCATGTCCTTTTTCTGATGAATCCTCTCTTTTACCATAGTGTAAAATGACATTATAGGTGTACCCTTTCGGGTAGGCAAAACTTATAAAGTTTGACTCCATATTTATGTTGTTTACGTGGTATATAATGGTGAAATATCAAGCAACTATCCCATGGAACCATGCTTTCATCAATTTCCACTTCTGTCCCAGGTTTTTGGAAATTCTCTTTTATTTTATGATGAATACTAAAAGTTGAAATTGAAAATAAACAACTTGGCTTTTCCGGATAGAAATTTTTTTATTTACGACCTAGGTTTCATTATGGTGTAACATCGTCAGGTGAAAATATAGGTCAAACACAGTATATATATCTCTGGAAGGAGAGGGGGAGGAGTGAGGAAGGAAAGGATTGGTTGAGGTAGGAAGAGGGGGCTAAAAGTTAATGGTTGGAGGAGGAGGATTGGTAATATTGATAAATTAGTAGGGAGGAGGGATTAATACAATGTTGAAAAAGGTTTGCTTGGCGCCAGGTTAGTTGGCAGAGGAGTGAGGGAATGGGTAATGTGAACGGGGAGAACGGCACTGGGTAATTAGTCAGGTGATTAAATAGCAGGCTGGGAGGGGTTACTACATTGTTGAAAAGGTCTGAAAAGGAAAAATTTGATTTTTGGAACGAGTCCTGATACTTATTGTACAGACCCTGTAGTATTCACCTGAAAGCTAAACATCGCAAAATCTATCATTTTCAGACAGTTTGAGTTGAGAATTTATGTTTCGGTTTCACTTGATCCCCCTCAATATAGTGTTGACTGAGAAAAAATGACATTACTCGACATGCCCACGGGTGGGTCACACCACCCGACAGGGAAATTTTGGCTTCTGGGCTTCGTTAGTATTCCATGAGTACATGATGTATAAAATTTAAATCTGAATGTAAACGAAATGAAATGGAATAGCACGGAAAAAATAGAGTAAAAATGAATATTTTTCCATTGTTAAAATTCCATCGGATATGGAATATGTTGTGGCACCTAAGGGCATTCATAGGAAATTGTGCATTGGGTTGATCATGTTAAAAGTGGAAAATTTCTATAGGCAGAAGGGAGAAGTTTAAGGATTAACTAAATTTCCTGTTGAGTATGCCTCTCTATCAGTAAAACCCACATTAACTTAGAATTTGTTGGAAAAAGGTTTATAGCCAAAGATCAGATGTTTGTAATTTCCAGGTCTGAACTTTTATGGGAAAATCATTTTCTGGTAAATTATCATTCTCCAGAAAGTGAATTCACTTCCTGTTTTCCTTTCAACAACTAGACCCAAATAATTACAAAGATGTTTTTCCATGGACTCAATTAATATGAAATTATTTTTCAGCCATCTCGTGAACTGGCAGAGCAGACCTACAATCAAATCTTAAAATTTAAGAAGCACTTGTCTGACCCTGATGTAAGAGAACTCTTGGTTATCGGAGGGGTTCAAGTGAAAGACCAAATTGCTGCTCTTAATGCTGGGGTGAGTATTATTCACTGCATCTGTAAATGCTAATTTTTTGCTTTCTGTCGTTGTTAATCAGAGTGCTATCAGTATGATTAGAACTCCTTATTTTGATATATTTATGCTTAAGAAAACATCAAATTCTTTGACTATAATGTTCCTTGCCGGTGTCAATTGTTCTATTACATCTCTTGGAAGCATAATCAAAGAAAATCTGGAGTATTTTCATAAGTGTAGAACAGAAATGTCTATGGAATTCGTGGGTCACGGCAGTCTAGTTGAGCGTTGGACTACTAACTGGAGGGCCTGGGTTCGATTCCTGGGCAAGCCTCTCTGGGTACTCACAGCTCCACCCTAGCTGTATGATTTTTTGGGTGTCTGATCTTCCTGGGAAACTATAACCAGCACAGGGAAAGGAACTGGCCCCTTACCCTGATGTGCGAATTTCACTTACCGTTGGGCTTAGTACTGGGTGGACTCTATCATCACCTATTGACCTTCGGGTTGAGTACTGTGTGACTTGGTCCTGTTAGTCCTTGGAGTTCCATTGAATGCTATAATGTAGTGGCTTTTATTGATTTTTTTAGCAGAATGACTTAACAGCAGACTTTATTATTTAGAATCCTGAAAACCAAGTAAATCATACACATTTACCATGTGAAAAATTCAACTAAGCTGCTCAGTACTCCTCTAGGGGTTGTTTTTGGATTTGTGAGTTTGCATTTTTTGATAATTAATGCCACTTGATTTCCTCAAGAATTAGTGGTAACTTTTGCTTTTACCCATTTAAGGAGAAATAATGTCAAATTAGGTATTTGAGGGCTTACAAGTAATTTTTCCATGAGAAGTACCATTTCGTTCAGTAATGTGTATTTGCATTTGGGTGATACTATGCTATTAGGCATGTGGAAATGTAAATTTTGTCTAACAAACACCATTGCTCTGTTGTCAGGTGGATATTGTTGTGGGTACACCCGGACGTTTGGAAGATTTGATTTCTTCTGGGCAGTTGTCCTTGACTCAGTGTCGTTTCTTTATTTTGGATGAAGCTGATGGTCTGCTGAAACAGGGCTATACGCAGATGATAGACCGCCTTCACAAACAAATACCAAAGGTAAATTTTTGTATATATTGAAAATATCATTTAAATACTCAAAATAAATCTGTGAGATTTTGTCATTTTATATACTAAGAGCATTTAAAGGAGTAATGCCGTGAAATTGAGAGATTTGGCGATAGAATGATACATCTGGACTCTCCTTGTATCCAATATATGAACATGTTTTCCATGGATTAATGACTATAGTAATAAATGTGGTGCTTCTTATTTTAAATAGATTACAGCTGATGGGCGGCGTCTTCAGATGATTGTCTGCTCTGCTACTCTTCATGACTTTGACGTGAAGAAAATGGCTGTAAGTAATCACTTGTATTTATGCATTACATATTGAGTCCCACTTAACAATATTAACGTTTCATGAATCCAATTGTAGTATGAAAATATCATTAAGTGAACCGAATTATACATATGATAATGTGCTTGGGGTGATCTATTTGGTCATAAGTGGTTTTGCCCATACCATGGTGAATTTTATGTTGTTATTCGATCACAAATTACAAGGAAAATAATAATCTTGGTGACAAATTAGACAACATCTAATGCTTAATTTTCAACATAATATAATGAAATAGAAGATGCATCTCAACTTCTAATGACTACAAGCACAGCAAGCTAGGCAAAACTTCCGTAACCTTTTACATTCATTGGCATGCCATTCATATGGTGAGTCATCTTAAAGTAGATTAGCAGTTTGACAGTAGCCAGTATCTACCTGTTAATCCTACCATCTGAAAATAACACCATAAAAATGCAGGGAAATCTTAGATGTAATCTCGAATTATTACTAACTTGGAAGTCCAAAGCATTACCAACCTAAAACTAATGATTACAATGAGAAGCAGACTTCAGCGAATTTTGAGTGTAAGTTTCTCTTTGCCAAATACTATTATATTCTGTATTTAAAGCACATTTTTTTGCCAAATTGGGCAGAAAATTAGGGTGTGTGTTAGTTGTGGCTCATGACTAAAAAAAATAAGGTTCACTTTGTAAACCATATAGGTTTACAGAAGTAGCCAAGAATTTCTGAGACACCTTTCATTTACCACAGATGCCGCTTCAAAGTTTTTGAGGTCTCAGGCTGAGATACAATATGGCCTGAAGTCTCTTTCAAGCAGAGTTCATGGTCCTCATAGAAACTCCCTCCATACTCTATTGCTGGTCCTTAAGAAATTAAATATGTTGTGATAATCCATCTAAAAGTCTCAGTTTTGTCTAATTGGTGACCTCAAAGCAGCTCTGAAACATAGCAATGGTGTACAGTCTCATGAAATTTGAGGTCACTTGCTGGCACATGAGTTAGATGAAAGAGGTGATATTGGCAGTTGGTGATATTAAAAGTTGGCTTTAACCTCGTGGATTGTGGCACGACTACAAATGCCTGTGACATTGCATGTACGGTATTTTGTCACAACATCTTGTTCCTTTAAAAGCCCCGAAATTTCAGAGTTTAAGAGGATGCCTCGATAGCTTAACTGGCTAAAGCACTTGACCAGATATTGAGGGATCTGGGTTCGAATCCCAGTCAAGGCGAATGATATTTACACTCTGAAATTGTTGCATTGAAATGCACATTAGCGGATAACTCCATTAAAAGTTACTGTTGCGGCATCTCCTGCAGTTTATTTGGAATTGCCTGTTATAATTCTTTTCGTTAAATTTTTACCCTACATAGCCTGATTCAAATGTTTCTTGCTGATGGCAAACAATTTTTGTATCTGATCCGCATCAGACTCATTTGTGGGTCAGACTTCACAGCTATCAGATACATTTACAATTTTCTTGTGAATTATGTCATACCATGATTTTGTCAATATTTTGCACTCTTTTACAAAATCCCTTGAAGTCAAATAATTTTTGGGAGTCCATGATGTTATATTGTACCAGTGCAACATGAATGTCATCAGGTAATGTTGAAGACTATTAGAAACATGGCGCTTTGTCTGTGACTGTTGACCATCTTTGAATTGTTTGATTCGCTCATAACAGTATGCACGACCCATGCAGTGATCACCATTAACTTGTTTCGACAGTTCATGTATTTCCATAAACTATTCCAAAGTTTTGAGAAATATTAATTTGCTGCTCATTTAAATAAGCTAGCTAGAATTTTGCTGAACATGCTAAACATGCAAGTGAACAAACAGTTGTACCACAATGACTAGCTGAGTATAATGGTGCAACCGACTGGAGGTTAGTTAAGGAGCTAGGCAGTACTAATTGTTGGTATTGCTCACATGTGAAGTTGGACTGCATTTTATGAAGAAGTAGAACTTTGAGCAGACTTTGTGAGGTCTGTGTTAATCTCTCATGAACTATTTTTTTCTCAAGCCATACTGGTTAAAAGATACAGTCTCAACTCTAGATGAATACAATCAAATTGCAAGCAGTTATTTGCTTTGTGATTTAATACCCCTGTGTGTCATTACTAGGATTTCAAATAAATTAGTGTTTCAAATGTGGCATCTCTAATGAGTGAAAACTGGTGCAGAATTCGAGTGATATTCTAAAAGGAAACTGCATCCATCGTTTTCAGCTACATGATTTTTTCAAATAATCAGACTGGAGAAAATAAGTTATAATAATGAATGTGCTAGTATTGTTAAAGTATTGTCCCTCACTCACTACACCCTGTGTGTTTGAGCATTAAGGTCTATTCTTACTGAAAACTAATGATTATTTCAATGCAAATTTTATTGGTTTGTTATGAGACTTTTAGTTAGATATAGGTTTTATTTTATTGAAATGAAATCATTGAACTTGTAATTTCACACACTTTTCCATAGAGTTACGCCGGAGACAAGAAATTATTCCAAGGTTTTAAGATGATTAGTTAGTCCTGTTTCAAATACTCCTGCAATTAGCTAATATTAAAATAGATGCGATTATTCTTTGTTTCTTTTGTGGAAAAATACAGATAACCATCTCGGTATCAGGATGGTGTGGTAGCTAACAAACTGGCTTTCAACCCTGAGGGACCAGGTTCAAATCCTGGCGGCAGATATTTTTCAGTGTTATCCCGATCCCTACTTGAGGTGCTTTGTGGAGGGCACTTTGAGTGAGTACGCCATCCGTCAGATGGGACGTTAAGCTGCAGACCCCTTGGTGCCTTTCATTAAGAGTAGGCTAATGCCAATGCCGGGTTTCTGTCCACCCTTCATCCTTTCGTGTCCATCAGTAATGGCGCAAATGACCTTAGCTGTTGGTCACCTGCCCTAAATACTACTACTGCTATAAACCATCTCTAAGTTGCAGCACAAATGTGGCACAGTCATCGACTTTATCAAATTAAATTAAGTTTGTGGTGAAGTGTGATCACCAAAAGTAACGTATGAGCCTTCACATCAGGTAAAGAATATCTTAAACCAATGATCACTACAGCTGTAAATGACATTTATTTCCATGTTGGTGACTGATAGGAACTTTCATGAAGAAGATGTCTCCTGATGGTAGAAACCTGACTATTCAAGTGTAGTTATGCATTTGTCAGGCAGGGAGAGATAACCAGGCAGAAAAGTTGATTATTTACTTAAATTAAGATTATGCCAGGGACATGTTTGCATTGCAAGGTGAAGGGATAAATCTACATTGAGGAATGAATTATAAATCTTCATGAAAATTTATTTCAATTAGAGCTCTTCAGCTCCCACCACACACTCCTCTGAGCTTAAAAAGCTCTCCTCTGATAAAGATGAAAATGATTTATGAAATAAATATTTGCAGCAAATGGGAATTGAATGAATAACTGCAATTTTTATGCCCTACAGGAGAGGCTGATGCATTTCCCTACCTGGGTAGACCTGAAAGGAGAAGATGCTGTACCAGAAACTGTTCATCATGTAGTTGTAATGATTGATCCCCAGAAAGATAAGTCCTGGACTTCATTACGTAAGCACATCCCTACAGATGGTGTGCACTCTGCAGATAACCTACGACCCAACAATCCTTCGGCAGGTTAGCACCCATATTAGTCAGTAGTATTAATGTTCTGCTGATTAATTTTGATTTAAAAAAATTAATTTAGCTGGGAAATAGCTTGTGTTGTTATGCCTTGATGCATATACTGTGCTGTTGCATAAAGAAATCATTCATGTTAGTCCTCAAAAATCATAGCTCACTGCTCATGCACCTTCTGAATGTATTTCATTATATTATGAAAGTGTCCGTAGTCAAATAAATAATAATCACTCACCATTTGTTGACCTGGTCAATGCTCCTGAAATTATTTGCTCAAAAACTAACTTTTTAACAATTGCATACATTACATAAAAGTCCGGGTTGAGTTATACAGGTAAAACAAGTTCATTGGAATTCATGAGAAGCTTTGTTTCCTAGAGGAGGGACAGTAAAGAACACACTTAGTCAAACCAGAGAGACAGAATATTATTTCCATGCTTTTGGTTTCAGCATACAAGTACATGTGTATAATCTTGTGGAAGTTGGGTGGTAGTCTGTAAAAATTCCATTGATTAAGAGTTTTCAGCTTGGTTGTCCAGTGGGTAGAGAATTTGGCTGCTGACAAGGTGGTCCCGGGGTTTAATCCTGCAGATTGCATTTGGGCAACCCCATCAAATAACAAAACTGTGCAATTAGCAGGTTACCAGGACTTCATTGTAACCTGATAGATCTCATAGGAAAAGGAGCTGGCCCTCTTACCTGGAATATTTGAATTAATTTTGTGTTAAGCCTTGTTTTTGGGGTGAGATGTGGGACATTAGGTTCAATTATTGAGACAATGAATGACGAAGAATTCTTAATATCCTCTATAAAGATGGCATATCTACATGATATGTATAGTCAGTGGACAATGAAAATGTTATTCTTATATAATTTTTTTTTATTAAATTTGAATGTCACAAATGCATCCACATATCTGAACTTCATTCATCCATTTAATATTGTATTATAAAGAATGGTAAAGGATTGGCATGATAAAATAGAAATGAATGTCAGAAGTGGAACACAAGATTGTCAAGAATTATCCAAAGGGTAATGGCAAAAATGTGATGGTTGCATTAGCCACATGATCACTGCAAGTAAATATCAAAATGCTTCAAGCCACAAAATGGTGGTGACATTAGCAATGAGTGATACTTTCAATATCATGTAATTCAGTGAAGAGTAGTCATAATGCTTCTCACTGAAATGTACACATTATTGTGTTTATTTTATTCATGCAGCATTATGCATACTCTAGATTATGAACTTATAATTTTAAAAAATAATATAAAACTCAAAATAAATTTATGTCGGCAGTAATATAAAGTCGGCATGCCAGTCCGTGAGCATATATGTTTATTATTAGTTTTATGTTTGTTCAAAATGTTAAAAGACAGAACTAATCAGTATTGGATTACAAGGGGGGACCCAAAAGTATTGGAAATTGGGCTGCAGTGGTGAGCAAGAGTTGGGGAAGCCTTTGTTTGGCCGGTCGTACGTCAGGCTCATGCCACCTGTGTCAGTTTGTGCAGTGTTGTCGCTGTGACTAGATTTGTCCATCTGTGAGAGCTGTTTCAGTGAAATGACTTTTTCAATTTTGGCAAAAAACGTGGTGGCAGATTATCAAGAGCAACGCGCTGTAGTGAAATTTTGTTTTTCTGTAGGGGAAAACGGCCGTGGAAACTATTGTACTGCTCAAGACTGTTTATGGGGAAGCTGCCCTAAGCAAAGCCAGAGTCTAAGAGTGATTTACATGTTTTAAAAATGGTGGAATATCAATTGTAGACCAACCCCGTTCAGGCCACCCTTCAACATCAAGAACTGGCAAAAACGTCGACAAAATCAATGCCCTCATTCGTGAAGACCATTGCAGAACCATTGATCAACTCTGTGAGATGTCTGGAGTGTCATGGAGTTCAATTCAGAGGATTCTATATGAAGATTTGCATATGAAACGGGTTGCAGCCAAATTTGTCCCTTGCCATCACACTCGCTGGCTCATACCGCCCTCTCCATGATGCAATTTTTGACAAAAAACGGCATGACATCGATTGTCACCGCCCCATACTCAGTGGATTTAGCTCCCTGTGACTTCTTTTTGTTCCCCAGGCTCAAAAGGGACATGAAAAGAGAGTGTTTGACCCTGTGGAAGAGATAAAACAAAAATCGCTAGAAGGCCTAAAGGATATCCCGATAAATGAATTCCAGAAATGTTTCGAACAATGGCAGCATCGTTTGGAGAAGTGCATTATGGTCAATGGGGAATACTTTGAAGGTGAACATAATATAATGTAAATGTATTGAGAACTAAAGAATCTATAACAGCATTCCGGTTATTTTTGGGTCCCCCTTTGTATTTACATAGAAAAAGGAAAAAGTACTAGAAATAGAGAAAAAACATCTTATGTAAAATTGCATATGTCCAAAATGAATATTTACCTTAGGCCTTGAATCCTGTCCAATTCCATGTCATCCTTGTATTTTGGCTTGAACATGTTTGAAATTTAAATTGGAACAACAGAGCGGAAACATCAGAGTTATAGGTATTTTCATAAAGACCTCATGAGAAGATTTGAAAGTAGAGTTGTGGCTTTTAGCAAATGGTTTGTGTGTGTAATCTTCTTTATATTATCTAAAGTTCTTTTTCTTTTCCCTTTTCTGTCACACTTTAATAACAATCGCCCTTCTATATGGGCTATTCAGTAACTCCAAGAGATTGCTCTCATAGTATTAGTAAAGGATTGCTTCTAGTAGGCCTCACCTCTCACTAAACTGCTGTTGAAGTTTCAGCTATGTCCATGAAGTAGTTTCATTTCCATATTTGATTGAAACCACAAACTTTTGTTCACTTAGAAAAATTAAAAAAAATGAGTTTCATGCATGATGAAACACTTATCTTTTAGAGGCTTAATAATGAAAGAGATCAAAGCCAAGTTGGATAATGCTCATGGCACATCTGCTCCTGTTTTTGTATTTGTTTACAGTTTGGTTAATGAGTTAAAAGGTTGCTGTACATCCACAAATGATGAACATCTTTCCAAATGTACAGTCGAAGTGACTTACTCCAAAAGGATTGACAAAATCCACAATATGGTTTTGAGTAATCAACGAATCTGAAGTTCATGAAATAGTTAAGGCCACAGGCATGTCAGAAGGTGCAGCATTTTTAATTTGCATGAAAATTGGATGTGAAAAAAATCTCTGGAAAATGGGTGCCATGTTTGCTCTCAGTGGAGAATAAACACATTAGTGTGATTGATTCTGAGGCTGGTTCAGTGCTTTTCCATTGCAATCCTGATGAGTTTCTGCATCGATTCATAACTGTGGACAAAAAATGGATAAATTAAGGCACTCCAGAAACAAAGGAACAGTCGAAGCAATGAGTTTCTAAAGGCGATCCAGCTATAAAAAAGGCAAAGATGGTGCAATTAGCGAGGTGATGGTCACAAAGTTTTTAGGATACACGTGGAATCATCCACATTGATTACTTGCAAAAAGGACAAACATTAAATGGAAAATATGTTGCATCGTTATTGCTCAGGTTGAGGGAAGAAATCCAGATAAAACATCCTTATTTGGCAAAAAAAAATTCTTGGAATTTTTCTTAATTTCCAAACTTGAAAAGTTGCTCAGCAGAAAACAATTCTCATCAAATGCAGAGGACATTTGTCAACACAGATGCTTATTATCTACCAAAATACTACATTTTGGATGGCTTTAAAAAGGTCTTTGTAACCCTGGGAAAAGTGTGTCAAGATGAAAGGAGATTGTTGAAAATAAAAAAACTTCCCGAAATAATGTTTTGCTTTTTTTTGTCAAGACTTACTGAACAACCCATTTGTTTCAGCCGTCGACAATCCTCTTGTTTTCTTCAAGTTTTTCCTCTCTTAGCCTGTACAATGTCTAGTATTCATTCCAATTCAATTTCTTCCTTGTAAAAATTGTCCGATTGCCACTCTCAATTTTTCCATAAAGAATGCATATTTCTTTAATACCTTAAAAATTCATTGTTCTTAGCTCCTGTGTGTTTTCTTTGGTTTACCTCATGGGATCTCCATTTTCATTTCCATTACACATATTGTCTTAAGGGATACCTATTCCATGTCATCCTCTCACCTTCATTGAGGGGTACATGGGTATGGAACTCCTCAAAGAGGATGAGTGAGTAATAGACATGTAAAGTTTATGTAACTCTAATAAACACAGGAGTACCAGAAATGCCTTTTATGAATACATAATGCATTCACTTAAATTGGCAGTCAGGAATTTATGTGCATCATATCACTTGTTATTTGTTATTATTCTTCTGCAGTTATAATGCAATAGTAAGATAATGAACTACCCGCAAATGACTTAAATCTCATGTTATATGTCAATCACTACCTGTTTTATAAAGAATTGATTAATGTATCATTTAATTGTTAAACTTGCCATTTCATGTCCATATTGTTTATGTGGTTATTAATTTTCATTTTCAGGGTTTAAATAGGTCAGTTTCCAAATAAATTAATATGCTCTCATAATTACTCAATTATTATATTGATTTAATGTTACAGAAACGCTTTCTGAAGGTGTCAAAATGCTCAAAGGAGAATATTGTGTTCGAGCCATCAATGAGCACAAAATGGACCGTGCCCTGATTTTTTGTCGTACCAAGCTTGACTGTGACAATCTAGAGTACTACCTTAATCAAATTGGTGAGTGTGTATGTTACTAAGTGTTTATAACTTCTATACTTGATGGCATATAAGAAGCTTCTTTATTTCCAGAATTATCTTTCAAAAAATCACCTGCATCTTATACCTTAAGGTTCGAGAACTCTATACGGTAGCATTCAATTCTGAATGTTATTTTTATCCCAGATGTCCAGTACTACCTATTTTGATTCTATTATATTTACTAATGTATAATATTTATTATTCAGTTGAAAAATGTTGTAGTCGGGATTATTATTATTTGGCTCATCAATATTATGTGAGGTGAATATGATGTTGCTTGCTACTGCATTGTTGGAAGAGGTGTGTGTGAGATATTGAATGAACTTGATCGTATTTTATCACAACTGATCAAGGCAAAACAGCTTGTGTTATTCTTACTGAGTGGAATTATTTGCTTTAAAATAATTACCCAAATAAACATTATAGCTGGAGTCAAGAGATTAAAATATACAGTTCAATTTAAACGAAGAAAGTCATAACTTGCTGTTTATTAATTTTTTCAAAACAAATTAAATTTTGTTGGTACATAAATACTTCAATGATTGTGCCATCTATTTGAAATATTTTAAACTAAAGAACTAAAAGGAACTAATTTGGTTGGATGTCACGCTTTCACATGGACTGTTAAAACTGTTTATCTTGTGTGTTTCCTACTGAATTGATGAAGCATCTTGTATGCCATCAAATATGGTATTTTTGTGCATTACGAGTAAATCACCTGCAGAGGGAGTAGAATCTCAAGTTATTCATGGTAGTCATTTATGAAGATGGACTTTCATTTTATACATAAACTCTAAATAATTCAAGTTTTATTTTTTTAAATATGGTATATTTGTATTTGTTTCAGGTGGTGGCTCCAGATCAAGTGCCTATTCATGTGTATGCTTACATGGGGACCGTAAGCCACCAGAGAGAAAAGCCAATCTGGAACGTTTTAAAAATAAAGAAGTAAAGTTTCTTATTTGCACAGATGTTGCAGCCCGTGGGCTTGATATCTCTGGCTTGCCATTCAGTAAGTATTGGCATGATATAATTCTCTAAATTGTTAAACACTTTTTTAAACCTATTTCATCCGAAACATAGTGTATAAAAATGTTACTGAAGAGGAATTTTTCCATTAGTAAGTGGTTTTTTTTTCATTTTGGTCATTATAAACTTATAGAAAATAACTTCATGTTTTTCCATCATAGCTTTTCTAAAATATGCGCTTTGTTTCTTTCATTATTTAAATAAAAAATAATGCTATTCATGATATTTTTTAAGGTTATGTGGTAAACTTAAATGTGTTCTTAAATCATTGAATAATTTATCTGTTGGTGGTCCTAACAGTATTTATCCTTTACTATATAATTTTTGTTGCAAAATTGTAACTCATATCTCTTGCTGATATAAATAAATTGGTGCTTAATGTAACAATTTTAAAATATTTCATGGTCAGTGAAACCTTGAGAAGCTCATTATAATGTGAGCCATCATGATGTAGCATAATTAAAGCTTTTGGTCATGTAGGCAGCTCTTAAAACCTGAAGTTTCTTTTAATCCTATCTCTGACTTTTTATGTTATTCCAGGGTACACTTGGTTTAATGTTGTATTTTTGTAATAAGGAAAAATATTTATTCAATACAAAGTCATTACTTATGATTTATATTATATAAGATTTAATATTGATTTAGTATTTTAATGGGTCATGGTAGTCCAGAGGTAGAGCATTGGACTACTGACTGGAGGGCCCGGGTTTGATTCCTGGGCAGGCCTCTCTTGGAAGCCTTAGCTCCACCCAACATGTGTGATTTTTAGGATACCAGGTCTTCCTGGGAAACTATAACTGGCACAGGGAAAGGAGCTGGCCCCAATTCCCTGATGTATGAATTTCACATTCTGTCAGGCTCAGTACTGGGTGAGCTCTAACATCACCTAGCAAACCAACCTTTGGGTTGATTACTGTGTTAATGGTTTATTTATAACATTTTTATGCTTAGTGATGCCCTACAGATGTTTGGTAAGCTCATTAATTATTGCACTGCCCGGCCCATAGGGCACACTGGCACATAAGATGTACCCTGACTTTTTCAGGTCAGAATTAATGAAAAACTCTTTGATTAGACTGAAGAGATCAAAGGAATCTGACGTTAACACTTAATACAAAGAAAATTGAATTGTTACAATTAAAATTAGTGGCTCCATGTATATCGACACTAATTCATTGTTAAATCCAGAAAATTTGTCGCCATTGGGATAAAATGCCGTTAAGCCATCTTGTTTCAGTGTTCTGAAGCATAATTCACAAATTCAAGTTTAAATGCAATAGTGTCTGCCAATCCTCTCTTTTAAGATCCCATGAGGTTATTATAATTTTGACTTTTTATGCAATGTTGAGTTTCTGTTATTGTTGTGATATTATCTGCGCTGTGATAAAAAAAGGAAAGTACTCCATGAAAGTTTTCTGGTAAAATGTTTGAAAAGTGATAAATTGTTTTTTGAAAGAGCGAGAGTGAGCTAGTGAATCAATGGCATTCATAATTTTGTTCCTGCAAGAGGATCATCAGACTATGAAGCTGAATAGGAGAGGTGGATTAAAATCAAGGTGCCAGTTGGAAACCCTGGAACAACCACTACAACATTCCTCAGACCTAAATTCTTTCTGATATACTTCCTTGAAAGAATCTTTCTGCGAACAGGAGTTTTGTAGGTCGACTTTAGTGTTGGGCATTGGTGATACAACCCAATAAGTATTAACAATAAAATATCAGTTGACTGTCTCTGTGAACTCCTACAGATTTTGAGTGATGAAATTAACAATGTGGAAAGTTAATGATGTTACAAGAAGGTACTCATTTGCTTATACCACATTATAATTTTTATCTCTGAAATGTGAAGTATAATGTATAGGTACTAAGTTATTGATATAGGTATATGCATACTTGGAAGGTTTCAGCATTATATCTTCAAAAATTACTTATTTCAAATCAATTTGGAAATTTCTATATAGTAATAAGCATATTAAGAGAATAAGGTGATGCATATGTTATATTACAGTAGTTATGTGAATTTAAATCTGAGACAAGTATTGTGAACTCATCAGAGCAAATTTTAATTAAGGAATTAAATTTAAGATCAGGGAACATTTATTTTTTATACAAATATTATTGAAAACCTCTTACTTTTAGAAAGGGCAGGCCCCATTAATCTCTGGACATCATGTATAGACTTTTTACTTTCCTTAGTCCCTTAACATTTTGTTGCTTTTATGGTTCAAAACTCTTTTCTCCCTTGAAAATTAAATGATTAGTCTAGATTCACTGAACAAGTATATAGTATTAAGATGAAAAATTAATTTTGTTTGCCGTTTTGTTATCAATTTCCAGTGATAAATGTTACCCTTCCTGATGAGAAATCAAATTATGTACATCGAATTGGCCGTGTGGGTCGTGCTGAAAGAATGGGTTTAGCCATCTCCTTGGTGTCAGCTGTGCCTGAGAAGGTTTGGTATCATGGAGAGTGGTGCCCAACTCGTGGACGAAATTGCCACAACACCAGACTCACCACTGAGAATGGATGCTGTATTTGGTATGATGAACCACGTGTAAGTCTCAAGCCAATACTATTTTGGTAGACTGAGTATATACATAGTAATTGTTAACTTTTCTGGCTTGGGTTATATTTTCATGGATTATTGATGATACACTACACTCAAGTTATTTTCAGTTTACATTTTACCGTTGTATGAAGAGCCACTGATATTATTGTCCCTCTGAGTTCATTGCTAATTTTTTTAAATTTACCCTTAAACTACATTAAATCTTTTCTGAAAGTGTTCCTTAATATCCTTGTAATATTATTCTGCAGATAGCATTGATTTAAGGTACATAGATATTATATATTTAAAGCTTTTACAAGTATTTTGAAAATGTAGTTGATTCTGAATCTTCCGAGTGTTTCCGTATTTCTTAATGTTTTTGTTGTGCATCGGCTTTTAATATTCATTGTAACCATATTGTTCAATATTCAGTGATATACCTGAATTTATTTAAAAGTGAAAAAACATTATTTTAATCTTGTAGTTACTTGTACGTAAACGTTTAAAACCAAGGCAAAGTTTCCATTTGCTGCTAAATATATACTCTGAGAATAAGATAAAAAATTGAAAGGCGTTGACCACAAATTTATGTTTATTTGTTGATTTTTTAGTATTTGGCTGACATAGAAGACCACCTCAATATTACAATTCAACAAGTTGACCCTGACATTAAAGTTCCTGTGGATTCATTTGATGGCAAGGTAGTATATGGCCAGAAGAGATTAAATACTGGTAAGGGCCTTTAAATAATTTTTAATGCTTGTAATTTAAATTCATATTTCTTGTAATTGTGAAGTTTTTAGTCATAGGTTTCTCGTGCTTTTATTTGGGAAAAAAGTAGCCAAATGAGTGGAGTAGTGGGTAACTGACCTGAGGGTCCCCAGTTCTAACACTGGGTGATGTATTAGGAAAGTCCCAATTTTAAAACCAAGCTGTATTTAATTTTCTGGATACTAGAACTTATGGGAAAGGAACCTGCCACCTTACCCTCATTTGCATAAGTTCCATACACCTTATGCAAATGGGTGGGCTCTACCCTTTCATATAAAAAAAACCCTTAGGGTTGATTTTTGTGTTGGTAGATGATTGACTCAATTTGATGGGCATTAGTTATTGGATTTACAGGCATTTCTTTAGTCACTTTGTTTACAATCATTAAAGTATGAAATTATATGCTCGATATCTGTTTTAATATTCCTTAATTGGAACCAGAAACCATCCTTTCACTCTTTCACGATATTCATACTTGGAGAATTTACTCTACCGTAAAGTTGCTCATAACTGGAATATCATAATGAATTATTTTCAATGATATTGCAAATATTAGAAATAAAACCATAAGTTTGATGAGTACATTATTTTAGTATTGTCCATATATCAGATAAAACTATTCTTCTTAGTCTCTTATAATGAAGTAATGATACTAGATTCAAACTGACTTTTGTATGAACAGTACATGAGTGGATGACTCTGGTACTCTGGACTCTCTGACTGTTGCAACAATCCCCAAAATATCTTTGAATTTGACCATTGTGTTGTTAAGATGTCTGATGGTTGTAATAAAATATCTATAGCAATTTAGTCATAAAACCTATTGAGATATTACAACTTTAACATCTGATATAGTGAATCCATTGAAAGCACTACTGAAAATCAAAATTTAGCCATTCTGTCTCGGTTTTACTTTGGTCTAAGAAATGGACTCTGCTTTGAACAAAGGGAACCAGCAGAAGAGGAGCTCTGATACTGACTGAATACTTGTTTTTTTTTTGCAAACTTATTTTACAAATTTCTAAGGGATATTAGACATTGTGAAGTGTAATATCACATTTTTGGTAGTTAAAGATACTTGAAAACATTCTTATTTTCTCCTGTCAAATGTCTACTCATTTGAAAAGTCCTCAAAAAAGATAGTTTCAAGCTTTACTGTGTGGAATTCTATCTTGAACTTGATAACAGAGAGAACAATTTCACAGAATGATGGTGTCAATAAAAACCCTTCTGTGAAATTGTACCAAGTTCAAGCCCTCAATTCAGGGCAGCCACTCATTCAGAGAAATTTGGCTGGTAGGAATTCTCTATTTCTTACTTTGAAATTCCAGGAAAAATGTAGGAAAAGGGTCAAAAATTGTTCTTGTTCTGTTTACTGTGCGAGAATGACTAAAAAATAGCTAGTTTTTTCTCATAATTTTCTTTCAAATTTTTCATAAGTTTGTCAGAAAGGTTTTTATTGCCACATAGCTTCTAAACAGAGGGACTGACTTTGTCACTATATAATGATTATTTTCAAGCTTATATTCTATCCTGCTGATCACATAGTACTCTGTTCCAATTTCAGAGATTTTTTTGGATACTATTAAAATCTTTTCTAGTAAAGTATGTATATAAATTCCAGCAGATATAATTATAAATAAAAATGTGCAGTGTTTATGTATATTGATAGGACATACGATGGTAATTTGAAAAGTTCTCGGAATGGAATAGAAATAAACAACTTACCTCAGTGGAACTTTTTAATTTTTCAATGTAGTCTCCATGTACACTAATGCATTTGGTACAGTAATATTCTAATGTCTTGATCCCATCTCAAAAATTAGATTCCTTCAGGCCTGGAAAATACGTGTCTATTTAGGCTGTTTGTTCTTTGTTTGAAGAGAATCTCTGTCAACCAAGGAAAATTTTGAGATTGGGGAGGAGATGGATACTGATGGAGGTGAATAAGGCGGGTGTGGCAACAATTTGTATTTTAGTTCACATATGCATTGTCTTGATTGAAGATGACTTTCTGCCTTGCCAAACCTGGCCTTTTTTTTCTATCTTTTGATTTAGTTGGCCCAGGAGGTTAACGTAGCATTGGTCAGTGATTGCTTCACCAGTGGGAAGGTAATCTATCTGCAAAATCCCTTTCATATCCCAGAAAACTGAAGCAATGACCTTTCCTTTCGATCGATTTGCCTTTGCTTTCTTTGGTGTTGTTGAACCAACATTTTTCCAATGCTGTTTTGTCTCTGAGGTATAGTTGTGGACCCATGTTTCATCTGCGGTCACAAACCAAAAAAAATTTTAATGGTTGCTCTTAAACTGGGTCAAATATTGTTTGCAAATTTCAATTCTGATCCTACATCAAGAGTTGTGGCAACCATCTTGCTGATAATTTTATCATATCTAATTCCACTGTTGAAATGTGATATGATTGTTCAGATGACATCCCTGCAGATTCGGCGATTCCTGCAGTCGGTGATCCTCCATGACCATTTTATACACTCCTGCGATAATTTTTGGGATAGTGGCACATTTTAGCTGGCCATTACATGGATCATCATCTAAGCTGTCCCAACCAAACTTAAACTCATTTGACCTCCTGACCACAGTTGAATATCAAGGAGCAGAGCCCCCCAGTGTTCTGAAAGTCTGCATGAATTTCCTTTGCTTTCATACCTTTCTTTACCTAGTATTTAATCACTGCTCAAATCTAAATTTTTTCTATCTTCGCAAATTGCTATGGGAACAACAATAGAAAGATGTCTGCACCACAGATCTCTTCCCTGAGCACTGATGTGTTATGTGTTCACTCTTAAAGGATTACCTGTTACTACATGGGAAACTTGTTGCACTATTACTGACATCTGGTGGTGATTCCGAGAACTTTTCATAATTAATCTTTTACTTTACTGGATGGTGTTCATGAGTCAAATTCTTCTTTTAGGTTCCAATTACCAGAATCATGTTGCACAAATGGCACCAACTGTTGTTGAGCTTTCAAAACTGGAAAGCAAAGCTCAGCTACTCTTCCTAAAGAGACATTATGGGAAAAAGTGCCGCTGAATATAGACTGTGCTTCAATAAGATGACATTTGCATGGAGTATATTTAATCAGTAAATGATCTTGCGGTTCACATGAATGTGATTAACTAACATTATTTTGCTCATTAATAAATGTAAAAATAAATAAATGAAACAAAGTTTTCCATTTTTTCATTCGCTTATTATGACGTATTTAACCTGATAGTGAAAAGGCATGAATATAATGGAAGTACTCAGATCAGAATGATTTCTGATAGCACTTTTTTATATTGATTTTGGTATTGTTTAATTTATGTCGGAAAAGCAAGGGTTACTTTGAATGTCTCATTGAGCAAATATTTCACCTGTATTGATGCCGTGATTTTTTAATTTAAATATATAGCACCTGTTTGCATTAGCAAATTGTTTATACTCTTTATGTTACTACAATCCTGTGAGTGATTTAATTTATTAAATGTGTAAATATACTCAAAAATATTTTTACCCTACCAATCTCAATTTCACAAATATCTTCACTTTTCTCCTCAAAAATAAATTCAAAGTTTTCACTGAATTCTTATTATTTATGTTAGTCTACTAGCCAAGATAGGTTTTATTGGATGCACTGACTAATCACTGATACATTATTAAGCTTCACTCGGCATGAAACTCATATTTAGCAATCACCCTTCTTCAATCACAATTACTTTTTACCTCTATTTATCTAGTCCAACATGCCTTTTTTTTCTTCTGAATTTTCACTATTTGTCTTTACATCCTTACACAATATCCTTGTTTTAAACTCTCTTCTCTTTATGAAAGTTTCTTTGCCAAATTCAGTTCTTTTTATGCCACTAATACTTGGACCATCTTGATACAAAACTGTTCCTATAGAGGTTAACTGTTATAGTGTCTACTCTGTGGTCTGTTTAACTTAGCCTTTCTCTCTCTTGAGAACCACATTGTTTGTTTTGTTTACATTGATTCTAATCCCATGCTAGCATTCTTATATGTTCAGCAATAATTCGAACCCTTAGGGTATATGGTTATAGTAATTTAAAAAATAAAAGTTGTAAATCTGATCTTTGCAGCCATAGAAAAAAATGATATGTCTAAACATTCACTGCATCCAATCTGAAATAAATGTGTTTGAACTTTTCCCAATCGATCACCAGCTTGATGTCTGTATTTCAGAACACTGGCTGAACCCAAATGAAATTGCCAGCATTGATGGTTTTAACTTGATCTCATATTTTTGTAGATCAGAGCACTAAAATGGTGACGCTCAGATTTTTGTGAAAAACACCTCAAAATGTGAAATATTCACTGTGGAAACCCAAGCACGGAGCTAGATTTTGAGTGCATTTATTGTTTGGTGATTTAACTGTCACTATTGTGTGCGTGTACAGGTCACCTCTCTATTACTGACTTCTTCTCCTGTATGGTGCCAATTGAGTCTGAATTTTGATATGTACTTCTCTGACCATAAAGCCTGGCTATTGAAGTTTCTTTTCTGTGTTGAATTAAGTTCCTCTGAGAACATCAAATTCTATACTGTCAATGAATTAATGTCTCTCTCTGTTGGTAAATAATTTTTACTCTATGTACACGGTTATTACTCCTGTTTTCTTTGTTATTTATAACTATCATTTTGTATTCAAACTCCAATTGCATTTGTCTGTCTGGAATATTTGCGAGCAATGTGAGGTATTCCATTGATGTCATTTAGGAACCAAAAACATCAATCAATTGAATGCAACAATTTCAGAGCGTAAAAATCATTCGCCTTGACTGGGACTCGAACCCAGATCCCTCAATATCCGGTCGAGTGCCTGATATTGAGGGATCTGGGTTCGAGTCCCAGTCAAGGCGAATGATTTTTACGCTCTGAAATTGTTGCATTAAAATGCACATTAGCGGATGACTCCGTTAAAAGTTACTGTTGCGGCATCTCCCGCAGTTTCTTTGGAATTAATCAATCAATTGTATGATCATCCACAAATCTGATTTTCCAGTATTAAATTTGAAAGCTGTTCAAGATCTTATTTGAAAATCTCATAAGGTAGGCTTTTAATATGACTTGTAATTAAATACATTTAAATTTAAGAGGTCATAAAATGATATCACTGAAAGTAGTAATTTTATCCAAATATCGTCAAAAAATCATGAGAATTTCAAAATATCATAAAAATTCAATTTTGAAATAGTGCCTGCAATGTTTTAAGATGAACCTACCTGATGTAAATATATTTTTACCTACTGCTCATCGGTAATTTTCTAAAGAAGAAAGAGATTTTCGAAGTCGGAGAAATACATTTAAGTTTGTCTAGAATGTATGTCATCATAATTTCTAATTTAAATTCTTATCAACAAGAAAGGAATAGTAGAATATGGTTTACCATAACTTTATATTTTATACATGATATGAAGATTAATATTTTTTAATTAAATCAGTAATGGAAGACCATTAATGCAAAGAGTATGTGACCACAATTACCACAGGAATTTAAATGTTTTGTTTTCCACATGGCTTTTATTTGGCACGACCAGGGTTTTCTCATCAAGATATCAGGTACACAATATTACAAAACATTGAGTTTATGTAGTGCGATGAATAAATTGAGGGAAGGGTTTAAAGTTAGACCAGAAAATTGGCTAACGATAATTAGGTAGCTGGTAATGTGTAGGTGAGGGAAAGTATGGCTGGCTCTATGGAGATGGAGAAAGAACTGAAAGTAAAACACTGAACCAATTGCCACTGAAAACAATTAATTCATACATTGAAACAATTTTTGTTAGACTGAGTATCAATCACTGCATGAAAATTGGAGAAAGCGAAGACTTTCTATTCACATTGGTATTGGTGTGATATTAATGGAAAATTTGAGAATGGCTCTCATACTGAAGCCTGAGATTCAATTGAGAGCACCTTAACAGAAGTAAAAATCAACTAACATGAGAGGGAAGATTTTATTTAATAGCTGAAGAATAACTGCATTTACCGTGTGCAGAATGGATTCAATAATTATTACTGAATTATTAACATTGCTGAGAGAGATTATGATATACTATAAAAACTTTTGAGTATGCTTAATTCAAAGCTAAGTTTAGCACCAACCTAAAGCGGAGGACGTTGATTGCTTTTTAGAATGGATACCTTAAAATACATACACAATGTAATTCCAAATCATGATATACTCTTATTTATTCAAAAATTTTCCTTGAGAAAATGCACTCCCTCTCAATGTTTGCACATTGAAAAGTAACAACATTCATTTTATGTAGTATAAAGACATGTATCAGTTAATTATTTCTTGCAAAACACTTGCTAAATCCCCAAAACAAACCTTTTTTCTAGGATAAACAGTGAATATGAAATAATATTTTATATAATGCAAATTAATACAGCATCTTAACCTTGAATGGCAGCCTTGCACAGATATTTGTTTTTGGTGCACAATGCTGTCAGTAGCTAATTACATCCAGGGATCCTCCCTTCGGGGCGTAGAAGAGTTTACAAGCAGACCCAATATTATACCTTATCATCCAGGTGAAAATATTTCATTCATTTCCTCAGTACATGGATTTGTTACATGAAATAACTCAAAGTCACCAACCAATTCTTCCAGACATTTCAAGTGACGGTGACTAACCTCCTCTCCTGAAGGTACAAAGTTGACAAGGTCATTAAAATGAATATTTTCATAAATTAAATGCCATTACCTCTCTTTTCTAACTGTGAATAATGATATGTATCTTCCCTCACCAGGAGATGAGCAAAGAGCTTAACTGTAAGAGATTTCTTTCAAATCAATCCAAAGATTGACAAATATCATGAGACCAACCTATGACAATTGTGAGGTATTTTCATGGTTTCCATAACCATGTTTTCTTTCTCATGCTGAGCACTGATGGCATGACTACAGATTTAAAAACCACAAAAATGGATTTTCTCTAACTTTCAAGAAAGAATTTTATGACTACAATGTAATAAAATTTTGATTAGCTAATTTCCTAGTAAAGATAAATTTTATGAAAAAAATCCCTTTCCTGGTTGAATCCTAAATATAGCAATTCTGATTGAAATGTATGAATGGATTATGGGCAAAATATTGGGAGGTTACTTATTTTTCCAAATGATTTTATCACATATCACTCAAGTATTTGTTGAAAGCAAGCTTTAAAATGTTTTTTTTTTAAAGACTTAACACCATCATGAAGGAAATTAAAATTATACTTCTTGCCTTAGGCATAGTGAAAGATTCCATCAAGTATTTTAGGGGAATTGAATTCCTGTCTACAAGAATGAATATAATGGTGAAAACATCAATCCCTCTGCTAATGCAGTAGATGGGGCAGTATATCCAAGTTCCAGCAATTTTCAAAGAAAATATTTCTGGCCCAGCTCATGTTTATATTGTACCTGCTACTGAATATGACCATTTTTTCACAATTTTTATTAAGAAAATGTGTATGTATGCATGTACTTTTAATATAAGAGAATATTTTTAGAAAAATATTTACTGGGGCACAATTTTAAAGGTGGTTACCTAAATAAGGGGATGGTTATGGAATCTAATTTCGAATCACAGAAATCAACTTTTAACCAACAGCTTTTAATGGTCCAACAGGTCCCTTGATCAGGTTGCTACTTTATCCCAACTTATATCCTAAAAGTTCCCATTCCTGTGGCTTTCTCCTCTCCGTCATTCCATGACATGAATCATTTCTGATTGCCAGGCATTGGTCGACAACCTGAACCCTTAGAAGCAGAAATTTTTCATGTACAATGGCCCCTTAGTTGCATCTCTTCAAATTCCTTGAATTTTCATTTCATATGCTGGTCAACTTGTGATTTGTTAATAAAGTGATATCAGCATACCTAAAATTTGTTTCAATATATTGTCTTAGACATGATTCCAAACTGCAAATACACACCGACTGGGAACCCATTTCACCCAGTGAAGGCAGAAGGTATTAATTAATATAACAATTGTATTTTAGTTATTAAGGTAAATGGTCTGAATAATCATGATTTGAATAATTAATATTAGAGCCAAACATGTTGGTAAATATATTGGTGATTATTCCAGATTAGGATCATAACACCCACATTTAATACCTAATATTATACATATTTGTGTTGTTTGGAATAGGAATTACACAATGCGTTTCAATAAAAAGAAATAGGTATATATTTATATACACCTACATGGTTGGTCACTAATTTATAATAAAGTCACATTTGGAGCATCAAAACAAAATAGTTCAGTAGACTATTTCAGCTTTTGGCATATGCCATCTTAATAAAGTTAATGGAACACAATTATATTCATCACAATAACTGAAAACAACATTAATCAGAATCTACATTGATTTTTTAACTTCAGGAATAATTTTAATCAGTAAAATTACCCTTGTCCACATATTTCTACCTATTACTATGGCATGTTCATTGACAAAAGTAACTAACTAGCACTTCTAAATTACAGTCGTCATTTAATTAAGTAATTTATTCTAACCAATTTCATGATTTTTAAAAAATTATACACATGGCATAAGGTACAATCAAGGAATAGTTAGGTAGAAATCAAAATACGTACATATGCAATTCTTTCAATTTGATCAACACACAATTATTTCACCATTTTCGATGTGTTTTTTAACACATTATTTGACTTGAAACCTAATATTGGCCTTAATATTTACAAATTGTGAATAAGTTGCTTTTAAAACAATTTGTTGTGCAAAAAATTAAGAAAACTGACAAAAACCAAACATGAAACATTTAAAATTTCCAATTAGGCAGAGGTATTAAAAAAAAACAAGAATGATTGTCACAATAGTTATCACTAGCATAGAAACAATCATATCAATTTATCTCGAGTTCAATCAAAAAGTAATGAGTAATTATTTTTGGGTGGAACATGTTAGATGTCCAAAAAATCGTCCTAAATGGACTAGTTCAATTTTAAAAGTGCACAGCAATTAATGAAAAGTGCCCTGTCCAAAATACAATCATCTTGTCAAATTTAGCAGTTTGGCTTCATTCCTAATTGCAAGCAACCTTCAAAAACCTATACATTTTATTTAGCGTTTTAGGCTTAATTAAAAAGTTAAGCAAATTCCCAGATTATCAATTACTCACTAGTTGAACACAAACTTGCACATATATCTTCTCTTTGCCTTCCAAAAATAGATATGGCATACACACGATGAAAAATGGTTTACTTTTGCTGAGACATTTTAGAAAAAAGTCATCTTTCATTATGCATTGATAGTCTGCCCTTTGCTGAGGATCGACGTCTAGAGATCCTTACGTTCTCTGCTTTTCCTTCTTTACTCTCTTCAGCAACAGCATCTTCCAGGCTCCCTTTGTTTGCTTCATCTAAGTTCTTCTCACTAAGCGAAACTTCTTCAGAGACAATTTCTTTTTTCATATGATTTGAACACACAATACCACGCTTTGAGGAAAGTTTTTCATTCAAATGCTCCCGGCAAAATAAATTGGAACATTCCCCACAGTAAGAGGTTGCCTTTAAGCCACATATAAAGCAGAGATGTAGGGGGCACAAAAATTTACCTATAAAGAGAAATGCATGATCAGTATCAATTTCATCAGACTTTAATGACCTTAGTGTATATTTTTCAAGGCACATATTTAGAAAAAACATAGAACTAAAACTGTCATATCTTACTTCTATAAAAAATTTACAAGCATTACGTTCAGGAAGCAAGCTTTTACTAAGAAGGGGTTGATGATGGGCATATCAAGTAAAGACTTAAAGAAAAAATAATGAAAACCTCTATATTGAGCAAAATTTTTGCATGACTTGGACATTTGGTTATTAAGGCATGAGGACAGGCATAGACTGAAGCCTTTTGATAAGTGGGCCAGGAAAAGAATGGAAAAAATATAATGGGCAGAAGATACTGAGAAGCATTAGGATGCTGAAGACTTCGGTATGGAGGGGAGAATGCTGAGAAAATGAGGGCATTTTGGAAGGAATAAGCATGCTTTCACTTGTTCTGGGGTTACAATATCTCTCACTGAGAGCAACTATCTCCCTCCTAGAGATGGGGATGGCGAATGGGTGCTTCAACCAAATGAACAACCCTGTTGAGCAATTTGTAGCCCTCCAACTAGGAGTACATATCGGTGTACAAAATTTCAAGGAGTTTAATTAACATTGACTAAATTCATATGCTGTTTAGAATGCAAATACTTAAGATTAATCAAAATGAACAATGACTTTTTCCATCTCAATGAAAGTTTTAATGACATTCCATGTCACTAATTTTAACCAAATCGTGCTATTTAATTCTGAAAACTCATCAATAAAACCAGCACGATGCATACATGGTAAATGCTTGGAATGTTTTTTTTTTAACTATAACTCAGCAGAAAGTTCAAGAAAATTCTGTCAGAAATACACTGATGACTTCTAAAGGAAAAGGGATCTTATGAGATGACAATGTTGTCAGCCTATTGTGGTGTATTTTAATGAATACTCAGGAGAGAATTCCATATGCTGCATTATTTCTTGGGGAAACATTCCTACGGATAGCATACATACTTGCTAAGATAACATACAGCTGAATAAAAATGCACATTTAAAATTTCCTTCCCCATCTTACATGAAGGTTAGCCACTAAATCAGTAAAAAAAAGGCATAATAAAAGAAGAATTTCCATGGTAACCTCATGATAATACCATGAACTCATGAAGCGACTGAGGACTTGGATGAACATAACCCACGAAATGAAATGAGCCATCTTAAATTGAATCACATGGTACCAGAGCTGATGCTATGTAGAAGATACCCATAATGTTACATTTCCATTGTCACATCATGATGTTGAGAAATACCTAAATATCAGCAAACTAACCCAAATATCATTGGGTATATATCATCCTTATAAGTTCAAATATTAAATGGATTGAAATAAATCAAACTGGTATACATTTTTGATGATATTGATTTTAGTCTTAGTAAAATCACTCTCCTTTAACGAGTAACAACGTACGAAAAATATTGCAGTTCATCAATTCACACCCTTGACACATTCATGGTAGATGAACATTTGATTTCACCTTTCAGGACAGTCTTAACTGAAACATACCTTTAGGTTCTTCAACTGGTTCCATACATGAAGAATGATATCCCTTGCCACAGGTCTTTAGGGAACAATACACCAGTTCACCTCCATGTCCGCATGTTACGCAAACATTTGCAAGAATTTTGGAAGATTTTTCCAATTTCTTGACTTTGCCATTTGCCTTCGTCTTTTTTGAGGATAATGCAAGAGTCGTTTCAGAGTTTGATTCCTCTTGTTCACTCTATTCAAGGAACAAAATAATAATTGAATCAACATTATTATATTTATGCAACTGACATTTAGCAATGTCTAAACATTAAATCATGTAAAATAAAATAATTTCATGCTTTAACAGTGTTACACAACGTTTTCAAAGATAATACGCATCATGAAATACATTTAAATCCGCGACCATATATGGGACTTTCCCTCCCATGGACAACAAGCTTAACTTGGTGTAAGGGCTTTTGCACTCTGATTCCCCCTAGAGGTGTGTTGGCAGTAGCAATGATAATTGCTCCTCCTAGGGCCACCCATGTCAGATAGGTTAAAAGTTAGGAGCCAGATGAAAGGTGGTCCACACAGCATCTGTTTCTCATTGAGGCAGCTGCAAAGGCATCTGATCACAGTGGGGAGGCCATTGTGTGATGGTGTCATGTTAAAAACACTATTGAGGAAGGCAATGGAAAACCACCTCAATTATCATTCCCAAGAACATAATGATGGATACTTTTGAGAATATGAGTCCTGGCAACTATGAGACTCGGCCCAATCAGCCGTGTCGTGCCCAGCAGTGGGAGAGGGAAGGCTTCCGTGGTCGCCATCCCACCAAACCCTAGCAAAGGATAACCGACAGCAGCAGGACAGAAGACGCAGAAGAAGAACACCAAATTAGTAAGAATAGGACCTTGGAATGTTAGGACAATGTTGAGGACAGAAAAATTAGAGAATATTAAGCGAGAGATGGAAGGATCAACAGCAGAGGGGTGAGAGCCAGCAAGGGGTAGCCATAATATTGCAGAAAAAGATAGGAATAAGCATAGACAACATAGAGCAAGCAATGGATAGTATACCTGTATTACTAGTAAAGGTAAAAGCAGAACCGACGAACTTGGTCATTGTTCAGGTATACATGTTACCAAGCAATCATATGGAGGAAGAAGTCAATAGGGTATACGACCATTCAGAGAACATAATTGAGTTTGTTCTTAAAGGGAAACATTTGATAGTGATGTAGGATTGGAATGCAATGGCATGCAAAGGAAGAAATGCTGATACGGTGGGGAACTATGGTTTAGGCTTGAGAAATGACCGTGGGAAGAATAGCAAATGAGTTCTGCAAAAGACAAGAGGTTAGTCATCACCAACACTTGGTTTAGACACCACAATTGGCATAGGTGTACATGGCAAATGTCAGGTGACTCAGAAAGATATCAGTTACATTATATTAAGGTTAGGCAGAGATTTAGGAACAGTGTGATCAATTTGCAGTTTCCTGGGAGCGGATGCAGACTCTGATCGCACTTTAGTAGTCATGAAGTGTAGTGCCCAATTCAAAAAGATAAGGCAGGAATGGCAGGTTAGGAAATGGAATTCAGAAGTATTAACTGGAATGACAAGACAGGAGTATCAGTAGGAATGACAAGAAAGGAGTATCAGCAGGTTAGAGAAAATCTTGGGTGAGAGAAAAGGGCCGAGTACTATCGAGGAAAAATGGAAATACATAAAAAAAAGGGACAACAAAAGCTGCAGAAGAAACTAGGGGAACTGCCAATATAGGAAAAGAACAGGGAAGCCATGGATTATGATGAAAGAGATGAGAGATGATGAGAAAGATAGACGAGAGAAGGAAAGGGAAAAATGTAAACACAGAGTTAGGCAGAAGGAAGTACAATTAGTAAAATAATAAATTTAGACAGGTAAAAAATAGAGCAAATAAAGTTAGGTGAAAGACGCAGCGCAAGGATATGGATAGTTTGCAGGGGAAGGGAGAAATTGGTGCCATATACGCTAAGGTCAAAACACGATCGGAAAGTAAGAAGGGAAGACCTGCCTCTGTTAACAGTAAGAGAAAAGTCAGGTACAATATTAGTTGAAACAGAAAAGATCACAGGGAGATGGCCAGAATATATAGAAGATCTGTATGGTAAAGAACTTAGGCCAACAAGCTTAGACAGAGAAAGAGAATATAACATATATGAAGACGATGAGATAGAAAAGGCATTAAGGGAGATGAAATCAAATAAAGCTGTTGGGGGTAGACAATATTCCTGGGGAACTACTAAAAGGTTTAAGAATATGTGGGGGGAAGAGCCTGTATGGACTGATCCGTAGCATCAATGAGGAAAAAATTTGACCAGAAGACTTTGTGAAATCAGTGTTAGCTCATATTCTGAAAAGGTTAAGGCTACATCATGTGAGCAGCCAAGGGGTTGCCAGCTTTGCTGAGTGAATTGGAAATTTATTGCAATTGATATGGAATGAGAATAAACATAAAACAAAGGTTATGGGGTTGTCCAGAATGAGAAATGCTAAGCTTAAAATTAAAATAGGAAGGCAAAAACTAGAGCAGGTTGAAGAGTGTAGGTATCTCTAATTTGTTTCGGACCAAAATGGTCAAAGTAGTATGGACATAAGGAGAAAAACTGCACTAGGCAAAGAGGCTTTCATAAGAAGGAGGGAATTGATGACAAGGATGTTGAGTAAGCATGTTAAGAAAACGTTTGTTGAAACTTTGATATGGAGCATAGTTATGTACAGTGCAGAAACATGGTCGCTGAGGCAGGATGATAGATTTAGATTGGAGGCTTTTGAAATGTGGATGTGGAGAAGGATTGAGAAGGTGATGTGGACAGAAAGGAAAACAAATGAGGAAGCGCTAGGTATGGTGGGCAAGGAGAAGGAATATTGGGAGAAATCACATGGAGGCAGGAAAAATGGATGAAAAGCATATTGAATGACAATGGGATGTTGAGGGATTGTAATAGAGGGGAGAATGCTAGGCAAATGAGGAGAGGGCAGGAATAAAACAGGGATGTTGGATGAAGGAAGTATAGAGAGATGAAGAGGGGCCTGATGCAGAGTAGGATGTTGGGTTATGTTTTCTTTGGCGAAAAAAAATATTTAATTGGTTGTTGTGCACATGTAAAACCTACATTGACAGGTAGATTACCTAATAATAATATGGAGAATTGTAGTTTTTTTCCTGGTAGATGAATCTTAAAAACATGCAGCTTGTCTTTACCCTAGTCAGTACTTTAGATTTTAATAGCTCATTCATTAGTAATTTCCAACATATTAGCCTTTGGCTGACTACTGCTCTACAGAGGATTCAACCAACTAACCCTATGGCTAATATTAATAAGCAAGATTACAAGGTGTGGCGCTCATCTCAGGATAAATTACAATTTGAATTTCCTGCCATAATGTTTTTCCACTGGAGGTTGCGATTGGTATTCTTGAAAGCTATAGGCATCTAGTAAACAGTCATAACTTCAAATGGCCAAGATGTTATGCAAAAGTGCAGAGTACAATCGAAGAGCTGCTATTATCGAATGTGTTCCCGCTGGGCATTTGCTCAGTGAAATAGTTCAATTCTTTGGGTACCCCAGATCAACTGCTTACAATATTGCGGCTATGCATTATGCTTCGGAGAAGTCTGGGGAAGGTTTCGCTTACCCGGCGAGGAAACCTCATTGAAGGAAATGCTCAGGTGCCAATTTCAGAGGAATTTTGCAAATTTGAAAATTTTGAGGAATTTCGTGGAACCATAAATAGTAATGGTGGCCTCTGGGAGACTACTATGCCTTTCAACAGGGCGGTGCACCAGCTCATACAAGTCATTTAGTCCAAAACTGGCTCTCAGATAACATTGACATGTTCTGGTCAAAGGAGTTCTGGCCCCCGAATAGCCCGGATTTGAACCCCCATCACTATTGTGTTTGCAGCGCAGTCGAAAGAATTGCCAATAAGACGAGGCACCCTAATGTCACATCTCTATGCACTGCTATCGTAGAAGCTTTCGCGAATATGGACAGTGCTGTTTTTAAAGAGTGCATGCGATTCAGGATAAGATTGGAGGCGATCATTGCAGCTGTAGGGGGTTACATTGAGTAATGTTACACTTGACAGATACCACTACCTACGTGTAAAAGAATTTTCATTTTCATTTGTATTTTTTTTAATACATTTGTTTTAAAACAAAAGTTTCATTTGTCCGGATACAACTGCCGTACCCTGTAGATCTCACAATGAAGTAAGCCGTAAATGCATGCAAAATTTCATAGATTCAGGATAGGGTGCAGGTGTTTCTGCAGTCATCTCATCATTTGCTGTGAGACCACAAGAATACAAGGACAAATTGCCTGGGTGTTTCTAGATTTTCCAGACCAAAATGCAAAAATTTTTCTCATTTTCTTCCTTACTTACAACTTACAATGATCACGAAACCATAATAAATATGATTGATTGAAAAAAATTGTCTTACCCTCCACCAATAACCAAATTCTTTATAAAAAAGGGCCTGACAAAAAATTCCTGACTTTTCCAGGACTTTCTTTGTTTTCCACCAATATCGTAACATATTTTAAAATTCTCCAAGTTATAAAAACCACATTAAACCTTCATGTAACATGAATATGCTAATGTGATCCCTTATATATCATTACCCCATTTAATATAAGATGTATTTGATTAATTAAGGCCAGAGCCATTATACCAGTTGGATTGGATCTGAATTATGTGGGCTCGGGAATGGGAGCTGATTTGCTTGACAATTATTCAGATGCTGGTGGGACAATTAACTCCTCAAAATCTTTAAAAAAAAGCAAGATGTCACAAATAGATACAAGAGGCTTTTGCTTTCATTTTTTTATGAAAAAATGCTAAGCAAATATTTCTAAAGCATGTGATTCTTATACCATTATAGGATATGAAGAACTTCCATACTTATTGAAAGTAATTCCATATGGGAGATTCATGCCAAACTGGTAAAGTGGTCTTTTCTCTAGTACCAATTAGATGGTTCAACATTTCATTAAGATAATGAGCACACAGTTTAATAGCAATAGCATTATTCCAAGGTAGACTAACCTTGACTTTTGCACCAATAAATCGAACACAATTAGATGCTCCACAAAGGCAAGGTCTGCGGTCAGTTCCTATAACTTGGAGGTTGTAATTGAAAGTCAATTCAGTCCCTGCTGGAATGTCACGCAGTGCAAATAATCCCACACGTGTTTCTCCACCTACTGTCCACTTCTGAGTTTCACAGTTTGGATTGCAGGAGTGATTCATAAATCTGAAAATGAGAAAATTCATAAATTACATATAAAGCTTCATCCATTCAATTCCATGTAATTCAAAGTTAAGACAAGTAAATAGATGAACGTCCACACTGATTCATCCTGAGAATTCAATATTTGACCTCAGCACAAAAGGAAAATATGTAGTCACACTAAGATCTTTTTTCTTATCGAGTTTCAAATAATGCAAAACCTATAAAATTTCAATCTCCAAGACAGAAATATTTATGGCAAACAGAGCTACCATCCAATAGCTTTTCCTGATGAATTTAAACTCTCCATCCTATTCCATTTATAGCCTATCTGGTGGAATAATGAATGTTTTAAAAATTCATGATTCGCATTAGTAGTCAATATGGAAATATTATGAAAACATATCTTACTAACTAACACTGCAAATAATGAATTAAAACATCAAGTTTTATTATAAGTGAAGTCATTATTTATCCCAATACAATAATTTACAGATTTTTATAAGAACATACCTCCTTAAAAAGAATGGAAAACAGGATTTCAGTACTGACCTGGACAAGTTTCCTTTCGGTCCAGCGTCCAAGATGTGATCCTTGTCAATGGTTAAAAAGTAATAGTTTTCATCCTTGAGACGATGCATACGCTCGATACGCCTGTGGCATTCGGCTTCATTGATCATTTCTCCAACATATTCAACCACGAAATCACCCTGTGCAATGTCTGCCAAAGTCTGCAAACCCCAACCACGACCTTCAGTACGGCATGTGTTGAGTGGTGGATACTGTCGCTTTTGGAAGCGCTGATTACCACAACGATCTCCGGCACGACAAAGACCAGGCATACATTCCACCATCAACATCCTGCAATAAAAGAAGGGGCTCACGGCATTCAAATCTTCAAGTAACTATAGATATTGCATTCACCCAATTCTTTGGGAAAAAAAATTAATCATTGTTTCCATGATAATCAGGACATTGTTTTTATTATTAAGTTTTGATAATCAAAAGATTAAGCTTTATCAATGAATTCCAGCCCAATGAAATGCTTACACTAATACTCACGATGAGCCATTAAAATTTCTGACAAGATAAACAAAATTAGAAAAGTAAAGGAATTTTGATAGAATTAAGAACATGACATTTACCAACTACCATTAAGCACTAAAATATTAACATCTCAGCATTCAGTCGTTTGCATGATTGTCAGTTTGATAGTAAGTCCCAGACCAAAAACAACAAGGATTGAAGAATTGGTGGTTTTGTTGCAGTCAATAAAGTTAATTGCAAGCCTTTTTCTTGGCACCGACTTTTTCTTTCTCATATCTAATCAAAAAGATTAGACTACAAGAACAGATCCTGTATTAATTGATAGTATGAGATGCGATCAAATATTTCTCTCTGTTTTCCTTAAAAATGTAATCATAATAATGTAAATTACTTGAATGAGGGCTATCACTATAGCAAAATCAAAGTACACCAAATTAAGTCTTTTAGATATTTTGTGTTTTAACATTGTTCTAATATCGAAGGTTCCTCAACAAAAACTACGAGGGCTGTTCAATCAAATGATCATGCATTTTTTTAACTGAAAAATTAATTCTGGAGATATTAAATTTTGTCACATTCTTAGTTTAATGTGTAATGTATACGTGGTACAAGATTCACCAATTTAACTCCAGTATTGCATTTGCACTTTTCAAAAGGGACTTAATGACAGGGACGTTGAGTAGAGATACCAACCAAAAGACTAGTGATAACTTTGATATGGAATGTTATTATATATAAATATGGTCATTTAAGAAAGATGATAGGCATAGACGGGACACTTTTGAGATGTGAATAAGCATGGAGAAGGTGAATTGGGCAGAAAGGAAGAAGAGCTATGCATAGTTTGTAAAGCATTGTTGTCAGGGATCCAAAGGGCGCAGGATAAGTGGATGCAGAGCATTTTAATAGGCGATAGACTTTTTAAGACTAGTCGAGGGGAGAACATAAGGTGAGTATGGCGAGAAGAGGAATAGGCATGCTGCACAGAATGAAGGGAGGTAGCATGTATGCAACATTGAACAAGTTTAATGCAGTGAGCGATGTCTGGTTTATTTTCATTGGCGTGGCTAAGAAAGATAGCAGTGTTCAGTTTCTGTCCATCCTAGATATACCTTAAACTGAAGATAACCAATAATAAATACATCAGCGGCATCTACTGTTGGTTGAAACGTTAGGTTTGCTCATGCCTACCATGGAGATAACAAGTGATGCTGAATCCAGGACAAATTGCCAGCAAGGCTTATGAAGTGTATGCTCTTCCTAATATCATGACTAGAATATGGTGATAAATGCTTAAAAAGGGGAAATAATCAATTTAAAGAATGTCACAGTCACTCCTAACAGAAATAAACATTAACACCACTGTGACTATTGTGAGATAAGATCATCCAATGGCATTAAGAGTGAAATCAGCAGTGAAATTTCACTGGGAGCTAATAACACATTGGTGACAAACATTTAAAGGAGTTGTGTTTGTACTAAGAGGGTTTTGAGACCTCATATCCGAACAACTGGATGTTTTCATGCAGGCTTGTTTAAAGTTGAAGTTACAAGAATAGGAGTTTCTTTCTATTGATATCACAACAGATGAACTTAGGCTACATCATTTTTATTCTGAGAGCAAACAGCAAAACTCTGGTGTTGGATCTACGTCATCACCAACAAAAAAAAAGAGAGCTTAAGTGGTGCCTTCAGCTGGGAACGATATTGGCATATCAATTTTTCATAGAAAATGTAGAACTTTACTATAGGTGTGGAATCAATGGTTGAGATGATTGTCCTCCACCGTAATATTTAGGTCATAAAAGCCCAATCATTCATTTTTCAATATTCAGGTAATGCTGCATTGGCATATTGTACCACCAAAAACAACTATCAATTGAGCATACTCAGGGGATTGACTGAAAATTTTCAAAGGTCATATAAATTGTATAAATCGATGTTTCAGAGCAAGAGGCTGGATGCTGCACTACAACAATCACACCACAGCTGGACATCACAATGGTCTTGCTAAATATCTAGCAAAAATGAATGTGAAGTCTGTTTCTTGCACTCCTTTTAGTTCAGACTTAGTCCAATGCGACTCTTATATGCTCAACAATGTGATGGAACACCTTTATGGACAGCATTTTCAATTGCCAGAAGCAGGCAAATGAAAACTGATAATATTTCAACTTTCAATAGCTGCCACTGAGGCAATACTAGAGTCAAATGAATGAAACTTGTAACAAATATGCGTAACATGTTAAGCTAACAATATAACAAAAAATTAAATTTTGGTTCAACATATTATGTAAATTCAATGAACTACTATGCTAAATGACTTTAGTTCTATGAGAAAACAACCCTAACCTGTTGAGACAATTGGGTTCCTGGCTGCATGGTTTTTCAGTCTTGGGATCACAATCACACGGGGTGTAGCTAGCATGAACACTTTCAAATGGCTTCACATCTCCAACTGGCTTATTCATTTTAATCCTAACGAATCGGGGAGGTTTAGAACTATTATTTCGTCCAGCTATATTAGCTGTTTCCCAATCAGCCTTCCTCTTCGCATGCTCTTTATAAGAAATTGATGCTTCAGCCAATGCTCTGGCAAAGAGTGCATCAGTTCCAGATTTTGGTGCAGCTATCTTGGCAGAATCCTAAAATTTAAGAAATAATTAAGATTAACACCAAGAGCAAGTTTTGAATGGAATTTTTAACATATAAACCATTAACACAATACAACCCGAAGGTTGGTTTGGCAGGTGATGATAAGAGTTTACCCAGTACTAAGCCCAACGGTGTGTGAAATTCACAAATCAGGATAGGGGCCAGTGCCTTTTCATGCAGGTTTTGGTTTCCCAGGAAGATCTGGTACCCAAAAAATCACATAGCTTGGGTGGAACTGTAGGTGCCCAGAGAGGCTTGCCTGGGAATCGAACCCGGGCCCTCAAAAGTCAGTAGTCCAACGCTCTACCCCCTGGACTATTGTGACTCACATTTAACAGATAATACGCAAGAAATATGTATTATATGAAACAGCACATGCCAAGAATTGGAACAGTTATGACAAATTTGTTATTCAAAACATGTTTAGATTTTAGCCTTTGTATTTAATTCTCACCACACACAACAAACCATACAACGACAAGTAATTAAGTTTTCAAACCAACCAGTTTAAGCAGATGGCGTAGAGAATTTGCTATGGCTTAAAATGAATAAACATAAATATTTAATTAAGTAAGGTAATAATTATTATTTGAGTGGCTCCAAAGTCCATCATAAGAATTAAAAATATTAAACAGGCCTAGCTGCAGGGGAAACATTTAAGAATATTTTTGGGCTAAAATACAAACCATAACCAGGCAACAAAGATATTGGAAACCACAAGTTGGGAGAACAAAAAAAAGAGGAGCTGTGAACTAGGATTGCCTAGCTTTAAAAATTACAAAAAAAATAGGCTCATTAGAGAAAAAATAGGAAAGTTTAATACTTACACCATCTTGATACAGAAATGCTCGTCCGTTATTGACCCAGTAGTGATCATGAGACCCAAAGAATCGCACTGCAAATTCACCCAAAGAATGAGAAAGATTTTCCACATTTTTCGGAATCTCACTAGGATACAGAATTTTAGCCGGCCACCAGCGATATCTGTTCCGAGTAATAAAAAAGGCAAGAGGTCAATAAATGCTGAATATATCATTAAAAAACATGAGCATCATTGGAGCCCTTAAGTGAAATGTTGAACACAAATTCATCATTGTTGACAAAATGACTCAAGGGCCTTTGAGATTCAAAGTTATTAAGCAGTGTGACTGCTTATTTTCTAGATTCCAGTTCTTGATGTTGTCCCAACAAAAATGACCTTTATAAACATAACAGTTTCAGGCTTAACTTAGTGAATTCCTTCATGATGAGGGTAAAAAATCACAGAAACTTAACACTTCCACACACTTTTAATGTCCTACGACCATGGTTTCAATGCTGTGAATCATCATTCACCCTCAACATGACCTTTGTCACCTTATTTTTCTCATAAGTGTAAAGAATTTGAACATTTACATTTTGCAAAATCTCTCATCACTCTCCAAACCACTTTTATCACTGGTGTATGGCCTAATATAGCTTTGGTTTTTTCCAGGGCGTGCACACATTTTAGATGGCCTAAAACCAAACAAGGATAGAAAATGGTCTCATCATTGTTCTCACCAAGAAATTCCATATCGTTAAACACATTCTTAAAGTTTCTGAATTACAAGAAAATTTTCCTGAATTGTGGGAGAAATTGAGTGATTTCCAAATTTTCCTGAGAGAATAGCCTAACAGATAAAAGCATTACATCCCAAGGAGCTACAATATACACAGCAAATTAGCAAAATCAATTCATAAACTCACCATGAAATCCAATATAATACGAAAGTACCTGTTTTCAAGAAAAAGCTGTTCAACCCATTAAAATATAATACTCTACTCTGTAATGGATTTCTGGAATTGCCACATTTATTCTGACTAAACCAAATAATATGTAAAAATAGAGGTATATTGGTATGAATACACATATAGTATTCTTTCTAAAATTGTGAAGTTTATATCTGACATGTCCTACACTTGTGTATGGGTGAATAAGCACCAAATCTTCGGAAAATAAATGCATTATTATTATTTATTGGAACTGTCTAAAGATGATGATCCCCCGATGGCCTCAATTCCTATGACATTGATGCTAATACGACTTTTCCAGCACTCTTTTTAAAATGATGCTGTACCAAAAATACTGATGTTTAAAGGAATCACCATTTAACCTTTGCATTTGTAATGGAAGCTGATTGACATGAGACAGAACCCATAACTCCAGTTAGCCCAGCAGCACAGATTATGGTGAAGCTTTCTCCACACTCACTATGACCTAAATACAAGTAAACCTAATGGTCAAATTCGATGACATATTTTTCAAATTTAACAATATTTGAGTATCTCATTACCACTCTGATAAAACTCAAAATTTGACAAATAGCTGGTATGGTTCTCAATAGATGCTAGCAAATTAAATACCTGAAAGACACCAAAAAGAATCTGACAAGGACTACAAAATGAATTGCCAACTTGTACTCAAATGTTTTTATCCATTTGATCATGGGCATGCTAACATGTCTTGATCAATACTTTTGAGTGGCAAATTTTCTTTTACAAATCCAAAACCACAGTTGCACCTGGAGGGATCAATTCCACCAAAATTTAGCTTAAAGATCATTAAATATTATTTTGAAGTCATGGATACCTAAGACATTTTCCTTACCTGCCAAGCTTAACCCATACAACCTCTCCATACAATGGGTATCGGGCTGAGTCACAGTCTTCACAGATGTATGAGCCCTCTGGAGCGGTGATGTTAAGACATTGTGGATGAAAAGAGGAGGGGCATCGATCACAACAAATCAGGGATCCCCCCATGGAACAAATGAAACACCATGAAGTATTCATATGGAAAGCTCCCTTTTTGGGAACTTTATAGTGCCTTTGGCAGATTATTTGGGATCCTGTTAAAATTTGGCACCCTGCTGGAAGGCAAAAGTCTCCTGCAATGAAAAAAAAGATAATTACTCTTTAAAATACATCAATGTCAAATTTAAAGCTGAAAGAGGCAAACATGACAGCAACTGATAACTTGATGTTGCTAAGCTGATGTGATTAAAATAATGCTACACTTGACGAGTATTGCTTGACTGAGAGCCTACATTGGATTTCCAAAAAGAAAAATATATAAATAAGCTAAAATATGACCACAAAATATAAATTAGTGAAAGGGAGTCAGAGGATAAAATTGAAAAATGTGATCACTACCAAGGACAATTCGCTAAATTTATTGCCTGCTCTTCCAGAAAATGCAAATGCAGACACTACGGCCAAACCGAATTGCTGTCACCCAAGTAGAGATAAACAATATTTTTTTACATAACATTAAGTGTCATTAAGCATATGAAATCGACATTGTAAACAGCTGCATCACTGGGTAACCAAGAATGGATCAAAATGCATAAACGAATTTTAGTAATAGGTTCTGCAATGAATATTTAAAATTCTACTATGTTATGATACTATGCTTTGCACAATCAAGGATCACATGATCAATGATATTAATTTTAAAAGTCTACTTTCACCTACTTTTGTTTTTGATTGACAAAATGAAGAGCAAATGGGTTTCCCATAGGGCAATCCTCATCATGTCAAAGTTGATAAATCTACATAGTAAGGCAATTCAAGACTTTTTTTAAAGATGTTAAGCAATTGACACTCACTAACTAAAGAACAAGGTAAAGACAAGAAAAACACAAAATCGCTTGTCTGAAATTTTGCAAAAATGGCAATTCATAATGGAACAAAAAAGAGCACAATAATGCTATTTTTTTCCTCCGTGACCGTGCAAATACTGGACTGACTAGCCGGGCTGAACCAGAATGAGGGCCAATGAGAATTTTACTTTCATCAAAGCCATATATATTGTAATCTCCTGCCTTTCTTTCATGCTTGCTTACCAGAGTGATAAGTTGCAGGGCAGCGGATGCATCGGACAAGCTTTTCAGCTTGAGATGTATGCATACGAGCATCCCTTGGGTCATCAGAAGCACATGTGTGGCAACAATGTGAAGGACACGTGAAAGTTTGTCTAGACCACCATGCCTGTGGCCATTCAGGAAGACATTCTTCATGATAGCAACGGCCACATCCGTGTTGATTACATCTTTTTCTCTCTCCCTCCTTCTTCTCTTGGTCCTAAAGGAGAATGAGTCACTAACAGAATCCATTGCACTGACAATATCTTTGAATTTTCATACAACACATTTGACAATTTAACTGATTGTGGGGCAACTTATATTAATAATAATTCCTAAATAACAAGTAGTATTACAACATGATGGCACCTGAGTTCTGGAAATACTTTCAAATGAAATAATAATAGTTTATTAAAACACACTTTTCTCTCCTTAAAATTAAATTTCAAAGCTACCAAGACATCACACAATATCTCTTTGTATCACTGGTTATTTAAGGGTGTCTTGGTAAATTCAATAAAAATGTATTCAAATTGAGTCAAATAGTAGCATGTGAACAAAATAATTGGGAATACTGACAGGTTGATTCATTATAGAAGTATCGCACTCCTACTTGATCGCTGCTATTCTGAAAAGGAGAAATATGAAAAAAATTATGTAACATTTTCAGCTCACCTTTTTCCAGCAAGAGTTGCATGGTGCCATTTCTCCACTGACACAGTTCCCACACCTGAACTCATCACTCCCATCTGTGCCTTTGCTGTCCTCAGGAGCACATTTGAGGTGGAAGAAGCGAAAGCAAGGCCCCCGACACTTCAACACCTCACCTCCAGGTTCCTCACACTGGACACAAACCTTATCGGGTTTTAGCCCTCTAAACAGTCCCTTACGCTTGGATGCAATGTCAACTCGGCTCATCAACTTTCGGTTCTTTACTTTTACTTCGCTCTTTGTCAAGTTCTCATCCTTGCTGGTCACACTGTCCACTGTTTCAGCTTCCAACGATGCAGCTTCATCATCATCGCTGACTTTATCCCCATTTTGGATGGCCTCATTGCCTTGGCTCTCATATCGGGATTTGATGCTCTCATCCAGCATATCCCAACGCTGCTGCAGAACGGACTCAATGCCATCATTCTCCAGATCTGGGAATTCATCCACAACACGGTCACGATACTTTTCACTAAAAGCATCAAAAGGGGTCATCATTGGCTTAATTTTCCTGCTCTTTTTCCTGTATCTGCTACTTTTCTCTTGCTGATCGGCCTTTTCGCCATCTTTTTGGGGACTTTCATTCTCAGAGGAGCTCAATGACATGCTCAATGGCCTTGGCCTCTTCCTGTTCTTTTTAACTGCTACTCTAGGAGTGGAGCTTTTGGATCGCTCAAATTTATCTTCTGCCTTGTTTTCCTCCTTGAGGGCATCAGAGTACTTGCTTGAAAATATTTCCAATCGCTCGGCACTGAAATAGCCAAATTTCATAGTTTTAAAACACAGGAGCCCTAGAATTCATGAAAAATGAAAATAATCAGTTACTCTTGCATTATCGACAAGTAACAGCTCTGAACTTTTGCTTACCGCCTTAAATCCAATAGTTCTTCTGCTTCTAGAACAGCTAATTTCCACTTGGGAATATTTCTAGTTGAGACTTCAAAGTCTTTTTTTCTATTCTATAAAACAATAGAGAGGATTGCTATAAATCCAAGACATAATATTAATTCTAAAAATAATACAGACTATCAATTCCAACCTAATACATATAAATAGTACATCATTTTACATTAATTCTCTAACAACATTATTTTGAGGAAGTTTTCAAATTAAAGGTTCGAGAATCTAGTTCCTTCGACTCAAAAAGGCCTTTATGCTACACAAAACTTGGGTATTCCCAATATTAAATGATACAAACAAGATAACCAGAACACACATATGAACAAATAACTTACAGGATGCTCTTCAATTAACTGCAAGTAGTCTTTTGAGCCATTAAAGCTGATCATCTGCTTGCTCCTTATCCAGCTTCTTCTAGCATTATCACCAAAGAAGCGGACATGAAAGTGGCTCATCTTCATTTTACCAACATCTAAAAAATTGTAAACACAAAAATTTTGTTAGCTACATTATCAAGTCACATTAACTAAATTTAACCATTTATACTGGCAACACAGACTAAATGAACAAAGCATTCCTTGTAACAGAGTAATGCAAGTTAATTATTATCATGCAGATGTAAGTTACTTTCAATGTGTACTCACACTGACTTTTTATATAAATGCCCTGTTCTGGTTCATGAACAACAATACTAGGCCAAAATGGGTGACCTCTGATGTGACTCCAAACCAAATCTCCTACCAGCCATTCACTAGAAGACAGAGGAGGTACTGCTGGATCTACTTCTTTGGAACCTTCATGGAGTCCATCCTCAGGTTCTGATGGAGGAGCAGTGGCACTTGATTCAACCCCAGAATCACTTTCTTTCTCAGCCATGGCCTCTTCATCTTCTTCCATGAATTCCTGTTTAATAGCCATTGGCATTTCTTCACCATTCGACACAGGTGTGTCGCTTTGAGATGTTTCCTCTTTTATGTTAACTACTTCAGAGTCCACAGCATTGCAATTTTCTGCATCAGTTGTCTTTAATACTGTACTATCATCAACATTCTTGTGACAAATCTGTTTCCTTGCAGGCAAGTCATCATTTGCATTGGACGTCGTCTTATCAGAGGTAGCTACAACATTTGATGATCTACTAAGCCTCTTAGATGGCAAATTATAAGTGCATCCTTTTTTAACTGTATCAGTGGAAATCCTAGGTCTACCACGGGTTCTGCCCACTTTTTGGGGTATTGTAGACGATTTCTCACTTTCAATAGGAACTGCATCCATTGACTTTGGAGTTCTAAAAGGACTTCCTCCATTTTCAACATAGCTTTTGGTCAATACTCTTCTAGGGGTAGCGGTTTTCGAACCACTAACTATACTCTTTTTAATGCTTTCTAGGGCTGCCTTCAGTTTTTCTCCAGGGCTTATTTTCACAGGGCTTACTTTTTTAAAACTCTTCAATGAAAGCCTCAATGATTCGTCTTTCTTCCTTGGGCTGCTTTGTGGACTGTGTCCCAACAGTGCACCTACTTTCTTATCTGTTGTTAGAAATCCTTCAGTTAAAGGCTTTGGTTTATGAGTTCTGCCATAACGGCTTCGAATTGATATGTCTTCATTAACTTCACTGCTATTTCCATTACATTCAAGAGGGCTCACTGATAACCTAGTAATCCTACTTGATGGTAGTTCTGACACTTCTGGAACCACAGGTGTTGTTGGCGCACTTGATACTATATCTTTATCAATTTCAGGTGGTAAATGTTTGGAAAATGCCTCTTTAGAAATTTCACTTTTCGGCGAAGAGCCCACCACTAAATCATCTGCTACTTCATCACCGGTGTCACTAATTTCCGTATCTTTGGTGAGTACATTTGATTCATTCTCAGAGTTGTTAGGGAGGATATTGGTAGCTTCGTCTTTGGAATTAATCTCTGAATTATCAATATTTGAGTCTTCAGGAATGTTGTTTTCACAAGGATTTAGAACTTTAGATTTAGAATTCATAAAGTCTTTGTCAACCGTATCGCCCTCAGTATTTGAAGTCGATTCTGAAACCAATTCATCATCATTTTCACTTTCTACCTTCGATGAATTCGATATCACCTTTTCTGTTTCTTCATATCCAGAATTGATTGGAGATTTTAACATATCCATCAATTGTTTGTAGTCTAACTAACGTATGTAACCTAACAGATAAACGTTAATGACGCTGAAACAAAGAAGATGGACACTCAGTCAACTACTCACATAAATGAACAAATATCAAATGTTTTAAAATTATTCCAACACTAAAGTTACGAAAAGTATGATTTCCTTATAGGGCATTAACGTTATCAAAGGAATTATGCCTGGCTTTCTCAACTTTGTGCAACGCATTAATTTCCATGATGAATATTTGTTAAAAATTAATTTAATTTCGTGAGCCAACATTCACTCTATCACTGCCAATGAATGAATCAACGCCATGAACGAGGCAAAAAAACCATGAGAATATAACCTAAAGAATATTATAATGCCAGCACAAATCCAGCCTTCAGGCTGATATAAAAATTCATAAATACATCATTTAGAACTCAATATTTAATTACTACGAATAAGTACGCATCTAATTCAACCCTTAACTTCTAATATTGCGACATAGATAACATATATTCATCCTTATTCATGGGAGTACCAATGCTGCTAATTGGCGTTTTAATAAACGTTCACTGTAGTCAATATTATACTCACATTCTTAGCATATTTAATTCATAATGCTTTTACAACATTATTATAGATGGATGGATGAGAAATACTTACAGTTTGCAGGATAAAAATGGAATTCCCACGCTCAAAACGTTGACTCCATTAATCTCAGCTTCGGTGGTTCGGCTACGACCAAGATATACAGCGCCCAAAGCCACGACCCATCGTCTTCCCGCGTTATTTTACTGAACTTTTATTGGCCGGTTCAAACTTTAAAGATTGCATTCACAATGAAGATAGTACATATGATAATAGAATTTTATTTTTTTTAACATGCCAGTATATTTTCGTTCTTTTATAAATCTTTGGTGAAGCTAGCTATTTTTTTTTTAATTCTAGGGAGGTGATGAAGTGGCAAGAATAACAACAAATATCATGAATATTTGACATCTGCATGGGGCCTTTTAATTCTACCAATTTCGTCAGCTATATATTTTCTAAGAAAAATCAGTTTCTCTTTCATCGCCAATACCAATTTTAGCTAGAGTGATGAATTGCATCTTTTTCACATGCAAGCCTTCCCATTAGCTCTCTCCTCGTTCCCAAAAGTTAGTAATATTAAATTGATTTAGTCAAAGTATTTTGAAAATCTTTCACCAACATTCTACTCGAACACAGATTTTCTTTCCATGTTTTTATTGACGTTTCTGGACTAAAGGAATTACCTCTCAGGGGTGTCATATTTGATTTTTAATTTGCTGGTAATGAAGTGAACAATGGGCTCAAGCGGCGAGGCTTCCTGAAGATAATTCCAGAATTTCGCTTTAAGCAAGAAAAATGAAATTGATAGAATTCATATTAAAGAAGTACTACCAACAATCTGAACGCTTTTATACAAAGCTTAGGTGTCACTTTAAGAGTGGCTACTGGCGCTTTGGAAATAAACCCTACCTACATATTTGGAGTGAAACCGCCTTTCCCAGTAAAATAAATATTACTGTTGCTTTCTTTAAAATTCACAAAGTAGTTGATCAGTAATATTTATCTTAAATTGATCTCTTGAAATTGGAGACAACACATTATATCTCGGTAAGCAGCAGTTTCTCTGATCTAATTCCAAGGCAGGTAGGTGAAATGAAATTGCTTCAGGGACTAATTAAGTCAAGTAGTTTATTTCCAATGACAGTCTTTTACACTAAAAGTTGATTATGGTACCTATTTGGATTCATGATTCCGTTTCTGAATGGTTAGAAAACCTATACTTGCAAGAAATGGTAAAGAAGTCGGTGATGAAACTTGGAAAAAATGTTTTCCACATATTGTTAGATCAAAAGTAATTGACAATGTTCAGGATTTCTGTAAACTACAAGAATTTATAACACTCATGATAAAAAGGGGATTCACAAAACACAAGCATTGCATTGGATAGGTAATTAAAGGAAAAGAACATTTTATGACAGCAACATTAGCCTAAGTACATATGTTATACGAATTACTTTGATGAAACAATTATAGACTATAAAGAATCAGAATGTGATAACGGACAAGGATTAGCACATGAACATGATATTTATATAATGATACACAGATCACCTATATATATTTTTATTGCCTATTAAGCCAAATACAAATCCGACAAAAATTACAACACTGTGAATGCCTCATTAGCTTGACCAGTAATTAGCACACTCCTCACAACCCCCATGATCACAGGTTTCTGTCCCACCTCAGGTGTGGGTGACCGTTGGTTCAGATGATGTGCCATATATGGGCAACTGGGATACCCAGGACTGGAAACCTCGATCCAGCAGAATAAACCATGGAAATATAAAATTATTCAAACTATTAAAACGAGCAGATGGAGAAGAAACATGAAATAATGTTTGTTTTCAGGCAAAATTTACAAACACCAATCCTGAACATCAGATTAATACTGCAATTTTCATGATGTTACATTCCAAAGTGGATTGAAATTGATGTCTCTTGATGAATACATAAATGGGGATTTAATATCTTCACAATCTAATTAAAGGAGTACGAAGTAAAAATCATACGCTGTATTTCTACGACAAAAGTAAAAATTACCTTTCTCCATATCTACAAGCCAATGTTACAGCCCCGTTACGCATTTAGCTATAACAGAGTGATTCACCACACTTGGGCCATATTCTATCGCAAACCCCTTTCCTATCAACCTTTTTAACCAACAGTATTTGAATTTGATGATCTTTAATGGTATGTAAGAGCATGGGGATGTGTAAGTACAAAATCCAAATAGACACCATTATTATTTTTCAACCTAGTCTCCTTTAGGAATATACTTTTCATGGTACGAACTCAAGTTCATTGGACCCAATGAAATAATGTGGTGTCAACCTAGCCAAATTAAAATAATAAATAGGCATTTGTTTCCAAAATTATCTCCTATTAGGCTTTCTGCGATCTATTTATTCACATTGGAGAACAAGCAGTTGTCGGTGGGAGTCAAACTGGAGAAAAGAGAGGATGGGAAATGAGTTGAAAATTTAAGTCAAATTTGCTCTCCCAACTGTAGATGAGTGAGCTAGTGCACTTTGGAGATGGCAAATGACTTCTGAGGCCCAATCGTGGACACTTCAATGTTAATTCGGTATTCAAAAGTTCTGATAACGATGTACCTGTAATAAATTGACCATTCATTGACCAGAATGGTCCATAAATTATTGCTTAAGAATCCCAAAAATCTATAGCCATAATCTTCCCAGCTGATAAATCGGTCTTCGTCTTCTTTAGTAAACACTTCCCACTATCAACGAGATCCTTAGTTTCAGGCATGTAGTTGTGAATTTATGTTTCGCCCCGAGTGCCGAAACGATGGCTTAATTCCAAGACACTGCTGAAACAGCTGCAAGCCAGCCTCGAAACATGTCACACAATTTCGTCTTTGGTTACTTGGGAGCAATCTTGGCACATACCTTGTGATCGGATTTCTCAGTCAAAATGATGCAAAATATTATGTACCTTACTGACATTCCTACAGCATTATCGTACTGGCATTCTATTTTCTACCACCAACTGGATTTTCACAATTTTTTTAATGGACTATTGGCCTCAATGGGGCGCCCAGAACGCTCAGCGTCACTTGACCTCAAGTTCACTTTCGGACAAATTCGAAATTTTTGCAGTCACACATATGTCATTCTAATCAAAGGCGCAGATTTACAATGTTTATCAAATTTCTCTTTGAAGGCGATCTGCCTTTAATAAAATAATGTTCGAGCAACACACAAATTCTCTTTCATTTTTTTTTTGGAATTCACTCGACATATCCTACTGACACGAACGCTAAACACAGTGTGATAACAATCTGGCTGAAACTAAAATCCGAGCACAAGACAATTAATGTGAGACCTAACGCAAATACCGAAACAACAAACATAGCCGCATGCTTCGCTGCGTGGAATTCACTTCCCCGAAAGTACGCATTACGATCTTCTACTTTTTCATCTCTCTCTGCTCTGCATTACATCGTAAGGGCAAATGGCGTCTTGTTTCTTCTGTGTATGGTAGAACAGTATGTCAGTATCGTTAGTTTTAGCCGACCTAGCGAAGATAATTACATGCAACTGAGTACATTCGGTGCATGATTGAAATCCTTCGCCTAAATCTTAATCACCGAAGAATTATTTCAAATTCAAAGAGTTTTATTATTAAGTCAACCCAATACTTCAAAAATGTACGAGCTAGACGAAGGTAAGTTTTCATAAGTTACTACTATGAGGAAGACATTCACTTCTGTATAATGTGCAAGATGTCAGAGTTAATCTACTAAACAAATTAATTCTTCGTTTCCTCTAATTACCTACTTAACCATTTCTAGAGCAATTCGAGGAAGATGATGGCGAAGAAATTTCATCCGAATTGTGGCAAGAAGCTTGTTGGATTGTCATTAACGCATATTTTGATGAAAAAGGTTTAGTCAGACAGCAGCTGGATTCATTTGATGAATTTGTTGAAATGTCAGTGCAGCGGATTGTCGAAGATTCTCCACAGATTGACCTTCAAGCGGAAGCCCAACATACCTCTGGAGAAATTGAAAATCCTGTAAGTTCCTCTATATCATTGTGCCTAAATGCTCATTTTATGATCGTGACGATGAATATGGATTACGCTATTTTTACTTAGAGTGTAACATGGCGAACGGGTGACAAGACGTGTACAATTTATTTCTCATTTAATTTCAGCCGCGGTATTTACTCAAGTTTGAACAAATCTATTTATCCAAACCCACGCATTGGGAGAAAGACGGTGCACCTTCTGCCATGATGCCAAACGAAGCCAGACTTAGGAATCTTACTTATTCAGCGCCTTTGTATGTTGATGTAACAAAAACAGAGGCTAAGGAAGGAGAAGAGCCGATTGAGACGCTATATCAAAAAACGTTCATAGGTGCGTGGAACATAAAAATTATAAACCTGCCGTGTGGTTTGTTATTGATGTTTGAACAGCGGGTGAGAGAATATTTATGTGACCACAAGTTTTTGTATGTTTAACTTTTAAATTTTTAGAATGAGTACAAACCTGCATTTACTCCTGTATTATACCCTCATTTTCCCACCGCCCCTGCTTCATAATAACCTTTCAGGCAAAAAATCGACTAAATTCTTGGTTCTCATTCATGACAGTTAAACTACCAAAATTTGGAAGAGAGTGACATTGATTTCAATTGAGTTACTACTATAGGCACATGAGATCACTGTTTCCACGGGGACTTTCCATTTTCCAAAAAGATATGGTTGCTAGTTCATTCTTCTGTAGAGAGAGTGGTTTCCGCTGAGATTTCCTGTTTTTAAAAAGATATTGTTTGTAGTTAACTTTAATTATGTGCCTATACTTACGATATCTGATTAGTGCATTTAGCAAAAGTGATTGCTATAATCTGGGAAAGTTTCAACAGAGTAATCGGATCTATTTCTATACTTCTTAGTGAAGACTTCTAACCTAGCTACTGATCACATACAGTTGGCAGTGAGTGGTAAACCATGCCATGCATATTAATTTTTCATTTTAAGATTAACAGACTGAAGGCATTCACCTTGGGGGTGGTTTTAATGTCAGGTAATTCAATAGAGTCGTGAAAATTGAATAATAGAGTGCATTCATCCTTGGCATTTATGAAATGGTGTTCTGAATAAAAATGGAGAATATGAATGATATAATAGTTATTTCGTATGGCATGTTAGTCATTGATGACATTCTATTCTACAGGAAAAATACCAATTATGCTGAGGTCACTGTATTGCTTTCTGAGTGGCATGACTGATCGTGATCTCACAGAGTTGAACGAGTGTCCCCTTGATCCTGGAGGATACTTCATCATTAATGGATCAGAAAAGGTAGTCTTACAGTGCTGTATTGTTGTATTGAAATTATGACTTAATCATCTCCTAATGTATTTTGATTTTAATATTTTAATGCCTTGTTTGAATCAGGAAAGCTATTATGAGCTCTATTTTTGCCATAGTTTATGCTCTTGCTTTTGTAATATGCATATCTCTGTAAATAGTTAAGTTATAATAGTGGTATTTAGTTTCAATCCTAGGTTTATAGTTAAGGTGAGCTAAATATTCAAGATACAACTTTATCACCCAAGCATCAAAAACGCCAATTACATATTATTACTACTATTTGAACTTAATACATCTGGTATACCCTAGACTTAAATTTATCTGTTCCTTCCATGTAAATCTAATGCTGGTATTTCTTGACATTAATTTAGTGAGAAAGGAAATATATTTACTACAAGCGAATGTAATAGGAGAAGTGGAAAAAATAAAATTGTGCCATCATTGATGATATAGTCGATTCTGGTGGGGCATAATGCAATGCGGATCTTGCTTTGAAAAGTTTAATGAAACATTTTCAACAAAATTAGGGTTTATATGAAGTATGCAAAACATTACTAAGAAATTAAAAAATGGAGAAAAAAGAGAGAAGAAAAAATATTTTCTTTTATGCTAAAAAAGTACCAATTCCACTGAAATTAGGAAACTTATAAGGGTAGTTAGAAATCAGAGAGATGGCATCAGTGCGTGTTGGCACTAGTTCAACTTAGTGCATATCTTTAAGATGCATCCAAGTCTCAATTTTTTGTTTGTAATTTTAGGTGCTGATTGCCCAAGAAAAAATGGCCACCAACACAGTGTATGTTTTTAGTATGAAAGATGGCAAGTTTGCCTACAAGGCCGAGATTAGGTCATGCTTGGCACACTCTTCGCGACCAACGTCAACGTTATGGGTAAACATGATGGCCAGAGGTGGTCAGGTGGGTGGTGCTCAATATTATTCCTTATGCATGTCTGTGAATTGTGTGTAGAAAAACAAGGTTTTTGTCGAAAACTCCATGAGAACACATCACATAATGTATGCCAATTCAATGATTTTTGGGGACCTTGTTGTAGCTGTGTATTTGGAGCAAGTGGAAATTATATCACTTTTGCCTGCTAACTCTTTCATATACATAAGAAATTTGCCTAAATGGCCTTTGTTTGATTACCATTTAAGGTGATAAAATTAATTGGCATGCATAAATGTCTCACTACAAATGAAAATCTAGACTCATTAATTTCATACTTGGGAACGAACAGTGTTCAATTTTTTAAGGCGTTGATTAGCATCTTTTTTTAGTTTGAATTTTGTTTGTGATATTTAAAAAATTATGAATTTTTTTTGCAGTGTCATTAATGATTATATTTATTTTTAGAGCATCAAGAAGTCAGCGATTGGACAGAGAATAATGGCGATCTTGCCATATATTAAACAGGAAATTCCCATTATGATTGTGTTTCGAGCCCTGGGGTTTGTTGCTGACAGAGATATTTTGGAGCATATTATCTATGACTTTGACGATCCAGAGATGATGGAAATGGTAGTGAACTTTATCTAACTATGATTGTTTTATTTCATATCCCCAAAAATTAACATAACCTGAGTTTAAATGTGAGTTTTTAGAATAATGACCTTGATTTGATTATATTTGGCCCTTTCGATCAGCAGCCGAAGTACCTCAGGGCTGCCCCATGTTAAAAAGACTCGATAATTAAAATTATATTGTAACTCTGGTAGTTGTGTATTCAAGATTTTTACAGGTATTATATCAGATTTTTACCTGTATAATCATTAATGCTTCTAGACCAAATAAAATAAAAATGTGGAATGAACCCAAACCAACTCTTTGTAAGACATATTATGCTTACGAAACATATATATTGCTGTATTGTCCAAAGGATTTATAAAGTACTCACATTTCCACTTCCATTTATTTAGTCTGTACTGTAAAAAATATGTATGTGACTCAAAACGTGAGCACAAACTGAAAGCTTTGAAATTGCATAGCTGTGATGAATTATGAAGCAAGATGGAAACCAAGGTATCAAATTCAAGTGTGCATTATGCTTATTACTATGATGGTGGACTATTGACAGTCAAGTTGATCGATAAAATAGACTTTTTCAAGTAAAGGTATTTTGATGTCAAAATTATCCAAATGTTGAAGTAAATGAAGTCCAATAACTGATGTTCCTGTTGTTGTTGGCTCAAGCCTATTACGTAGATATGTTGCCCAATTTTACGCTACTGGATAATTTATATATTTTTATTTATCATAGATATGTTGAGTTGTTGAAATTGTTACCTCACATTCTACCTCAATCTTCTTGTCTTATCCACAGGTTAAACCTTCTTTGGATGAAGCCTTTGTCATTCAAGAACAAAATGTGGCTCTTAATTTCATTGGTGCCAGAGGTGCCCGACCTGGTGTTACGAAAGAGAAGAGAGTTAAATATGCTAGGGAAATTTTGCAGAAGGAAATGTTACCTCATGTTGGAGTGTCCGATTTCTGCGAAACGAAAAAGGCATACTTTTTGGGGTATGAATTGAGTTCCATTGATACTATTAAGAAATTTGGGAATTCATATTTATGCTATTAATGGAAGTCTATCATGCTGACATTTCTCAGTAGTCAGGTGAAAGTTTAACCTTCTTCATCAGTTCTTATAAAAATATTATTTTTATAACAAAAGGTACATGGTGCATCGTCTTCTTCTTGCTGCTCTTGGCCGAAGAGAATTGGATGACAGAGATCACTATGGAAATAAACGTCTGGATTTAGCTGGTCCATTGCTAGCCTTTCTGTTTAGAGGGTGAGTTATCCATTGCTATTGGCCCAATCGGAGATTAATGATGATCTGATCCACTGCCATTACCATAACACTATAGTTTGTGTAACTTTTAATGTGTAAATTATTAAAATCATGGGCTGTTTTGAAGTTTCATTTCATCTGAAAATTAAGGTATGCTTAGAGACCTGCACTATTTAATATTCTTGTGTGCTCATTTTTAAAACAGTTATGTGCATTGTTTTACTCATGAAGTACATATAACTGGTTGTCTATTCCTTATTTTATTGGCAATTATGTGCTTTATACACATAATGAAGAATTTAAATTTTGATGATAGTATTGTCCAATTAACAGTAATCGAATTGATCAAATCTTAATCATGCTTTTCATTTTTACCTTGCCCAGTCTCTTCAAAAACCTCATGAAAGAAGTAAGAATGTATGCCCAGAAATTCATTGACCGAGGTAAAGATTTCAACCTGGAGTTGGCCATCAAAACGAAGATCATCACTGATGGACTTAGATATTCACTAGCTACTGGAAATTGGGGAGATCAGAAGAAGGCTCATCAAGCAAGAGCTGGTGTATCCCAGGTATTTAGTGGTTTCATTTGTTCCAATTAAATCACAGTACAGATAATCAATAAAAAATTTCCACGTGTCTGGCCTTCTTCTTTCTGTGTAAGCCATGTTGGGAAAGGGATGAAGTAAAACATTTGAAAACTAAAATACTCAATTATGATTCAAATTTAAGTAATTAGATATGTGTGTGTTCAAAAGTCTTGCAGAAGTTTTGATGATTGAGGTTTGAGCTCACCTTGTTGAGTTTTTAGCATGTGAAATTCACAAATCAGGTTGGGGTTGTCAGTTTTTTCCTCTAGCCACCTATGGTCAATAGCCCAGCACTCTACCCACTGGACATAGTCCAGTGGGTAGAGTGCTGGGCTATTGACTAGAGGACCTTGGTCCAATTCTGGGTTGTGCCTCTGGGATCACTCGCTCTTACCCAAGCTGTGTGATTTTACGGGGACCAGATCTTCCTGGGAAGTGCAGGGAAAGGAATTTGTCCTGTACCTAGATGTGTACATTTCGCATGCCATTGGGCTTAGTACTGGTTGAGCTCTATTCTCACCTATCAAACTAACCCTCAGGTTGATAACTGTGGTTGACATGTGTATATGAAACTTCAATAAATTAAAACCTGGAGTTAAATGTCCAATGATGGTACATGGATGGAAATGTGTAATAGATTTGCAATGAATGATGGATTTCTACCAAACAAATGCAAAATGAAAAAAAAGATAAAAAAACACCGCACACAAATTAAAAAATGAGGGTACTCAATCAGAGCTAATAATATTTTTTGCCTACCTCAGCTTTACATAATAACTGATACAGGTCTTTGGTTAAATATTGTATTTAAGTGTGGAATTGAGCCTTTTGTGGAAACATTTTGAGGTGATAAATGTAGGAATAAATCATAACTAATAGTTTAAACTAATGATTATTCATTATTGTTTAAATTTATGATTGGTGTTGTAGCAAGGCCAAAGGTCCCTTAGAATGTTAAGATCTTAAATTAGGGTATTGACTCAAAGCAATATGAACCATTTTTCGAGAGCCTGCTAATGGGTTGCAGTCACACCCTTCATGCTCCCAATTAAGATGCCTCCTGATACTGGACTAGATTATGCTGTATTTTATTCTACTGTGCATATTCAGGATTGGAAAATTCAATGTCAAAATTTAAAAAGTGGTAAGAGTTCATAGATGATTATAGCATAATTCATTCCAACAAACTGATTCAGCTTTTCAAGTCTTTAAGGTTTTAAAAAGGTGAAAAATTTAAATATAGTGTGTCAACCAATGGAAATGAATAATTGAAATAGCTGTCACCAATAGCAATTTTGAGAAAAATAAAGTGTAATCGATTGCTGTATTGATTTAATAAAAACGGTAAACTCTCGATAATCCATGTCTAACTTTCTAGTACTTCAAAATTTTAAGAAAGTTACAATTGTAAAGATAATTAAATGCTTTGAAACTTTGTATGCTTTATGAAAAATACAAGTTTGAAATACCTCTGCTTTCTTAATGTTTTATTTTTACAAAATCAAAAGTTTTCACTTTTATTTAATGTATTAATTTAAACATTGCTGTACTCTCTGGACTTTCCCATAGTAGTTTCTATCACATTCATTAGCCTTGAGAATTCCATATTCTCTTTTGAGGTGAGCAAATACATGCTTTTACTATGTAAAAAATGTAGTCATTAGCTGTGTAAAATGTATTATTTTATTCGGTATCATTTGAAAAATATGAATCCGCATCAGTGATCCTTATTTAACATTTGTCCTTTGCTAGTCGTTTGTCTTTTCCTGTATACCTGATTGGTTTAGCTTTCTGAGGAAAATACCGTGACTGTGTTCTTGTAAATCTATGAATTCACCTTTAAAAATGGCTGAAAAATGAAATAAATGTAATTTCAGTTGCTAAAAAACTGGAATTAATGACATGGAATGAAAAAGGAGAGTTTCTGTATATGTATGGGTTTATATCATGATCATATTATCCTTGTATTTTGGATACATTATCCATGCTTCATCATGCATCCAATGACTCAGATAATCAAGAGTTAACTGTATATAAAATAACTGGTGCAAATCATGTGAGAGTCCAGATTCTTTGCATCCAGTTTAGTGAGGGTTAACCGTAATGCGCTCCTACTCAGGATGGCAGATAATTTTCTTCTTGTGTTTGCTTAGGTGTTGAAGTATATGTGTTATTCAAATCTAATTTGAATAACTTTTATGAATTTAAAAAGACATTCAATTTAGAAATTGTTATCCATCCATATCACAAACCCTAATGAGATGTAACTGCAGAATAAGTCTATTACTTATATCCTATGTGCTCTTGAGTGAGAGTGAATTTTAAGTTTCATTTTTCTATTGGTTTATCCATTTATTTTAGGTGCTGAATAGGTTGACATTTGCTTCTACATTGTCACATTTGAGGCGTGTCAACTCTCCAATTGGTCGAGATGGTAAACTGGCCAAACCTCGACAGCTTCACAACACACTTTGGGGTATGATATGCCCTGCAGAGACCCCAGAAGGAGCTGCTGTGGGTCTTGTCAAAAACCTTGCCCTCATGGCTTACATATCTGTAGGATCCCAACCCTCACCCATACTTGAGTTCTTGGAGGAGTGGAGTATGGAAAACCTGGAGGAAATAGCACCATCAGCAATTGCTGATGCTACCAAGATCTTTGTTAATGGTTGCTGGGTTGGGATTCATCGTGACCCCGAACAGCTCATGGCAACGCTAAGGAAATTGCGTCGTCAAATGGACGTTATTGTGTCAGAAGTGTCAACGATAAGAGACATTCGAGACCGAGAAATTCGTATTTACACAGATGCAGGTCGTATTTGTCGCCCCTTGCTGATTGTTGAAAATGGGATGCTCTCACTAAAGAAGAGACATATTGAAATGTTGAAGGACAGGGATTACAACAATTATGGGTAAGCCATCACCATTGAGCATGCTTTTTGATTAAGGAATATCAATTGTTGTTACGGCATAGAAGTCATCATATAGTAGGTCTGCTGATCCCTCTTCTCATCCTTATCCCTCTACTTACTTCCCTACAGGGGTTAGGTGGTAAAGGAGACTCCATAGTCTCAATCTCGCCCCAAAATAAAAACACAATTATATATCTAACTGTTCTGAGATAGCTAAGAAATCAAATAAGAAAGGTTACCAGTGTACCCCTACTTCCAACAATTCAACAAAGCTTGCTGCTATTTATTTAATTAAATGAGATAACTTTAATGTCAGTTAAAGCAGCATATTCAGTCCCTTTCTCATCATACCAACATGGAGCAATGCTTTAGAAGACTCATTATAGCACAAATTTATGTTTATAACTTAAGAAGGTAATTAACAGGGAAATAGTTTTTCAGCTGATTAAATGTCTTTTACTGTTTACGTATAGATATGAGATGAAGTGATTGGAATAAATGGGAGATAAGTTAATGCGTCTCACTGGAACCAATGGATAATCTGCCTATTGGGCAAGTGGATGTCGGATAATAAGTGCTCAGCTGTAATATAAAATGAGTCAGGGTTAATTGTAACGGTTTCCTTTTGCTTTCTTCTTATGTAATTGGCATGACACCATCACTTGGCTGCATTACTAGTAAAATGGCTGTGTAACTTCAACTACATCAATACACTACATGCACTATCTTTTGTCAACCTCATATCTGTTGATCGACTTGGTGTTGTTGACACTTAGCTGGAGAGTTTTGATTTCCCATGATAGATCTAAATGTCACTGAAAACTACATCATTCCATTGCCAAACTTGTAGTACATATAATGTATTGAGGGTATGAAAGAAAAATAGTGCAATGGTTGAAATTTATTGCATTTTTATAACTGACTGAAATGTTGTAATCATTGAAAGTTTCTTCAAATAAGGGTTTCATTGATTTGATATCTTTTCCATCCTTAAGCCACCCTGAGTGATACATCATCTGATTACCTTAAATATCACTCAATATCATACGTCTTGATGGATGGTCAGTGAATAAATCTGTATGTTAGTGGATTGGTTTTGACATTTAAAACAGTGAAGTGAAACGGCCACAGACCAGTTCACTTCAGTGTGGATGCCAGTATTCATTTTTGCATCCTGTGGCGTAATTATTCAAGCAACAAAAAAATTAGATATTTTCTCTCTTTTCAAGGTGGCATGTGCTAGTTTCGAGTGGTGTAGTGGAGTATATCGACACTCTTGAAGAAGAAACTGTGATGATTTCAATGTCACCTGAAGACTTGCGTCATGAGAAGGAGTATGCATACTGTACAACATTTACACACTGTGAAATCCATCCAGCCATGATATTAGGGGTCTGTGCTTCCATCATTCCATTTCCTGATCATAACCAGAGCCCTAGGAATACCTACCAGGTAAATATTCATGCTGAAAGTAAGTGTTATAATTTGCCAACTTGTCTCCTTTTCAGTAATGAGGTCACAGTTGAATTTTTATTGACATTATTGTTTTGTGTTAAGTTAAAAAGTTAAGTATTAACCAATGTTGCTTGGTTTTCAAAGGAGTAAATTGATTGTTACTTCACCGCATGCCTTTTCACCCTTTTAAAAGTGTTTGATATTCATCAAATGAGTACTGGTTATTATTCTGAAGGCTTTCACAACATGTAGTTGGTGAAGGGTTCATTCTTCTTCCGGTTACTTGGGTAGCAACAGTTATTGGATGTTTTAGTGAGCAAGAGACGGGATGGAAGTATTAGCCATGTTGTAACAAAAGAGGTGCAGAAAAACCAGTAGCTGGGAATTTGATCACATAACTACCCTGCCTAGAAGGCCCTACTAATAAATGCATTAGTATGCTTACAGCTTCTCAGATGTTGAATCACCTCAGGAAAGCAAGGCCCAATGTCAGCATTAGAAAAGAATGGATACCCTTAGCAGTTTTCCCCGAAAAGGACCAAATCGAACTAAAATGAATTGATAAAGAACCCAGACCTGGCCATTGAAATGACCTAGGAGAATGTTAAAGAAGAGCCACCTTCATACACCTGTCTGTTACAGAATCAGCAGAGGAAATAAGGAAACTGCTAATCAACCATAATGTGGAAACAAGTTTCTTCGCAATGAAGAAAATTGGCGGCATCATTCTGAAATCTAATTATCACATTGATGATCTATTGCATGTAAGAGTGTTTGAAATTGGGGAAATCCTACTTTGCCAAAAGATTGAGAGAAGGCAATGGAGTGGAGAATTCAGAAGCGAGCTTGCTGACATTTTAAATATCTTATTAGACCATGTCTACTAAATTTCAAATGATAATATTGGTCTGGAAAAGCTTTACACTTACCCTTTGAGTGCCAACATCACCCCAAGTGCCTCTTTTTCAGCGGCTATAAATATAAATGATGATTGATTCAAATTTTCATGTTTTATAATCTTTTTTTGGCCTCATAATATAGTTTGATTTACCATATTTCCATCCCATATGATACTTTTCTAACCCCAAAAGTTGCTCTAAAATTAGCCTTCATCTTATGATTTGGAGGTACACAGGTATAACTTTTGCCTATTTGCGCAAGGCGATTTTCCAAAATAATTCTTAAGAATATTTTCCTGCATCAGGCATAGAAAACGGTTGCCTTATTTACAAATTGCAATAGTGGCAGTAGTTTTAGGCAAGGCAACCGCCAGCTGAGGCCATTTGCACCATTAAGAATGGATGGGAAAGGAAGGGGGGGAGAGAAACCCGGCATCGGCATTAGCATACTCATGTTGTAAGGTGCCAAGGAATCCGCAGTTTAATGTCCCATCTGATGGACGTTGTACTCGGTCAAAGTGCTCTACGCAAAGCATCTCAAGTAGGGATTGGGATACCCCTGAAAGAAATCTGCTGCCTCCGGGATTCAAACCTTGGCCCCCACGGAGGGAAGCTTGTATGTTAGCCACCGCACTATCTCGATCCCTCTAAATTTCAAAAATATCTATTCAGTCTGTAGTAGTAAGCAACAGAGTTTTACTTCCTAAAAAACTTCTATAATAAATAGTATGAAGGCGATTCGAAAATTAAGGTGTCCTATTTTTTTATCATGAAAAATCAAATTTATTCTTAACTTTGTGTACATATCAGGAAAGGCTGAGCAGTTAGCTATTTTTCTACATAGTCGCCTTGACAATTAATCACTTTTTGCAACCTTGTAACCAGCTTTTTAATACGGGCATCGTACCTTCCTCCCACCGTGTCATGAAGCCAGCTGACGATGCTCAATTTCAGAACATTTTATAATGTTAGATGAAAAAAGGATTCACCATTATATGTCAGAGATAAATCAGTACAGACAGTCGGTTTGCTGCTTTATCTTTCAAATAGTTGGTGTGAGCCGATGAATATGTGCCGAATAAAGTGAAATTGGTGCCATCTGTAGAGAAAGTTTGGTTTTATAGGATTCTGGTGGGGTGGTGCTCATAGATTACCTGGGATGAGGCAGGACTATCTCCAGGGAATATTGCATTTCACTCCTGGACCAATGTAAGGGTGCTATTCAGGTTAAACGGCCACATCTGCCCAAAAAGAAATCGCTCTTTTAAAATAATTCACCAGCATACACACTTAAGGTTTTGTTGCAAAACTCCATGACCTTCACTTTGGGAGTCCTTCCTCATGCGCTCAATTTATAGGATTTTGCTCACCATGCACTGTATTTTCCACTGTACATGCTCTTCCAAAACCTGAAGAAATGACTTGATGGGCAGATATTCTCTTCAAATAATGAGGTCAGATGTGAGATAACTGCTTATTTTGTGCAGATACACAAGTGGCATCATACTGAGGGTTTCAAAAAGTTGGAAAGTCATTAGTCTAAATTTGTTGAATTTTAAGGTGACTGTTTGCGAACTAAAAACCATTTGTTTTTAAATCTTGTGTTTTCTTTGTCAGGCCAAGAACTGGTTGAATGACCCTCATGCACATAGTAGGGAAAGTAAAGGATGTGGTTGTCCTTTGGGTAGAGTATGGTGTTACTGCACAAATATCATGATTCTAGGAGATGCCTTCAGACACCCTCAGTTTCACCCATTCTGTGTGATTTTACAGGAATCAGATATTTCTGGAATACCACAGGTGACACGGGAAGGAACTCCCTCCTCCTACCATGATTTGTGAATTTTGCTCTTCATTGGGCTTAATAGGAGGTGAACTCCACCCTTACCTTTTATCAATCCAACCTTAAGTTCCATTAAGGTGGTTGTCAGGGAAAGTTTTGATTAGAACTACTAAAGGAAACTTTTGACAAAATATGGAGACTGCAATGTCACTCTGTATCTGGGAGAGGAGGCATGGATCATCTGTTAAAACTTCAGCTAGTACTGGAGAAATGTATGGACTTGATGAAGAAAGTTTATTTTGCATTTGTCAGTTTGGAGAAGGAATAGAATGGGATAACTTGAGAAAAGTTGTGAAGTTTTGAGAAAATGACCAGTTCATGAATTGTATGAAATCGACTTATGAAAGAGTGAACAGAGTGATTGGTTACCAATAAGAATGCCATGAAAAAATAGTGCATAGTGTCACGGTGGCTTTTCGGTGGTACCCCAGAGGGAAATGGCATGACATGAAAATATTATAATGGATTGAACATTATGACAGTTTTCTTTTAATTTCTGATGTACCTCTTTTTGTTTTTCAGAGTGCTATGGGTAAACAAGCCATGGGTATTTATATTACAAATTTCCACGTGAGAATGGATACCCTTGCTCATGTACTTTACTATCCGCACAAACCCCTTGTGACCACAAGATCGATGGAATACCTTCGTTTCCGAGAATTGCCTGCTGGTATTAATTCAGTGGTTGCCATCGCTTGTTATACTGGTTACAATCAAGAAGACAGTGTTATTATGAATGCTTCAGCGGTGGAGCGTGGATTTTTCAGGTATTTTGAAAAATATTGTATGTTATCTAATGACTTAATTTAGAAGTGGTTTGAAAAATGTGGTGATGAATAAATGGGCACATATTTTTCCCCAACCTCTTCATCCGTTGTTTCCATAACATTTTTTTGTTCTGAGTAGAATCCTATGACAAATATCTTATCATGATGTAGAACCACAACTGGGAAATGGTGGCCTACAGAGATATTTCAGATATCTAAGGTCAACTGCAAAATAAAACTGACTAACATCAAATGTTAGTTTTCGTGTCGGGTCATCATTAGTCATGATCAGAATGTTGTGGTAAATTCAATTAGCAAAGCTTAGTAATCAAACAAAACCTACCAATCGTATAACACTGTGGGTTCAGAATGTTTGATGCAGTCTATAATGAGTGTTTCAATTTTGGGAGGGTAATCTGGCGTGTGTACATTCTTATGGTTTGTTAAATTTATTCGAGAAACATGGCCATCAATTGGCATCTCAAATGATTTTTAGAGGTCTATTCAAGTCTCATCAAAGAATTTTTCAATATATTTCCCTGAAAGTTAGAAAGATTACTGTAAATAATTTCTACAAACACATGCGATGTCAGTCGACAAGCGATACTTGCTGAAAACACTGAATCATTAATAGTCTGAACCTTTGTTTTTTGAACTTTTTGAATTTGAACCTGAACTAATATGTTAGATGTTATGCTCATTTGTCCCACCAAGAATATAAGCATGCTCCCATGATTTTGCTTCTGATCAATTAGAAGGTGATAGCAATGAAAAATTTGATAATTTTACTTTGCAGTTTATTGTTGCACCTGATGCTAGGGCAAAGCATTTCAAAGTTTATTTTCTCTCTTCCCTGGCAGGTCTGTTTTCTACCGTTCATACAAAGATCAAGAATCTAAACGTGTGGGTGACCAAGAAGAGCAGTTTGAAAAGCCAACCAGGGCTACATGCCAAGGCATGAGAAATGCTATTTATGATAAACTGGATGATGATGGAATCATTGCTCCCGGTGTGAGAGTCTCTGGTGATGATGTGGTTATTGGAAAGACTATTACCCTTCCTGAGAATGATGATGAGGTTAGGAAACGAAATAATCTATAGCGTTTGTCATAGCATGGATAAACAATGTATACATATGCTAAAGTTGTGTCAACTTTGCTGATTTTAGCTCGAAGGCACAACCAAGAGGTTTACCAAAAGAGATGCAAGTACATTCCTGAGGAACAGTGAAACTGGTATTGTGGATAAGGTTATGATCACTCTGAATTCAGAGGGGTACAAATTTTGTAAGATCCGTGTGAGATCTGTGAGAATACCTCAAATTGGTGACAAATTTGCTTCCCGGCATGGACAGAAGGGAACCTGTGGTATCCAGTACAGGCAGGAAGTAAGTGATATATGTGTTTTACTTTCAAATACAAGGTACAGTTCAAATTATGATCATTTTTGACTAGTGCAGGCTTATGCTGTAACTACTCCACATTCATTCTGTACAAGCTGGTGCACCAGAATGTATGGAATCTGATACTATGCTTGTAGTAATAGTTTCATTAGGTGATATGTTTTCACTGCAATGAATACAAACATAACTTTGGTAAATGTATGCCCTGGGTGTCACTTTGTTGCTGGTGCATTCTAATTAATTTGATTAATCAATAATTTTTATGACTTGGGTGATGATCTTGTGACTTATATTTTAAATTATTTTCAGGATATGCCATTTACATGTGAAGGCTTGACACCAGATATCATTATTAATCCTCATGCTATCCCATCTCGTATGACCATTGGCCATTTAATTGAATGTCTACAAGGAAAGGTAGGTACCATTCGTATGGTTTTTTTAAAAGAACTGCTGCTAACTGAATTTATGTGCAGGTTTCTGATGGAAATTTTTTAAAGAATATTACATCCTTTTAATTTTGAATTAATTAAAAAAATAAGACATCATTGTTTCATGTGTGAAATTGTTTTTATAATCTATGCATTTATTAATTTTTATGATGCTTGTTCATGTAGGTTTCTTCGAACAAGGGTGAAATAGGTGATGCAACACCATTTAATGATGCTGTTAATGTGCAGAAAATTTCTTCTCTTCTACAAGAGTATGGCTACCAGCTTCGTGGTAATGAAGTAATGTACAATGGTCACACGGGTCGCAAAATTAGTGCTCAAATATTTCTGGGACCTACATACTACCAACGTCTTAAGCATATGGTGGATGATAAAATTCACAGTAGAGCCAGAGGACCCGTACAAATTTTAGTCCGACAACCCATGGAAGGAAGAGCAAGGTAAAGTATCAGAATGTCACTTGCTGTAGAGAATTCTGCATGTTTTATTGCAAGATAAGTTTCCATAAAATATTTACATTCCCTTTAAAGTTCATTATATCGAGAGTAATATTTTCCTTTGTTAAGGTTTTGGTATTATAAGTATGATAATTTTCATTGCTATTGTAGAATTGGATGTTGGCTTTAATACTGATGATGGTTTTTTATATATATCAAGGAAAAATTTTGGGCTTGTGATCATGCATGCGAAATAACCGAGTAAATTAGTAAATTAACCTGTTGGTAGATGTTTTCTCGGAAAAGAATAATTTTTAAAATAAACATTCTTCAGCCAGAGAATAGCCTGCAATGCACAAAGATCTTCATTGAACATGATATGGAAGGAGGTGTAATTACCGTTTGTGACCTTGTTAGCTTTTCAATTTATTGTTTACATCATTGATCAAAAGGCATAGCATGAGTAATTAAATCAGCTATTTACAAGAAGAATTAATGATATGTTGCATCAATAATTTTGTGAGCATAAAGAGTGATTGAAATTAAATAATATATCATTCCACTTAAGGCATGCTGCAATGTTATGTATCTCTATTTGCATCAGTCATACAATCAGAGGAAACTTATTTTCTCTAGCAGAGTACTCAAATCAAATTGAATCACTGAAGAGAATCCTCTAAAAAAGTCCTAATGTCAAGTTTAAGACATTTTTCATTTGATTTCCTATTTGTTCATTTGACCTTTTCTTTCCTTCTCAACATCCACATTTCAAAAGCCTCCTATCATCTTGCTTCAACAACTAAATTTCCAAGCTGTGCAAAACCATGCTCATAACCAGTTTTCAATAATCTTTTCATAACCACCTTACCTATCATATCTGTTATCAATTCCTTGCTACTGTGACCATCTTCAGTCTAAGACCCTTTCAAAATACATTAACTCTTACACTAGGTCTAGTTTTTGCCTTGATATTTTAATGTTTCACTTAGCTATCATCTTTCTTGAAAACCACATAACCTTTGTTTTCCTTACAATGAGTCTCATCCCATACCTATCATCTTGATTTTTTATTGTGCTGATAAGAGTGGGGCTTGTTCTGATTAATATATCTTAAGGTTTTGTCTATGAGCACAATGATTTATGGAAAATTATGTAAAACCTAAAATGTTAGACTGATCCAACTGATAGGAAATGGAATCTCCATGATGGATGGAACTATAATTAATGACGAATAGAAATATTAACGATGTGAAATTAATTTTAAGAATTAATGGAACAAAAGATTAGATCAATTAAATAATGCAAAAAAACTTAAGTACAAAATTTGCAAAATTGTAAGACTTCATTATAATATATAACATACACTAAATGTTCACAAACGCAGTGGTATTCTGGAACTTATATATCTGATTATCTCTCATTTTCAATTATCTACCAGTCTAATTGACTACATATGGTATTTTTATTGTTGGCTACGGTGCTGCTTAAAAACACTACTCATCTGGACATTTATTATATACTATATATCGTTAAGTATGTCTCTTGAAAATGACAATTGGCATATTAATCTATTTTAGTTTTTAATTCAATTTTGTTGTGAAGGAATCATTTATTTTAACTGTATCCTTAAGATTTTTTCTTTGAAAATGCCTAAACTTAGGGATGGTGGCCTTCGTTTTGGAGAAATGGAACGAGATTGCCAGATAGCTCATGGAGCTGCTCAGTTTCTTCGAGAACGTCTCTTTGAAGTTTCTGATCCCTACAGAATACATGTTTGCAACTTCTGTGGCCTTATAGCTATTGCAAATTTGAGGAATAACACATTTGAATGCAAGGGTTGCAAGAATAAAACACAGGTAAGTCTAGACTATAGCATGAGTAGAATATTATGTATTTTTCTTGCTATGTGAGCTTTAGTTTGTATTAAGGTAGGATTTATATTTTCTTTAGTCTGCACTCTTTAATTTTTACCTATAATTATCTAGCATCTTTAAAAATGCCATGTTTTCATTGAAAGTTTTTTATTATAGATATCCCAGGTTCGACTTCCATATGCTGCAAAGCTTCTTTTCCAAGAATTAATGTCTATGAACATTGCCCCAAGGTTAATGGTGGTTTGAAAGTCATTTGCCATTATTTTATTTTTAAGTTATGTGTTTGTATATGTTGAAATAAAGTATTTGTAATATAAAATAGAGGATAGTGTTTTCATTTTTATTCTTGTTATATATCCTATATATATTTCCTTGTCATTATCAAGCTTTCAGATATTAAAGTGGATGGTTGCTTTTCTTAAGACATATCTATGGTGGAAAATTTTTGCATCAAGATAAAAAAATTTTAGATATAGACGTATAGGTATTTGTTTGAGAAAGCCTACTGTTTCATCCCTCTTAATTTTGCATAATAAAAGTTGGATCCTGTGCTTTTTTGGTATTTTAAGTAGGATATTTTGTTTCGGTGTTATTGGAAGGAAGGAGTTCAAGAGAAAATGTAAAGTGTATGTTTTATGATACATTTAATTTTATTATGCTATTCAAATTATTTTTGATGGTGAAAGTTGATATCCTGGGTAAAAGAGCATAAAGACTAACCCAGTTGTGCTTAAAATTAATTTATCTAATGGCTAGAAAACAAAAGCTGTCATTTAAGGCTTGACAATGATGGAAGCAAATTATTCATTTGTGTTAGGGAAATTTTAAGTTCCAATCTGCTTTAGGGTCTATCTCATCCTATCTAAAAGTGATTTTGCATAGAATTCAGGTGGAATAGCTATGTGGTTAGCTTCAGCTGACAATGCTTATGACTGAACCCTTTTAATTTTAATGCATCACATTCATTATTGCCACTCCTTCAATGATTTCCTTGAAAAACTCATCAGGCATTAAGACGGGTTAATTTTTTTTATCGTGCCATGTACTATTTGTTGAAGAACTTTAACAGGATCACTTGACAAGTCACACGATTCAGTGCTTTAGCTTTGTTATCAGGTGAAGCAAAATAAATAGCAACTCCATTAAGACTCAGGAAAGAGGGAAGGAAAATAAGCAGAAAGGAGGGACTATACTATGTAACTGTTGCAGAGATGAGGCAAAAGACAGAATACAAGTAAACACTGAAAATGGTCACTTTGGGGTCTTGAATTCATTTTAAAGTTCTAAGATCTTCAAGAATATTAAGTCCGTGTTGGTTGTAATCAAATGTGAAATATTTTGACTGGTTCTGTAAGTTTTCTAAGAAGCTGTAATGTATTATCACCAAATTTCGAAAGAGTAAGTTTTATCCAATATACTTCACTCATTTTGATAATTATTAGCAGTAGTCTGCCATGTTGTGTGTGGTTTTTGATGCACCCCAGAGGCCCCTGTGTCATTCTAAACCCTTCCTAACACTCCACTAAGTACTCATAAACTCCATAGTACAATAAATTATGTTGTCTACTCTCACTTCTAATTTCCTTCATTCCATCCAAGATTTCTATTCTCTTCCTTCCTCTACTTAACTATCATTCTCCCCTCTGATAGTCTTTAGCATCATATTTCCTTTAATTTTTTCCTGGATCTACTTAACCTGTCTTCTTTGGATTTTGTCCAATTGCCATCTCTCCTACCCTTCCTTGCCTAACTCTTCTTTACTTGCTTGCCTTTCTGTTCACTTTATTTTTCACATTCTTTACCACACCCTCATCTTAAAAGCCTCATTATGACTGATTTTAAAAATAAAAACATTGAATGAGCTGTACTTTGAAGTGTGTTTCCATGATTAGTTTTTAATGTTAAGTGGTCATATGTGTGTTTCATTTGTGCCACATAGGTATTTTATAGGATATTTTTTAACTAAAATTCTGTTTAGTGTGAGATACTTTAGGTTATTCAATGGATTTTGATATGCAAAATGGGAGGTCATTTCCCAGGATTTTAAACAAGTTTTTAGTTCCTACATATTTTATTGTACCATGTCTACCTGTTTTCATGAATATATTATATAAAAAGACACAAAGATGAATGTATTGTTTCAAGTTTTATTTCTTTATTGTCTGTAATCTTATTACCTTCTTCGCATGAGGAAGCACACAATTAAATAACTAACTCCTGCAATCAGTGGTAAATATGCTGGTTGTAGATGAGATAGTAATTGCCACGTTATTGGAATGTCAGGCTCATCAGCAGTTACTAGAATGCTATCATTAACGTTAGCTCTTCTTGGGTTCATTATGCTTTCTGAACTTGTCTCCATGGATAACCAGGACATTGAATCATCAGTCCAGTCAAATTTAGCTGCTCTATGTTTCAGGCTGGAACAAATAATATTCATCGGTGGCTAAGTGCATACTATATAAAATACAGTGGACCATTTAAACACAATACAAACAGCATAAGTATGCAATAGGTGCATGAAAAGATATGATCAGAAACATAATGAAAGAAATATCTACCGAATATAATGCTTTATATGCTTACCATACTACTGATCTGAATTTGGTCCAGCCTGCTATTCTGGCAGTTACTGGTGTTTAATTAAATGATTTAATTCCCAAATTTGAAGGGAATTGTTGAGATTTATTTAACCTACATTGATTTATCCATTGAATGTCTTTCGTGTGTGTTGTGATCATGAGTTTCACATCTAAGGAGTACACGAGAGGTATTTTTTTAATGAAAGGGAATATTCAAAATATGTGTACACATGTACTATTAATGTTAAAATTTGTGAAAAGTGATCTGCAGTGTATCAAAGGTGATTAGCTTATTATCCTGGTAGCTTTTTCCTACTGGATCAATGAATTGTATTTTATGTTAGCTTTGTGTTAGGAGATCATCACTGAAATAATTGGCACTGATAGCAATGTAGTTATCACTGACTAATTGGTAATGTTGGTACTAGCATTGAAGTCTGACAATAATAAGAGTAAATTGTAGTAGCTAATTTAAATTCATGCTTTGCCCGTGAAATTTTAATGGGTGTTGGGTTTGGGTATTCAATTTGAAGGTGAACGTTTCTCTTGCATTAATAGTCACTGAATGCCAATGTTACAATTTCAGAGAGTAAAAATCATTAGGCAAATGATTTTTACCCCCTGAAATTGTTGCATTGAAATGCATATTAGTGGATAACTCTGTTAAAAGTAACTGTTGCAGCATCTCTCGCAGTTTCTTTGGAATTAGTCACGGAGTAATTAAATAGAGGTAGGTACCTAACTATATTTAGTGAATTTTGGTCATGAGATAAGTAGATTATAAAATTTTACTGAAACTATTCACCCAATTAAGATGAAATTTATCGGAAAGCATTTATTTAATTCTCTTCAGACCATTTCATTAAATAATTGATTTTTCATGCATCCATTTTTGGCTGGGGTCTTCCTATTGTGAGGATCTGGTGTAGTGTCCCAGCAAAAATGTAACTTTGCTGGAATGGGAAAAACTAAATGAATCTTCAGAAGTTGTTGAAAAACGCCTTTAGGGTTGATGGTTGGATGTGTGGCCTGGCAATACCAGTTTTAGGAGAAGAGTTGAAGGAGAAATGTGCTATTTTATAATATAGGGTGCGGGAGCATAACTTCCTTTTTTGATATCCCCGCCAATCAGGCTGAAGAGGTTGTAGCTAGGTAGGAGTGATGTCTTTTGACAGCTAGGGTTCTAAAGTTTTTCTCCCACCCTGGTCATTTGCCAACATGCATTGGAAGAGTGTGGTATTTGCCATCGAGACCTACTTTTCAAACAGATGTTCCGTGATTGCAAACCAGCAGGCCTTCTGAAAACACTTAAATGTAGCCCCGTTGGGCCCTGTCCCGTGCCAGAAATCAATTGTTACATGGGTCACTACTTTCAGACAAACCACAAGTGTGACAAGACAAAGAACTGGAGTTTCTCAGCCCATTAGATCACCTTAGAACATGGAGGCTGTGAGAGATTCTTCCTGCAATCCCTATGATATTCTGCACGCAAACATGAGTCAGCCCTTGGTCTTTCTAATCGTTCAGTGAGGTGAATTCTTCATGATGACCTTCATTATCATCCTTGCAAGTTTGAAAATGTTCAGGAACTCTCCAAACGTGACATTAATTTTCAGAGGAATGCAAGTGAGGGTCTTCTCAAAAACATTCCCAAGGATGCAATTGTGTTTTTCACTGATGAAGCCCATTTTCATGCAATTGGATTTGTCAACAAACAGAACATGCGCAATGGAGCCGACACCAATCTCAGGGGAATTGCACCAAATGCTTTTGCATTCACCTGAAGTCACATTATGGTTGTGATTTCCTCAGTAAGGATTGTTGGTCCCTGGTTTTTTGAAGAAAATGAGGTCACAGTGACAGTGAATTCTGACCGTTATGTAAGCATGTTGGAGGAATTTTTCCATGACTTGATGAACTGGACTAGGGGATGTTTGGTTCCAACAGGATGGAGGAACGGCTTACCCTTCAAGTGCATTGATGACTGTATTGAGGGAACACCTCCCATAGGACCTCATCTCAATAAGGGGTGATATGGAGTGGCCAGCCCACTCCCCCCGATTTGGCCCATTGTGATTTTTTTGTGGGGTTTTTTGATATCTAGTGTTTATGTTGACCGTCCAAGGACCCTACAAGACCTGAAGGACAACATCCTGGTAGAAATTGTGAACATACCTACTGCTATGCTGGTAAGGGTCATGACAAATATCATAAATTGGCTTATTCAGTGTTCAGACAATGGGGGGCATCACCTACCTGATTTGATTTTCAAGACTGTAAAAATAAACTTTAAATATGTAACTACATTTAAAAAAATAATAAATAGATTTTATTTCATAAAATGGGTTTTATTGCATTTTGAAAAAAGGAAGTTATGTTGGTGCACCCTGTATATGAAAATCTGATGTTATCAGTTTCATTTTAAAGTTCTATATGTAATGTGCTCCAAATTTCCATTGTTTTTCTATAATACTCATCTGCAGTAGGAGACATGATCAGGTGAACAGTACTGATGAAATGAGATGTAGTTTTACTTTGGAGTTATTGATATACATATATACAATTGTTTATGAACTTACAGAGATTCATGTACTTCATAAGGTGTAATAGAGTTCGGTGAGAGAGCATACATTATTTCCCATGCTGCCCTTTGACCTGCTTGAACTGCTCCATTCATGTATCCAGGCCATGAATTGGCTGTTTCTGATCCAGCGAAATAAACCCTATGAAAAAAATGTATCAAAAATGGTTAATAATATTACATTGGAATCAACTGCTAAATAATATTAAAAGTAAGCTTAAACACAAACATAAATTGGTTTTTCATAGTTGGGTGCTATTTGTGATCAATGACTGCTTTGTAGTGCCATCATTTTAATTGCAGGTAGACTCAGAATTGAGAGTGGTTTAGTTTTATTTACTTATCTTAGTACAAAATGTCAGCTTGTAGAAAAATGTGTGCAATATATGCATGTCTCTAACCTTAAGGATCACTGTTGACTGGTTTTAATATACGGGATCAAAGTATTTGGCTAACCAAAAGATAATTGACTGCAATGGAATAGCTATAATGCAATCAATCTTTTCAGGATCTCCATTGGGTCAGGTCATCATTTCAGCCTAAAACAGAAGGCTTGGCCTGGAGGCTACTTCTGGAAGTTACAAGTTGGTTGACAAGTTTCTGTAATTTGTAAAAATGGCATCTGCTACTGATAACATATAGCATAGTTTGGTAATGTCCTGCATTACTCAAAATGTGGATTGGAAAGTTTTATATTACATGTAAGACTACCTATTTTCAAAGGACCCGTACAATCACTTGTAGCTTTTAGAAATGGGCTGATGGTGAAACTGCTGAAAAGATGTCATTTAGACGTGTCATTAAGAAGACAAGTCTAGAAAGGACATCTTCATTTCTCAGATAGCCATAATGTTTCCCAGCTTTCTTATTACATGATAGTCTGCTTGGATGTATTGTTTTGCTTAATACTAAAATGCTTTAGTTTTTGATTAAATTCTATTTCCACTCCACTTCTATAGCTAATGCATGAATTCCCCTAAATTTGGCACATGGGCTTTATTGCTGTAGAATGACCTTTATAAATATATTGCAAATTTTGTATCGGCAATAACCTTATTGTTGCCATGTCTGAGTAATGTTCCTTATGAGTACCTTGTATATTGATTTCAATATCTGAATCTTAATTATTCATTGATGTAAGAAGAGTTACACTCACTTTAATGAAAAAATAGTAGCTGTGCGGTTCCACAGAAATTTTATTTTGATACGACTTTGAATTTGAAATTTTACGCATGGAAAAGAAAGAACTTTGATTAGATGCTTTGAAGCAGCTTGAAATTTTAAAAAGTGTACGCTCCAAAGAGAATATTGTCAATGGCCTTTTGTACACCTCCCACTCCCCCCTCCTAAACCTATCACTACTCGACAAAGTTGGCTTTAACCTCGTGGACTGTGGCACCTCGCGCACGACTACGAATGCCTGTGACATTGTATGTACGGTATTTCGTCACAACATCTTGTTCCTTTAAAAGCCCCAAAATTTCAGAGTTTAAGAGGGCGCCTCGGTAGCTTAAGTGGCTAAAGCACTCGACCGGATATTGAGGGATCTGCGTTCGAATCCCAGTCAAGGCGAACGATTTTTACACTCTGAAATTGTTGCATTGAAATGCACATTAGCGGATGACTCCGTTAAAAGTTACTGTTGCGGCATCTCCCGCAGTTTCTTTGGAATTTTGTCAAAGTGAAAACACTATAAGTGTTTAAAGTTGGCTTTAACCTCGTGGACTGTGGCGCCTTGCGCACGACTACGAATGCCTGTGACATTGTATGTACGGTATTTCGTCACAACATCTTGTTCCTTTAAAAGCCCAAAATTTCAGAGTTTAAGAGGACGCCTCGGTAGCTTAAGTGGCTAAAGCACTCGACCGGATATTGAGGGATCTGCGTTCGAATCCCAGTCAAGGCGAATGATTTTTACACTCTGAAATTGTTGCATTGACCTGTGCTAATGATGGAAAAAACCCCTCTACTTCCCCCACACTCTCCCTCCACCTCAGAGATATGTAAAGGACTTTGTATTAATGTATATGAACAGCTTAAAACCCACCCATTTTCCTCTGTCTTCAGGAGGAGTGCTCCCCATAGGTGGCCTCCTGCTTTCTACCCTTCCCTCCAACAATCATTGCTCACTTTCCTCCCAAACCCACTCTCCTGGGCTTCCCCACCTCCCCGCCCCTACCTGAGTGCAGTATATAGATGGATATCTGTTAGGAATGTTACCTGAAGATGACTTTGAACAGCAAAGTCCAGGTTGAATCGAAATAAATTTTCCGTGGGATCACAAAGTTACTATTTTATCTTTTCCAATTCTGAATATGTAATTTTTAAACCTAACCACCAATGGCTTTCTTATGTTGGTCACCCCAATGGTACTTGTTCTTAGTCATGTTCTCTTTCTACGTCTAAGCTTGTTGGCCTAAGTTCTTTACCATACAGCTCCCCTATATATTCCTTCCATCTCTCTTGGATCTCTTCTGTTTCTACTATTATCTAATAACTATTATCTTACCCAACTTATCTCCTTACTGTTAACCCATATCTTTCTTTTATACTTCCTGATAGTGTTTTATCCTACTTGTATAGAGCACCAATTTCATCTTGCCTCTGCAAACTTTCTATGCCCTCGCCCTATGTCTTCCATCACACTTCTTTTGCTCTATTTTTTGCCCATATCAATTTATTATTTAACTCTGCCCTACTCTGCGTTTACATTGTTCGTTTCCTTCTCTCATATATTATACTAATCATCTCATCCTTGATTAATGGTTTCCTTGTTCTTTTCTTATTAACAGTTCTCTTTTGCAGCTTTTGATTTCCATATTTCCTTGAAAGTACTCTGCACTTTTCCCTTGCTCATGAATTTCTCTACAGCCTACTGATAATCCTCCTATGTCATTCCAGCTAATGCTCCTGCATTCAATTTCCTAACCTACCTTATCTTTTTGAATCGAATGCTACAATTCAGGACTGCTATATTGTGATCAGAATCCACATCCGCTCCCAGGAAACTATGCGAATCTATCATACTGTTCCTAAATCTGTGACTAACCTTAATATGACCTAACTGATACCTTTCTGGATCACGCGGCATTTTCCATGTACAAGGGTTTTCCCAGAAGTACCCAACCCAACAAAGAAAACAAAAATTTTGGAAAAAAATGTATTTATTTTTCAACATAATATCCTTTAAGCTCTATACACTTTTCCCAGCTATATTCAATAAGTTTGATAACCTTTTCAAAATAAGAACTGTCTTGCTCCTCAAAATAGCCATTAACTGCCGACATCACTTCTTCACGGTTGGAAAATCTTTGACCAACCAGTCATTTTTTCAAGTTTGGGCCAGAAAATAATCCGAGCGGGCTAAATCTGGCAAATAGAGTGAATGAGGTAGCAATTCAAATTTTAATTCATGAATTTTGGTCATTGGAATAACGGGTTTGTGGGCTGGCGCATTGTCTTGATGAAACTACAATTTCTTCTTTGCAAAATGTGGCCGCTTTTGCTTGATTTCTTCTCTCAAACGTTGCAATAAGTTCGCATAATACTCGCTGCTGATGATTTTTCCTTTTTCAAGATAGTTAATGAAAATTACCCCCTGCGTATCCCAAAAAACCCATGCCATGGCCTTGCCTGCAGATTAAACGGTCTTCGCCTTCTTTGGAGGCAGTTCTCCCTTTTGAATCCATTGTTTTGATTGTTATTTGGTCTCAGGTGTAAAGTGATGGACTAATGTTTCATCCATGGTTATGAAACGGCGCAAAAATTCTGCTTTGTTGCTGTGAAACTTTGCTAAACACTCAATTGAAACATCTTCACAACAATGGTTTGCTCAAGTATGAGCACCCATCTTGCACACAGCTTTCTCATGTCCAAATTTTCAGTAAATATGCGATGTACCGCACTTTTTGAAGTGCCTAGTATGTCTGCTAGCTCACGCACTTTCGGTCTACGATCACCCAGTATCACATTGTGGATTTTCTTCATTGTTTCTGGAGTCGTCACCTCATTTAGTCAACCAATGGGATGCTCGTCTTGACAGCTCGCACGGCCTCGTTTTAACTCTGCTATCCAATATTTTACTGTTGTAAACGAAGGAGCAGACTCACGCCGAGTAGAATCTAGTTCAGCTTTTATATTGGTTGATCTGAGGCCTTCCAAATAAAAATATTATATCACATAACGATGACCAATTTTCTCCATTTTCACAAATTCACTGAAAACGATAACTATTGACGGCTGCCAAACAAATATGTCTAATTGGTCTTCAAACTAGAAACATATGCTTTACAGATTGCATACTTTCTAATACAGTAATATTTTTAAAACAACTACTGCAATCTCTAGGTCAGGCTGTGTAATTCTGGGCCTTCCCATGTATACCTATGCATATTGTTGTGTCTAAACCAAGTGTTGGTGATGACTAACTGGTCTCCTGCAGAATTCAATTGCTTTCTTCCCACGGTTATTCCTTGTACCTAAGCCATAGGCGTCGACCTTATCACCATCTCTTCCTTCACCCACTGTCACATTCCAATCCCCCATCATTATCAAATGTTTCCCAGCTGGGACACGTGCGATTATGTCCTCTAACCGCTCATATATCCTATTGACTTCTTCCTCCTTATGATTGCTTGGGGACATGTATACCTGAACAATGACCAAGTTCATCAGTTCTGCTTTTATCTCTACCAGTAGTATTCTATCCATTGCTTGTTCTATGTTGACTACACTTCTTCCTACCTCTCTAATCAACGTAATGGCAACCCCTCGCCTGGCTCTTATTCCCTCCGCTGTATGTTACTCTATAACTATCACTCCAGTAATCCCTGTTATCCTTCCATCTCACCTTGCATACACCTAAAATATCTATATTTCCTCTTTCCATCTCTTGCTTAATATTCTCTAATTTGGCTGTCCTCAATATTGTCCTAGCATTCCTAGTTTCTGTTCTAACTTATTTGGTCTTCTGTGCTGCTGCTGTTGGTTTTTATTTACAAAGTTTTCATGAGATGATGAACACATAAGCCTTGCCTCTCCAGCTTCCAGGCATGCCACATGGCTGATTGGGTCGAGTCGATAGTTGCCTGGACTCATTTTCTCTATGCTATCTGTTTATCATAAAAATCATAGAATTAAGAATTGAGGTAGTTTTCTGTTTCCTTCTTCAATAGTGTTTTTAATGTGGCACCATCACTCAATGTCCACCCCACTGGGGTCAAGTGCCTTTGCAGCTGCCTCACTGGGGAACAAACTCTGGGTGGACTGCCTTTTATTTGGCTCCTAACATTCCATATGTGGAATTTTTTATTAGTTACATGTAAATGTAATAATTTACATGCAACTCTACAGAAATATTATTTTACGTACATAGTTCTCTCTTACTGAATCTAAAGCTGAAAATTTGACCTAATTATAAGAGTAGGGCATTTCAAAAAACATACCTTCTCCCATGGCATTCTGCCAGAATAGGGTAATCCTCCATTGTACCAACAGTAGCAAGGTGTGTTGAGCAACTTCCAATGAATGGCTCTCCCATCCATAATTTTTCAGCAAAGTCCAGTGGGTAGAGGGCTTGAGGACCAAATAATTGTGAAAGCCCCATTAATATTGCTGTTTTCCTTTCAGAAGCCTGTTGAAGGTCCATCAGTATGTGCCTTTTAGATACATTTCAAAAAGTAGTTTGAGAAATTCAAACTCATGAATAAAATTCACCAAGACATCAAGATTAGGGTATTTAAAAAACAGTGAGGCATCTTCTCCTTGTTGATGCCATGTACAAATAAGTCAGAATTATAGAATGCTTTGTGACCAGAAAATATGTAAAGAAACATAAATGCAGATGTTCTGGCTCTGCAAAGGGTCCGTGGTTGTCTTCTTTTCTTGATTTGTCCTTTGGAATATTTCTGTCGACCTGGAGCTGTGTTAATCAACTTTTAGCCTCTAATCGTAGGTGCCCATTTTTGTTACATCTGTTTTATCTCTCCTGAGTGTCACACATTATTGCCAATCTCTATTAATCGTTCAGGAGTTTTTTTTGAAGATTTCATAAAATTTTTCAAAAAATTTGTATATTATGATTTTTTTAAGTCTATTTTACTCACAGTTAAAGGAATACTCTGTAAATAATACACAATTGATTATGAAATATGTATTTTGCTTTAATTTAATCAATTATCATGCCTTCTATACCAGAGGGAGGGGCAACATAACTTCCTTTTTTGTAAGTGTTTTGCATTTGAAAAAAGGAAGTTATGTTTCTGCACCCTGTATATACTCTTTTAGCTGTGTGAAATATCCCATTAACATGAAGTCATACCTTCCAAGAGTGAATGTTATCTAGATTTTCTATTTTTCAATTGATTTTTTCCATGCTCCAATAATCATATCATGAAAAAGGTTCTTGTAATTCCCACATGCTCACACAATTATGAGCTAAACTTACTACATGTATGCCACTAATATCTACGGAAGACTCTCTGTTATTGAGTCTCACTTTAATCTGCCAATAGTTTTTCCAGTCTTGATTTCTCATGGGAGGTAATCTGTACAAATTATGTTTTGGTATTGTTTGATAAGTAAAACTACAAAGGTATTGGTAGTTTTCAGTCAGTATTCAATAAACATAACAGTTTCAGGTTTGGCTTTGTGGAATTCCTAAAAATGAGGGTAAAAATAGAAATTTTACACTTCCAAAATAAAGATTTAATATTTCACGACCATGGTTTTGATGCCACGCATCATCATTATCATCTGTTCATTTGTTCATCATGTTCATATGTTCATGAACATATAGTTAATTTGGTATCTTCCTACATCTCCTGGCATTGCCCACACCCCATCTCCATGGGTGGTTCTAAGATAATGTTTCCTACCAATTTGTATTATCCCCAGAATTCCAAAAATTGCTTTTATTTTGCTTCCCTGGACCATAGCTTGCTGATACTCCCCTTCCTGGCCTTCTTCATTCATTGTATTCTGGTCTCCAAGTAAAATTAGATTTCTTCCTTTATATATTTCATTACTTTGAAGATATAATCATACACCTCCACCTCTTCCTGTTGTTGCCAAGTAAGCTAGTACTAGTTAGGTATCTGTGAATTTCGTTGCTATCTTCACCATAATGATACTTTGTTTTATTGTAGGTATCTCTTCACTCTCATTTCAACTATGTTTCATGATATTATGTCTACTCTATCATTCATTCATGAAGCCTGTGTGAATGATCATGTAATTAACACTCTAGAAGTCTCTTTCTTGGGCCATTTCATGTCTCTAACACATAAGGTATCTAATCGCATTCTATGGATCACCTTCATATTGATCCTAAATTAATTGACACAGTTAACTGATGTACTCTCTCGACTACTCCCCACCCAAAGTTTAGCCATGAATCCTCATCCCTACTTCATAAAATAAAGTTCACTTCAATGTTGGTTGGCATTCTACGTAATTAATAACATAGTCCTAATACCTCTTTCTTTGACCAATAATAGCAGACATTTGAGGGTAAGATTCCAGTTAGGGCTGCTCCAAGGTTTTTAGTGGTTGAGTCAGTCACATGGAAAGCTACGGCAAGGTGAGGGTGGGGTTTTCCATTCCCTTTTATTTGCAACATATAAGCTTCTTCAATCCCAGAGCCATAAGTTAAAATATCTCCAGAATAGCCAAGCTCTTTCCAGAATGCCTATAAGATAGTTTTAGGCTGCAATCAGTGAGATGAAATTTTTTTAGAAACAATCTCTCTGTGGTTAAACATAATTATGTGCATGTCCTCCATTTGAAACATACCTCTCTATAAGTTACAGCAAACTTTAACACATTTCCTGGCAGCAGGTGCTCTAAAACACTCTTCCGTTTTTCTGAGAGAGGAGGTAAGAATGTTATCTTTAGCAATTCTGCTGGGGGTATTGCCAAAATAACAGATTTTGCACTGCAAAGGAACATATCTTGCATTAGTGTAGCTGACAATTGAAAGCATTATTGATTCATAATAAATGATAGAAAATTATGAAACCTGTATCTCTGTAGTTTTAATGTTTGAACAACAACTTTCTTATCCAGCTCTGTTACAGAGATTACTGCCTCGTCAAAAATAACTCTGCCTGGCCCCAGTGTAGACAATAGAATTTCAGAAACTCTCTGTGCACCTCCCTGCATTCTTAAAAGAGAAACTCATTTATCTGATGAGAGATTCAAAATATAACTATGGAAATTGTTGGCAGTTTTATGACTCAATTGGAACTGGAAAGTGTTTATCCTGCCTTTACTTCTGTGGCTCTGAAATTTAGTTCAGTACGGATTCCACCCATTCCAGAATCTCAGGATTTCACCCAAATATTATGCATATTGCCAAGGTTCTGGTAGATCTGAACAGTAAGCATTATAATTACTCCATTGAAGTTTGTAACATAATAATTTAATTTCTTTAATATAAATGAATATTAAAATTTTAGTTGGCAAAGATTTCTCCAGTTGTACAAATACCTTTTGAGATTATTTGAAGATGGAGAGAGATATGAATAAAGAACTGAACTGCAAGTTTGAATATATTCAATGAATAAAACAAAGTTCGAATATGTTCGAACTGTTTTCTGAACCCAAACCGATCATCCCCTAAGGCCCTGCTCTCCATCCTCGTGTTGTTAATCCTGAGTACCACTGTAACTGCAAGCAAAATCAAACTTACTATTATGCAGTCCTCACAAATGGCTATCTTTCACTTTTTGGGATAGAAACTAGCTCTGATATACAAAATTATCTGGCCAAATTCTTCCCTCATTATAATTATTCACTTGAAGTTAGTCTTCTGTTTTTTATGAAAAATAGTCGTCATATATTGCTTGATAAATGGATGAAGGGCATATTGATTGGCTGTGGGATGTTGAAGAATGTAAACGAGGGGAGAATGTTAGACAAATGAGTGAAGGACAGGAATAGGATAGGGATATTGGATGGGATGAAGGGAGGAAGGAAGTACACAGAGATGTAAGAGGGACTTGTTGTGGAGTAGGATATTAGGTTGTGTCTTGTTAGGAGAAACAAAATATTTATTTGGTAGTTGTGTCAAATTACATAGGTATTTGCTATGTAATTCACACACTAAACTCCTAACATATATGCTGAATTTTAGATATCTTTTATCTTCTTGTACCATTGCCCTTATCTTTTCAAGGACACTTTACTTGCCTCCACACATCTGCCACCTAATCCATGTAGTGCAGTTCTGCATTGAGCAAGAAATCCTTCTCCTGCATTAGCATGGCCCAGAAGAAAGAGAGCAGATATATCATCAGGGTTAGCACCTGTTGAAATTATTTTTTCTGGATTCAATTATTTTACTCCTAGTAGTAGTATTTAGGGGAGGCGACCGACAGCCGAGCTCATTTGCGCCATAGGGGATGGATAGGAAAGGATGAAGGGTGGAGAGAAACCCGGCGTCGGCATTAGCCTACTCTTTACGAAAGGCGCCAAGGGGTCCACAGCTTAGCGTCCCATCCGACGGACGGCGTACTCACTCAAAGTGCCCTCCACAAAGCACCTCAAGTAGGGATCGAGATACATCTGAAAAATATTCAACACCGCCGGGATTTGAACCCGGGCCCTCTGGGTGGGAAGCCAGTACGTTAGCCCCCGCACCATCTCGATCCCCTATTTTACTCCTGCACATTTCAAATAGGAATAATACTACTGTAAAAGTTTATAGACAGAGCTTTTCTTGACAGAGAAATGAGTACTTTTTTTTTTACATATATTTGATCATAGCCAATATAAATTTTTGAAACTTAAGCACCCATTGATTAAAGTCAAGGAGAAAATAATGCATAGCCTGCCCTGAAGGAAGGTAGCCGACTTTTTTCATGAATGGTTTTCCAAAGTTTTTGCATTTATATCTCCCAGGCAGAAATTTTTCTTGCTATATTCAACTATCCCTAAGGAAGATTAATCAGGCAAAACAATTAACATTATAATTCCTGCTCTCAATATTTAATAATTTCATAGTTACATAGCATATACTTGAAACCAGTTCTCTGTATTGGGAATAAGTATTTTATGAGATTATTTTTGAAAGTCTTTACCTATGCCTCTCAACTTTTTATTTATTGAAAAATAGGTCACAATAGCATTAGTTCACCATAGAATTGTGTTCGAAACTTTTAAGTGATTGATAATGCTCTGAAAATGATTAGTCTTTCTTAGCATAGAGGCAAGTAGATAATGTAAAAAATAAAGACAATGACGTCAGGAATAATACTTTGAGACTTGAAGAATAACATGGTAGGAATCAATGGCATTTAAAAGTGATGAGAAAAGGTCAATACATTAAAGAGATGATGAAAATATATCTAGAATTTGAAACAATCTTAAGAAATAAGGCAAAGAAAGGTAAAGGAGTATTTTCAGTAGAATCAGTGTTGGAGATTGTACATACCAGAATGAACACTAAGATAAGCATGATAAAAATCCACAGATCAAATGTTCAACCTCTTAAAAGAAGAAATCAAAGAAGAATATGTGGGTGAAGCGTAAGTGAGTAAATCAAGGATGTTTTTAATGTGCATCCAGGAAAAAAACTTGTGATTTAAATGCGGTGGTATCTATTTATAGGACAGAAGGGAAACAAAATTGTTGGATAGTATTAGTAATTTATTTCCATTCACTAAGGCCACAAAGCCATATGCACCTTCATGGACACCTTTAGGTACTGCAAAATATAAATATGTATATTATAACTTATCTTCCAAAAAAATGTGGAGCAATCTATGAAAGATAAAACATCAAGATAAAGTGAATTCGTAAGGTGTAAAATTGAAGGAAATACAAAGGAGAAACTCAAAAAGGGATAACTAGGGAAAAATTGGACCATGCAGGAATAGCGAGGTTTCAGCAATGAATTACATTGTAAGCATTGCACTCCAGAATACTTCCTAGTTCTTATTCTTCTGCAGCCAAATGTTTTCAAAATATACTTTATATTGTTTCCGACTACCCTCACACCAGAATCATAGAAAGGTTAAGAAATACCTTTTTTTCGATTTATAATATTAATTTATAGCTTCTATAAATGATTAGCAACATCATCAAACTGCATAACCTAATGATGAGTTCTATGGTGATTTTCATATCTCAAGTTACTTAATGATGAGCAAATTAATTACCATATATATTTTCAATGACAGCGTAGAGTACTTTTCTAGGTTGTTTGCCTTTTAGATTATTTCTGATTAAATCACCAGCTGATAAACCTTCCAATGCCTTCATACTGTCGTCATATTTTTTACCCATTGTCACTAGCTTACACAGTCTCTCCACCTGGTTAAAGAGAACTGTAGTGAATGAAGGAGGAAAAATTATAATTACATCTTTTCCTGTAATTAAAATTGCATGAACTTACCTTCCGTATGAATCTGGACATTTCCATCGAGTCAAAAACTCCAGTTAACTTTGGTATGGGGCCTTTATATGGCTGTAATCCTTGAATTCCAATTTGATTGCTAATACCGTCTGCATCAGATTCATTTGGGTCAAAAACATCCAAGTCAATGCCTATTCTCATTTCTTCAGCATGGCTAGTAGTAGTGCGGATTTCAATTTTTTCTAATAATGCCATAATATGAGCCTGTGAAGGATATATCCATTGGCCACCCAAGTCAAAAGGCTTGAGAGTGTCTTCAACAGATGATGCAGTTGCTGTACTATCTTCATATTCCTCAAATGACAGTTGTTTACTGCTTGCTTTGGAGCCATTCTTTTCCAGGTTTCTTTCGAATTTTCTTTCCAAAGGTCTTGTTTTTAGGTGCACAGTAAGTGTTCGTCCTCCAACACGATCTTTGAAAATATAAAATTACTTAAGACACTTCTTATTCATGCAGGTGGGATGTTGAGTAAAATTTTCTCAAGTAGGTACCTAGACCAGATTCATTCACTGGCTCTGATGGAACTTGGATAAGCCATGCCAAATTGTAACAACAGCAGCTTGCATTTAAAATTTGATACTCAATTTGTTGATATCTTAAGTATAAAGTAGAGAAACTATAGATGCTGTTGTATAAAAACGAATGTCCCTAGTTCTCTTGAATCTTAAATGTTTGCCATTGAAAGACTAGGGTACCTGGTTTAGAATTGAAAACAGCGCAACCTAAAAATGCTTCAGTTTTATACTGGTAAAATTAGTTTTGAATCCTTGATTATCAATCGTCTTCTATTCCATTTCCCTTTGATTTTTTTTCATTCAAGTCCTAAAACAATGGTAAAATGTAGGTAGTATCGTTACAAGCCACATTTAATGGAAGAGAATTCAAATTTTTTAGAGAAAGACGTAGATTAACAATTTTTGTATCTATGCCTTTACTCTGCAGTAGTCTCTCTAACTTCATGGATTTTTGTGTCCCTTATGTTTTGTTTTCCCAATGACACAAATGCATTTTTCGTATCAGAGATTTCCTTAACTTAGAGGACGTGCACTTTCCTTCCTACCTTTCAGTAGAAATGCAATCACTTTGCTGTTTTATGATTGGTTGTTTTGTTCATAGAAAACTCATCATGACATTTCCGAAAAGACACAAGAAAAATATTAAATTTTGCAGCTTTTAAGAAATGTGTTAGAAAGCTTTGTTGATGGAAATATTCTAAATGAATTATTAGAATTGATTGCCAGTTATGCAGAAACAAAGAGAAAATTATGTGCTCCAAAAGAAACAATTTATACGAGGACCTACTACAATAAAGTTGTGATCCACTTCATTTGGGGTTCCTCCCAATTTGTTCATTGTGAATTTCCCTAGGTAAATAACTACATTTGGATAAATATGTACCTTTTGCTTCTAACAATAAAATGTCAAATCCTCTAGATTGCAATTCACTAGCTGCAGTTAGACCAGACAAACCCGCACCAACTATTATCACTTCTGTTTCATATATTGCACACTTATTTACATGATCCATTCCACCAAAATATTACTCATATTACTTCATCTCCTAGCAACACACAATAAACAAACAAACATATTTTGAACCTGAAATGTAGGTAGTGGACACCAATCAAGTATTGGCAATACACTCTACTAGTCATTGAAACTGATATGGCCCTTTACTGCCAATTACGGATTGTGTTCAGGAGAGATGCATAATAACAAAAATCCAAATGGATGAAAATAATTTATTTAGGAATATGGCATTGAAAATGTGATTTATTGAATAACATGTTCTATGAATCATACTTAATGAAGTAAGCCAGTGCTATAATTTGTTTTATATTTCAGCTAAGTCGGCAAAACAATATTTAGTTACAGGGTAAGTTACTATTAGCATGAGAACAAGTATAAGTTTCAATTAACATATTATTTTAAGCAGCAGGTTAAAAGTGAATCCAATTAAGAGTTTTTTTTTTACATAAAAGTTATCAAAGACGTATCCCAATAAAATTTTACCATGCTAATGTTTCAAACAGCATTAATGACATGAACCTGCATACATAATACTTCCAGTTACAAGAGAAATGAAATTAGTACAGGCTTGTTTCATGAATAGGTTGGAAAACTTTTTTATAATATAAATGCAACAATGAATTCTTCTCGGGATTTCATCCGGGTAATCTCCTCCATCTCCATCGCTGCCGACGTTTCGATGAAATCCTTTTCCATCGTCATCAGGGCCGAGGTTCCGGGTCATCGGCCCTGATGACGATGGAAAAGGATTTCATCGAAACGTCGGCAGCGATGGAGATGGAGGAGATTACCCGGATGAAATCCCGAGAAGAATTCACTGCCATCATCCGCCGGGAGAAATTGAAGTCCTACATAAATGCAACAACTTATATCCCTACCATGATCTCGCCTATTCTTTAATGCAAGAACAATTTACTTAAAACATCATTTCAAAACTGGGAACATACCCACACAGTATTTAACCACACATTTTATTCCATTATTCACTCCATTATACCATTATTCAAGCTCCATCTTAACAAATGTACCACACAGTCTTCATGATTCATCTTCTGTTACTGATTAGCTAAGTTTAAAATATTTTTCAGCACTGACAACTGAATAATGCAAAATAAAATTTTACAACAAGTAACCATAGCTGTCAAAGATGTTACCATACAGCATTCTTTTTTAAATCTATATATTTCTTTGTCACAGCATCGAGGATGCTTGTAACTCTCTTTAAGTATAGATATGGCCACTGGTGGGTAAGGGCTCATTGTGAGGCTTTCGGGATTACACATTATCATCAAAATAACATATATATATAAAAACAATAAATCAAATTATAAATTGACAAATAAATTTCATCTAGTCATAAATCAACAACTCATCCAAGGAGAAAGTTAATGAGGCATAAATAACAAGTTCCTCTGTGGGCTACAGAAAAATACAATCTCTCCTCTCATCAAAGCTCCACCACAACTGGTTGGGCATTGCATCCAGGACAACCACTGCATTATGGCCCACTCCTATCCTCCCCGCCCACCACACCTATGCGGCAACCAAATGGTGTAAGGTGCTCTGGGGATGGTTACTGGCCTCTTTTTATTTTTTTTTTTAAACATTCTCGCTCCGGAAACACACACACACACAAACTTTTTCAAAACATGCATCACATGAAAAATTCCTCAGTGGACAGGGAGAGGGAGAGTCATGAGCGGGTTGCTGCAGCTGGCTCTGTCAGGACGGAGATCTCAATCTGGAAATTGATTAAGGATGCACAACGCACATACCAAGAGGTGTTTGAAAGGGTAACCCTTTTTAAATCTTGCACTTAATACGACTGTTGGATAATTGTGGCTGGCCAGGGGATGAGGTTCAACGGAGCAAAGGGATGACTGCTTGTTCCTTGGCAACCAAAATATATGGTAGGAGTTTCCCATGCCACCATCAATATTACAGACATTTTGAAACCAAATTTTGATAGAGAATAGCGATTTGAGCATGGGAATCTGACGACGCACTATCACTGTAGCAATAGAATGTATCACCATAGCATTACATTATAACTACCATGGAGAAATTATTTCAGCGCATCATAAGTTCACTTTGCCAAGAATCACCTCTCTTTTGCTTATGATACTCAGATAGATAATCATGATTTCCCAGACTTTACATCTACGTTTTCCAGTCTTGTGCTAACCCTGATACATCATAAACACATATCCACTTGAACTACATCAACTGAGGCTTCCATTCACCAATGATGCATGATGACAGCATCTCGGGCTTCATTTGTGTGTCCCTATAAATTAGAACTAATTTGTGTGCATCTTTAAGAAGAAATTTTGTCCATATTCTTAAATATTGACAACAGAGAGAGATATATAAGCATATTGTTCTAATCATGAATTCAATTCAATCAATACTAACAATGAGTGCTTTCCATTTTTACTGGAATGGCTACCTCTACGTAAAACTTAAGATGGTGCAGTTGAAGAAACTATTATTGGAGGGAAGGAGAAAAGTAAATAGAGAGGCAGTATCAACATGAAAAATCAGAACCCTGTTGATGACAAGTTTGTTCCGTCAGCAGTGGTGTCTGGATCTACACATTGAACACTGAACGTCATTTCTTCCAAATTAAGAACTACAAAAATAGTCAATGGAATGAGGCATGCAAATACTTTGGTAATGCGAAATTTTAATTTAATAGAAATATTTTATTTTTATGTTTTAGGGTTACATGCACCCAAAATATAAACTGCCCAACTTACTATCTTCTTAAATTAATACCCACACCTGCATAATACACCCCAATATGTAAAATCAAACGATGATGCAATAAATAAGATCCACTAAAGTAACACATTAATGGCGTAACTCATTTATTGGACTCATATAAATGAAATTAAAACAAATGTAAATTATCCGAGCAATGAAAAAGTAACTCCAAAATGAGCTGGGTATGAATGTTATGATGAACTTTGTATTAATATGCAGCAGTAATAGGGCAATATCCTGGGCTGAATAGCAAGTGACTTTGTGCTATTCAATCTTACCCTGATAAGAAAGACTGACTTTCTTACGATTCACACTGTGACACTGCAACAGTAACTGACCATAAGCAATTAAACTATATTTAAGGAGAAGACTATTGCACCCATGAACTCACAATAAAGGTGGCATGGGAGCAAAAGAAACAATTTTAAACGGCATATTGGGGGCAAATACAGGAAATTACAGGAAGGAAACTGAAAAAAGGCTGAGAAAGTGGATGGAAGAAAAATTGAAAGATAGCAGGATGTTGAAGGCCATAACAGAAGAGAGATTGTTAGGCAAGCAAGGGGTAAGATGAAGGAAGAGAATTGCCTCTTTGGGTAGCATTATGATGGAAGTTAGGAACAAATGAAGAAGGAAATAATGTAGGGCAAACTTGAAGTTCTCATGATATGCATAGTCTTTGGGGACCATTAAAATTGTACAAAATCAATTAGAAAACCTTGAATGAAACTGAACTCACAGTGCTTCATGATCAAAGGAAAAGTACCTTGCAACACCAAGAAATCAACCCCATCCCCACTGTCAACTGGATATCATTTGGGTAGTAGTAGTATTCAGGGGAGGCGACCAACAGCTGAGGTCATTTGCTCCATAGGGGATGGACAGGAAAGGATGAAGGGTGGAGAGGAACCCAGCATCAGCATTAGCCTACTCTTAACGAAAGGCGCCAAGGGGTCCGCAACTTAACGTCCCATCCGACAGATGGCGTACTCACTCAAAGTGCCCTACACAAAGCACCTCGGGTAGGAAATCGAGATATCACTGAAGAATATTCAACACTGCCGGGATTTGAACCCAGGCCTTCTGGGTGGGAAGCCAGTACGGTAGCCACTGCACCATCTCGATCCCCGATTATCACTTGCACTGTAAATTGTCATGACCATTTGAGGTAGGAAATATATGCACATTTTTATAAACATTACAGAGACATAACTATCTCAAGTAGGATCCAGGTACAAGAAATAAAGAAGCATAGTCTCCAAACAGGCTACACACCAGCCCAGGGGAAGAGGTTTACATAATGCAAAAATGGATTAAAGATTTTATCAACAATCAACTCATATTATATGAAAGGCAGGAATAGTAGCTTTTATTCCTGGGAACGAAATTAAGCATGCAACATGCCAAAATTATTGGAAAGATAAGGAGAAAGTGTGGGAAGAAATAAGAGGTATGATATTTTTAATGTAATACAGTTGATGGAATACCCCACTAATTTTCTTTCATGATATGAATAGGAAATAAAACTTTCACCTCTTCAAATTGGGAAAAGCTAGCTATTACATTAAACCAATCAGTAAATAATTACCTTTCATAGATTTTCATTGGGAAATCAATTTAAACTCTTAAATGTCGAACTTACAGGCAACTGAAATTCGTGAGAATCACCATTTCAAAAAATATTACTCTTATGCAAAAGGATACTACTCTTAATCCTCTTTCTGATGGATCTGTAATCAGAAGGCCTCTTGGCACATAAACCCGTTCGTTTTGTTCAACCACATACTTGGCCACTTTCCTCAAGCACTGCAACAATAATTGGCAAGACGTCAGATTATTCCACTTTTTATCACCAAAACGAAGATCATCAGCACAAGATACTTACTTTCTCATAATGTGTTTCAGTACATATGTATATAAGATATGCAGTCAGGCACGCCATACATCCTTCACAGTATGTGCTACATCCAGCTTTCTCCGCCTCAGCATAAATTGAATTCATAGTATTGATTGTTTGCTCAAAAAGTTGTGGTTCAATCTAAAAAATGAGAAGATAAATATGAGGGCCAAACCCTTTGAATGAGGTTCCAACAATATTTTGCTTTTACGTTTTGTCGATATTCCGAATTCAATTTCAAGAGATTAATTAAAGAAAAAACACAGCGTAATTGAGGTTTTACTCGCAGTAGCACAAGGCACAAATATTCAATGGCTAATTTTAGCAATATTTCTATGCCTTCCTTGAAAGTGGACTATTTTTATAACAATATAGCCAAAATAAAAATATTCTGGAGTAAATACTATCGAAAACTTAAAATAATAAGAATTCAATAGCAGAATGCCCAAACATGAAATCAGGATAAGGTGTCAAATAAAAAATTGGATAAAAGTTATGGAATATCAACTTGTTACTCAATTCTCATCCAATATCGTAAGCACTCTTCCATTATTTGAGGCGTATGGCTAACCTTATCTTCTAACTCTGGAGGAAACCGAGTTTGAAATCGAACTAAGGTTCCTTCACTGTAGTCTCGTTGAACAAATACTTTTAAACAGCCTTGTTGATTTCCTCCCCTCGCCGCCAGGTCATCGAGAGGGGTGGATGTGTGGTTCTGTTGAACATATTTAACCAATTTACTTATTGAATTTCACTATACAAACATTAAATGACAACGAAATATTCAAAATCATTAAATCAGGATAACTATTAACGATGCACCACATTAGATAAGCACAATGATAACGTATTACCAACGGCAAACAAGACAAGGTCTATTACCATGGGCATTTCCTTTGTGTACGAGGAGAAGAAAACTTCTTTTTCACCGAAACTTCTACGGTGAATGAAAAATATATATTAAGTACTGAAAGGATGTATTTTGCCAGGGCAAAACATAGCTCAACAGGACTTGTTTTACATCTAGCGACCAAATTACTATTACGCCAGATAATAGCACACGCTTATCTGAACTCAATTGTTCTTCGAGATCGCGAATATGGCGAAAAATTCAAACAAGTACAACTATGGGTATGAGAATAGTATCATCCAATTGCTTTTCTTTTGTAATTAGATGTCTTTAATGAACTCGAGGACTTTTCACCATTTATTTGCAATATATTCTTCATAAGTTGAGATTTTTTACATCAAATCCATTGTACAGCATTAAAAGCGAAGATATTTTTATGATAATTCAAGATCAGTAAAAAGCTGGAAAAACGACCGTGTTGCCCTCTGTTGAATGGGGTAGATGCGCGGTATTTTTCAATCGCTAGATAACGTGTGGTCGCTTAGACAGGGTGTTCCGACTGCTTCAGAAATACGTCATAAAGTTCTTCGATCGTGTTTGGAAACATGTAATTTATCTGATTAACTTTTAGAAAAGTTAATGATTTGTTTTTATCAATAAATTTAACCGTTATCACGGCGTGTAAACTCTACTATGATAAGGATATTGTGATTAAAACAAGAAGTCTTAGATTCAATTTATGTTTGTAGTAAATCCTTTTTGACTTCATTATTAAGTTTTATTTTTTCCGATTTTATTTATAACTAAATGCGGGAATAGATCTTATCCATGCGGAGTTTACTTCTCTTGGTTGTACAAACTGTAGTTCTCTGATGTCATAGTGTCCTACTTCTAAAAGTTAATTACGAGTGTACTACCCTCATGTGCATCTCTATCTCAAAACCATCTGACAATAAAACTCCAGAAGGCATCGACTTTTGTCACCTGCCTCAACAATACTGGGCTTTGCGTGTAATACCACGCCGAATTAGGTTCTGCCACCAACCTATCCGTACCGAGTATCCTTGAAGCTCAGAAGTTATATTTTGTTGATCTTCTAGCTCTAAAACATCTCCCAGAAATCATGGTGCCCTGAAGAAGTCCATTGTGAGGAGTCCAAGCAGCATAAAAGAGGTCATGCAGAACTCCTCCAGAAGGTAAATGCACTTTTCAACCAAACCAAGTTAGATAGCACTGCTAAAGCAATTCTAGCTGACTTGGAATAGTATTAAATCTGAGTGTAGAACATTTAGCTTTTGGAATGAGAACAGAATTGTCTGTAAGCTCAGCCTTACACCTGGCGTTATCATACCCATCCATGGGAAATTTAGACCCGCTCCCATTATTTTCCTATTTTTTGATCCCAGACATGCATTTAGTCGCCTGACATCTGGACCAAACATATTCTTCCCACTCTGCAAATTGAGTGATGCCCCAAGTCACACTTATAATGTTCAAATGTGTCCCATTCACATGTTCATCAAATCAGCAATGCTTTGAAAATGTGAAAAGTCTTAAAAAGGAACACGAAACAAAATATTTGTGTGTCTGGAATAACAAAATTTACTCTAGAAAAACTGATGCTAGCGATTTTATTGCTATTCAGAGTGATAATATATCCAAAAAACTGGCATAGGATATGACGGTACAATTCCTTGGAATGTACGAATTAATTTTGTTAATACATGCCATGTTAGTCGTAATTGTATAGCCATTTTGAATTTATTTATAATTTCTTGCCTTTTTTGTTTGATGTAATACTGAGTAACGAGAAGAACACATTACTGGAGTATAATGTTAATAATTTGCTAGCACTCTGAGGCCGGTGCACAAAAAATGAGCTTACAATAAATTTTGAAAAAAACAAACTATATACAATTAAAAAAAGAAACCCCTGGAATGGATCTTTACATCAAAGATAATATTTTGTAGAAAGTTAGCAGTAACAACTATTTAGACTTAAAATTGATGAAAGCTTAAACTGGAATGAACATATTAGGCACGTATGCATTCATACTCTCAGAATTTCCTATTCCTTTAGAAACCTATCAAAGATTAAAGCAATGTTAAAAACAGCCTGCTTTGGTCATTTCCAATCTCATGTGTGTCATAGAATTATCTTTTGGAGCTCTGCTCTGCTTAACCATGTAATCATCGTACATAAAGGAGTTGTAAGATAAATGGCCAAATTTCCGAGAAGAGACTCATGTAGATTTAATTTTATAGATCCTAAAATCTTACCTGTAACATGCTTGTACTTATATCATGCATGTGTGTTTCTTTGTGAAAACACATGTCTATTTAAAAAATGAGAGTATCCATTATTATGCCTCAAGATGAAGAAAGAAGGTGCATGCAATACAGCATTCCACCTCTTCGTTTGAAACAGAACCCCTTAATGCTGGCATTACAATTTGTAATAATTTACCAGCAGGCCCAAAAGATAGCAACTAATACCAGATGCTTAAATCTAGGTTAAAATCTGTTTCAATCGAGAGTTGTTTTTATGACCTATATGAGCATTTTTCATCATCTTGTAACCATATATTTTAATTGTTACCATTTCTCAAAATATATGCATACATTTTTTGGTTTTAATATGACATATCTTATATTTTACCATTCTACAATGAGATTAAATAATGATAGATAAATAAAAGTAAATAAAATTTCTTGTGCCTTTCATAAATCTGCATGAAACCTGAATACCTGTCCGTATGTTTTAACTATATAATGAAACGTATACCTGTATATGTTTGATGGACTTTTTAAAAATCCTGGTACCCATAAACACATATTATCATAGGATATAAAGGTTATATAAATTGGATATCCAATTATCCTCCAATATCCTAAATGGCTATTTACATATGGATATACAATGTATTTTCATTATACAAGCATATTGTATTCATTGTATATCCAGGTCAACTACTTCTTGTCATCCAGGCTCTATATCCATTGTACAAAAAATTTGTTCTGAAATTAATATTTTTTTTCAAATTTATAAATGAATTCGTGTTTATTGAATGAAATGCTAAGAGAAAATTTTGCATATTTCTTAGCTCTGCTTTACTCGCAAAATATGAATTTATATTCATGCAAGTGTAGGGAGTCACCACATCTAAGCTCTTGCTGTGCATATCATATGTAATTTCATTTTTATTTATTTATGAGAATAACCCTTTCACACAAAGAAAGGCAAAATCATGTATTAATTCCGCAATTATAAAAAAAAACATTTTACAAATGGTACAGATTACATACAGTTTCATACTTATTGAGAATTAAAATATAATTTAGAAACAAAGAAGAATTTTGATTTTCATTGCATTAAGACATTTTCAGATGGTATACATACCTATTTAGGTTAATTACTGTAGACAAAATATCAATATTAAATAATATTCCAAATTAAAAGATGGAAACAGAATATTATAAATATAGTATTTGTTACAGGCCAGATGATGGTATAAATTGATAAATGTTAGTAGTAGTTATTAACTAGATCTTGTGGCATTGATTAAAAACATTTTCCCAGTGTGCTTTAGGAACAACTTATTGACATGTACAGATATCCACACTGCAATAATTAGCATTCTAAAATTCTTCAGATATTTTTAATGACATTTTTTCAAGGGATCTTGGTGAGATAGAAAGTAGATCAATATAATCACCACTGTTGTTATCTCTCATAATCTGGCTTATAGGCGAGTAGTAAGTGTAAATTTGTGCATGATGTCCAATTTCAAAAACTACTTCATACCTTGTGTCATGTGAAGGTATTCGGAAAGATATTGCCCTTAGGAGTTCTAAGGAATCAATCTTGTTATGCAGTAATTTATAAAGAAGATTTATATTATTAATTTTTCCACATTAATGCAAGGAGGGAAGATTTAGAAGGGGTAACATTTCATGATAACTATAAAGATCTTTGTGAAGATTGAATTTGAATGGAATTTTGCACACGAATTTTCTTTAAACACATTTGATTGCATAAATATGGAGTTGTAGTAAGGTGACTGAATAGTAGAGCAGTATTCACGGACTGATCTAGCAAATGAGATTAACAGTAATTTAAATGTCTCTATATATTTAAAGTTTTCACAGTATTGGAAGATAAATCCAAGCGATTTGTATGCTTTAGATTGAACTTAGTTATGATGTTGATTGAATATTAACTACCAATGAATGTACCTAATATGTATCCAAATGGTATTCTAAATGTACCCATATATATATCCAAATGGTATCCAAAATATACCCGAAAATGTATCCAAACATACTTATCCAAAAAAATATGTATCCAATGCATCCAAAAATACCAATTAAATGTTATTCACCTATATGTCTCATTAACGGATTTTGAATGTGCTTTGCCATTATTTCTGCATAAACTTTCAAAATCCTTGTCTTTATGTATGACATTTATGTGGACATATATCGCAGTTACTATGAAATGCATATTTAAATAATCTTACTTTTCATAATAATCTCATATATTACTGATTAAACGTACTCATCATATTGCTACCAGTAGTCATACCCTCATTCACATATGTATTTTTGATGATATTGGGAATTTTGTAGATAATTAATGACTGGTCATTATCCTGCCCCTTTTTATTCACCCATGATCTCTTATACATCGCATTTATAAATTAATTTCATCATGTCATCCTTTAATGCTACATGTTTACTGTAATCTGATAGGCTTTTTTGTCTTAGAGTATCAGATTTTCTTTATGAAGAATGAAATAAAAATTTTCAATTCAAATCCTAGCCACTAAATTTGATCCAATTAACTTTAACCTCCTGACCTGCATCAATGCTCACCAAAACATGCTTATTCATTTAAACTGCTGCTGTTCCGTTGGCTTGTTGAGTTCATACAGAGACTCATTAAAGAGAGAAACGTAATGAATTCAGCCCTCACTTCATGAAAGTTGCATACATTCAAAATGATAAGGAATAACAAACTTTTTCACAGAATTTCACCATTTGCTGCATTGTTATTATGTGGATAAAGGTATATTATCCCTTCTGCTATTATGGATAAACTCGGATATGCTTAGTCTTCATTTCAAACTGCTGGTGACCAACAGAATACATTAGTTCCTGAAAAGTTAAGGAAATCTACTCATCACCAATAAAAAGTATATTCATTGCTTAAGTGGTTTTTCTCAATATTCCAGTTGAAATCGTGTTTGCTGACAGCTTGGTGGCTTGAATTAATATGAGAGAGGGCAAAATTGGTCATGTGTGTTTCCTCTTTGAGCTGGTTCAATCATCATAAATGTTGTGACTGGAGCCAATTCTCCTAGTACTATTTCTATGATTGATCATGCCACTCCATAAAATTATAGTAGCTTTTACTTTAAATGTCTTGCTTTACTACTCAGATAGCTCATGAAATACCTCATTATCCCTGCTACTGCTTTAAACTGGTTTCATTCTTATCAAGCTGAGCAAGTTTGAAAATCAATAATATATTTTACCAAAACTAACTAGGGAACTCAATCAGGGCATTAATTTTCCTCTTTTGATTACTGTTCATTGGAATTTAGTGACTTGTCCAATTATGTAATGATAAACTGCAAATGCTAAACTCATGTCTATAATTCATCTTTAGCCTCTGGTGAGATGAACGTCTTTATCCATAATTAAATGAAAGATACATTGTATCCTTCATTTAATTAAAATGAATTTCCACAAAGTTGAGCCGGAAACAATTGAATATTGTCTTTATCCATATAGCAGTGGTGCCTAAAGGGGGCTCATGATGCAGAACGCATCATTCTATCTGCTGCCACCCTCTTGAGTTCTGTAAATCAACTACATCATATATCTCCCATTATCTGCTTTGCTTACTCCAATATGGTTTTTTCCTTCTTTTTACTAAATACTCCAGTTCTGCATTCATCAGCCTTTCATGGTGCAGTAGAAGGCTTTTCCACATGACCCATCTTCCTTGTAGTGTCTTTCACAGGGTGCGCTCGTTGTCTAATTTCCTCAACCCTTCTTGATTCACCTGCTCCAGCTCATGATGGACATCCTTTTGCAAATGCAACATCTCAAGCTACTGCAGCCATTCTCTCTCTACTTGCCCTTATGCTTGAGTCTCACTAGCATATAGCAAACTGTACACAATTGGGTTTTTTCATAAGTGGCATATTATTGGAGTTAGAAGTGAAGTCTCTTTTTATTGTTAAAAGCAATCTTTTTTTGTAGTATCCCACTCATTATTTCTCTTGGACTTCCTCCGTCAGAATATATTTTGCCTCCTGAGTATCAAAACTCTTTCGAATTATTAGAAGAATACTGTATTTCTGGCAGCAGCCTCTCTATTTCTGTTGGTAATGAGGAATTTTATTGTTTACCAATTCAGTCATAGGTTGTATTTACCATTTAGGAACTATTCCATTTCTGAAAGCATGTCCAATTTGGTAGCTAGGTGAGCTCTATCCTTAGCTATCAAATCAATCTTTGGGTTGACAACCGTGGTTTTTCTCCTAAAGCTGTGCCATGTTTTTTGGGCAAGAGATTGTAAATGTAAATTGTTCCTCTCATGACTGACCTCTAAGCTACCTTTAACCGTATCACATTATGCACCTTTTCCTTGCTCTGAGAGGTTTTTTACAGATTGTAAAATACACTTATTACATAACTCCTTATGTATGAATAAGGCCATTGTGTGTACCATGTTTTCAGGTCACCTGTGGACCTCATTTACTTTCCCTCTCATCATGAGAAATTCCATAAGAAATGCTGCCTGGTTATATTGGTCTTAATTCTTACTCAATTAATATATTTCATCCGCATATAATTAAAAAAGAATTACTGAAAAGATCACCGTACACATTTACTATAGTTACACTTTCATATCTGTTGCACTTCCACTTCAAGGAAAAATTTCACTTGTACACATAAACATACATATAGTACAAAGGATAATTAATGGTTTATTTGTAAATTTCTTGCAAATGCGCATATTTTTTTAGTTATGCTCAGACTGTATACAGCGGTACAATTTGTATGTTCAGTAGTGATACATAAAAAGCTCCATAGACTTCCAGAAATTCTATGATTTATAGAAAAATTATAGGCATTAGTGAGAGCACAGCTGTCTTATATCACAGGTATCAACACCATACCTCGAACCCCCTGGTATTACCATGGAGTAGTGTATTATTATCATAAGAATTCATCCATTTATTTAAAAAAAAATCACAATACAAAACCACAATCATGGCACCACATTACATATTAATAAATGTTGAATATTTATGATATGTTGATGCACTTCTACTCATATATTTAGATTAACAAGTATTCTGGGACATATAATTCAGCCGAAATGTATTATTTTTCAGAAGCACAATGATTTTCCAAATTATTTTGTTGATAGTATCCGAATTTGAGATCATCATTCAAGTTCATCTTGACGTTTGATTTTTCTGAGATCTTTCTCCAATAATCTGTGAAAAAACCCATTCTTTATTTACAAACTACAAAATAAATTATCTTCAATCATTTTTATCACAAATATCAAATTTCAGTGGTTAAATAAACTTGGTATTTTTTCATACAAAACCTTTATGATAATTCCGGTTTTGATGCATAGGTGACATCATCAGGTATAATAAAATCATACATGGCCAGGAAATTTATATATTATTGTTGGGTGGGGAGGTGGGAATTGGCTAGGGGGAGAGGGATGTATTAGGATGTGGCCGGTTGGGGGAGGATGGAGGAGGGGTGTGGGTCCGTACAATGAGGTGACTGATGGGGGATGGTAAGAGGCAATATGAGGGAAGGAAAGGATGATGAACAGGTTGGAGATGGAAGACATAGAGTTTACGAATAGAGTTTGTTGATGGGCAATATAATCTCCACAAGAGGTGAGTATCTTACAAAGATGTTTTCTTAATCAAAATGTCTGGTAATTTTTGTTGCTAACTGTTCCAGCAAGTCCATTTTTTGTTCCTTTTCCTCGAGATTAAGTATGTCTGGAGCAAAGCCACTCCTATGGTCCATCTCCCATAAGTGCTTGGTAAAATGGGATTGGGTGACATTCTCATTCCATAGATTCAACTTGTGTTCCTCAGAGCATAGCTTGAATGATCATACCATTTGTCCTATGTACACTGTGTTGCGATCTTTACATTTTGTAAATGCCTCTTATTTTCCATGTTTTCTACTTTGTCCTTGGTCCTATTTAAAACCTTCACAGGTTGCTTCTGTTGCATAATCATCAATGTAATCCTAAATTTGTCTTTCGTGAATAGATTAATTATTTTTTTAGATGTGTCCATAAAATGGAAGTTTACACCAGCGAAATTTTTCTTCTTCATTACCTTGTGAGGAGTATATTAGATTTCTTGCTCTGATGAAGTGTTTCTTATTAAGCATCCTTATAATTAAGTCTTGTCTGTATCTGTTTTACACTGCAATAATTGTAATTATATTAAGTTTTCTGGAAAAATTACATTTTGAAAGTGGAATATCTAGCAATCTATTCAACATAAAATGAAAGCCAGACAGTTTTTGGGAAATATGGTGGTGGGAGTTTTAACATGGTCTGTAGGGGTTGTCTTCCAGTAAATTGAAAAATTTATAGCCTTTGCTGGTTTTTGAGACTGTGATATCAAGGAAATTGAGCTTTCCTTTGATTTCTTTCTCCCAAGTGAAATTTATCTATTTACACTGGGTGTTTAAAGTGCTAAAAAAATGTCCAGCTGTCTCATCGTACCAGTCCACCCTACAAAAACATCATTAACATACCTGTACCAGCAAAAAATGTATTTTGAAATGTCACCACTCTTTGAAAGTTTTTTTTCCTGGATCTTCCATAAATAGGTCTGCCAGGAGAGGCAATAAAGGTGAGCACAACTTCTATGGGGACCCAAAATCTATTAGAAATGGGGGTTGAGAACCTGTCTTTCACTTCCTCAGCCACAATCACTGTCTCAGAAATGCAAACACTGGTGAAGAGGTTTGTGACATCAAAAGGCACTAAGATGCTGTTTTGAGGGAAGAAGGGAGTTGTTACTGGAGAGTTAGTCACAGAAATCTTTGGAATTTTTTGCTCCGTACATGGGCTGTAAACCAGTGAATTCCCTGAAGAAGGTATTCTGGTATGATATGCGTGCACATTTCCTTGTTGGTTCAGCTATGCTAGAAATCATGGGCCTGATGGGTACAATTTGTTTTATGAACATTTGGAAGGCCAAAAAATATGGGAGCTCTGGGGTTCATCTTTGTCACTTTGTGCACTTCTCTGCGCTTAAAAATGGCAGGGGTGGACATCAGAGCTTTTTTTGTCGCTCTTTGAAAATTTGGGTTAGGGTCAATTGGGAGCCTAATTAACTATTTGGGAGCTTGTAATCACTTTTCAATGCATTGGGAATTGCTGATCATCGCAATTGAGTTGCCCTTGTCTGGCTATTACAGTATTAAGTTATTGTTTATCAAATGATCCTTTACTAATTTGATAGGCTCCAACTCCGGTAAATCCACTTTTCTGTTTATTTATCGAGGATATCTTATAAGAGAACATGGTTTTAACATGAAGTTTGCTAGTTTTTAAGGGAACATCACAGTCTACGGTTAGATTTTCTAATCCTTTGTGGCCAATAGGAATGTTGGGAACATATTTTAAGCCTTTTTCTAATAGATTTGTTATCTCTCTGTTCCTAATAACTTCTGTTGAATTGACTCCTCTATGATGAAAAATCTCATGCGTTGGTACAATCGTTGGTTCACATAGCCGGTTAGGATTCACTTTAGTCAGGCAATTAATCTTGTCCATTAGAAGAAACCTTTTCTAAATTTTCATAAGGTAGAGCGTCAAACCATCAAATTAATCAAATTTCAGATTTATTCCCCTTTTACCCTTTTGATTTTTTAGTTGCTGAAATGTAAGAATGAAATTTGGCCTACTCATATAAGTGACTAAATATTATTAGAAAATGTTTGTTAGCATTTTTAAATTGTGACTGAATTGAATGTAGAACTACACATTCCTAATGTTGAGTTGATAGCTGTGTTGAAGTCATAATTTGGTTTTCTATTACTTGAAGCATGGTGACTACAGGAAACTGCATTTTAATATATAAGGCAATTATAAGTAATTTCACATGGTCTCTCTACTTAATTGGAAAAGTTTTTTCTTGTGTTATGGGCACAACTCTATTTGAGACAACATTCTTGATTGGACTCTTATACATTTATTTAATTTTTTAAGAATGTTTTATAAGTGCACTTGGAAATTGTTACATTTATACATGGAATAGCTGTATAGAGTGCCCACACAAGTTGTAGAACATTTCCCATGTACCCTTACATTTTACTAGTATTTTTGTTAAAAAGCATTGATGTTAACAGAGAACTCTCTTCCTCGTTGCAGAAAATTCCCCTTTCTGATTATCACTCTGCTACCCTTAACTGTGCCACCTGATTGATTTCGAGGGTTGGGATAAGTCACTTATTCCTTTAGTTTATTCCTATATTCTGAATTAAACCTTCTTTGCCTTACTTTGTTGAACACTTAAAAATCTACAAAGCAGTTGCAGTCATTCTGGCCATTCTGTATATTTCTTTCTACTAATATCATCATCACTGCAATTACATCACATGTTCTCCTTGCCTTCCTAATACTTTTTTGGGACCCTATGATGCTGTCTTCTATTGATTCTTCAATTGTGTCATTTGAGGTTTTGATGTAATTGTATTAAAGAGAATTTTAAGCTCAGTTTTTGTTCAGTAAATAATTCTAAAGGTTTCCCTCATGTTATGTTGCTATTTTAAAAATTGCATGGTGCATAACGTGATCCTCCATGCCACCGATTGTTCCAGAGTTAGAATATCTTGCCTGTACACTGTGTGCATTTACTTATTTCAGTTTTTAAGGTAAAAAACTGAGTCAATTGTAAAAATTCTGATTTTTATCAGTATATGGAAAGGCAGAATTATGATTCACAAAATGGGATTTTGAAGAAGCAAAGCAACTTCCCTAGTTATCTTGAGCATGAGTCTTCACTTGTAAAATAATTTGTATTGATGGCTCAAGTCTTGTTGGCATTGTTGCTGCATTCAACGGAGGAGTTCGGAATGTTCTGCAATGCAATGCATACTATTCCTCCAAGGAATATTTATGTTGTTCTCACTAATTTTACTAGTATAATAATTGTATGTGAACCTTTCAAATTTGACTTGAATTATCACTTCCATTTATAGATAAAAAAATCTCTTTCTTCAATTTTCCTCAATCTCCTCAGCAATTCTGTATAGTCTATCTGCCATTAGTTCCAAGCAGTTTTTCTCTCTCATTATCTAGAGTTCCTGGACTGAAGCTATAGTCATTATCATCACATTCCTTTTCTATATCTAAAATACAAGTAGGTGGTCTGATCTATTCACCAACTAGTTTTACATATTCTCTCCACCTTTCCTGATTTTTTTGATCCAGCATTTACTTTTGTGTTATCTCTTATGATCATAATAATTTTTCAGTAGCTATGGTATTCCATTTTATCTTCTATCCTACTAATAATCTCTTCTGTTAGCCATGGCTTCTAATTCTAGTTGTGTTAACTGTTAAAAGAGGCACTTGATGGCCGCATGCACCAGCTTATACTTACAATAACCTCTGCTCAAAATCATCATGAAATTTGGCATGTTTTCATTCATGACTAATAGAACTAATATTGCTCATCTGTCTAGTTCGCTTGAGAAGTGCACAGATTTATTCAAGAGCTTCAGTTTTTAAAATACTGTTAAATGGTAAATTATTGAATAGTATTTAATTTATGTATTTACTTACCTTTCAATATGTATGAGCTGCTTCAATTGACCAACATTCATGAGCACCTGCTTCAGTTGCTTATTTACAACACTTGATATTTCTCGGTGTGAATGTATGGAAGCTGAGCTGTTGTCTCTTCCTAAAATATTAAATGATTTCCATGTTCCATTTTTAATATCAAAAAACAAGATCAGGAGCAATATGAGGAAAGTATTCATCCACCAAATTCAATGCCACAGGTACTAGCCAACACTTAAGTATTTAGTAGCGAGCCAATCTTGCTGCCACTCTTAAATGATTAAATAATTTATAGTTGACATTGTCTAAAATTATCATCATTTTTGTTCATCTGCTTTGTTTGGCAGATAAGAGATTTTTTCTTTTGTGGTGGTCATGAGTTTCATGTATTTCAAGGGAGGGTTAAGTTTTGAGCCCATTTTAACCCCGAACACTTTGGCAGCCTTCTAGTTTCATTAGGTGACAATTTTAGTGTAAAATTAAAGACAAGGTTTTATTCAAGTTTAACACTAAACCATTAATTTTTCAAAGTTAGAGTTATCAGCAAAATTAGCTGTGATGGTAGAATAGTGACTTTGTGCATGGAAGATGGACTTGGAAGAGATGTAGTGAGGTCCAAAACAACCACCAAAGTTATCAACCAAACGGTTGGTTATGATTGCCTAAGGTAGAGCTAACCTAATACTAAGCCCCCTAGCAGCTTAAAGTGTGTGAAATTCACATATAAGCTTGTATTACCAGGGTAATGGGGGAGGGTGGCAGTTTCTTTCCCTTGCTATCTATGGTTTCCCAAGAAGATCTAGTGTCTGGAAAATCACACAGCTTGGGTGAAACTAAGGGTGCCCAGAGGCATCCTCTGTAATAGAACCCAGGTGCTCCAGTCAGTTGTCCAATGCTCTCACCACTGGGCAACCACAGTCCTCTGAATTAGGTTATTGATCATAATAAAAAATAAAAGGGATTCCAAGACTGACCAGCCTCATATGTATAATATGTTTAACTTTTAAAGACATTGGCACCTGTATGGACCATGTCTAAGAAATCATTAATAGGTTGTTTTGAGTATAACTGTGCCACTATTGTTACGCTCCCTTTTGAAAAATTATCACGAGAGAACTATTTTTCATTTACATTTGAACCAAAATTTTGCATTCTGGTGTTTTGAAAAAATCAGAACATTTTAAAAATTAATTCTTAGGCTTCATCAAAAAACCAATAGTAGAAATGGAAAAATAAATCAGATGAGAGCAATTGATTTAAATATCAGAAGAGTTTTGATGTTAGAATTAAAATTTCACTGGGGAAATATAATCCATGTTAACTCATTTCATTTAGTTATAAAAGGGGAGGAGGAGTCTATTGGACTCCCATTAGGTATCCTAGAAGAGTCCTATGGGCTTTCAAAATGGGGAGGCTCCCAGATTTTGGTGCTCTAAGGATGCCTAGGTACTGCACTATTTCTGTGGTGTTATAGATTTAAGAGTCACTATGGATAGTTGTTTCATTTGATTGGCGGCTTAACTTTGCATAAAATTGTAAGATGAGAACATCTAGAAAAAAGATGATTCTTGAAAAATTCAGTTTTATCCAAATTAAGATACGAGGGTCATCCGGAAAGTAGTACCCGTTCGTGAACTAAAGACACAAAAGTAAATATTAACAAACATAAAAAATTTTATTTGAAAGAGGATACTTTAAACTACTTCTCAACATAATCTCCAAGCAAATTAAGGCATTTGTCATAACGTGTGACAAGTTTCTGTATTCCTGCTGCATAGTCCTTCGCCGCCAGCTCATTGAGATACGCGAGGGACCCATCTTGCACAAATTTTTGCATAATGCAGATGGTGTTTAACAATTTCATGAACAATTGTTCGAGAAACATTGGGAAAATGCTCACAGATGTCATCAATTGTGACGCGCCGATCGTTCCTCACGAATTCGTCAACTGAGCTCACCAGTTGGTCTGTAATGACAGACGGTCTCTCCGAACGCTCATCGTCGTGTGTGTTCCCCCTCCCCATGTTGAAGTTGCGACACCACCGCCGAACAGACGACTCGTCCATTACATTGTCTCCATACACCTCCTTTAATTGGCGATGAATATCACATGGGCGAACGTTTCTTGCATTGAGGAATTTAATCACTGCCCTCACTTCACAACTGGCGGCGTTCTCAATTTTTTTAAACATTGTAAACAATCACAGAAACAACACAGGCAATGCTAGCGTCACGCAACTTGGCTCAGAGAAGGCAGACAAGCCACTGAAGCTATCTGACCTCGTCCAGCGGCTACTCGCGTCGTCAGCACTTCATGCGGCACGAACGGGTACTACTTTCCGGATGACCCTCGTAGTTTTTTGGTCATGGACCTGCCAGAGTTCCCCGAGGAAACCATGAATGACATTGGAAAAAAATGTTGCATGAACCTGATTCTAAGGCTTGTAAACTGTAGCTAAATGCCTTTGTATCTTCATTAGCTAAAGATAGGCATTAAGGGATCTGGGTTCAGATCCTGGTCTAGGCCAATAATTTCTACAATTTGGCATTGTTGTATTTTAACCCTTTTTAATTATTGAGACCACAAATAAGAACAGTGGCAGAGGTCATTTTGAGTAATGGTAATCACTTACAACTTATTACATACTACCTTGATCAAAAAGTTCCCGGAATAACCACCGTGTGGCGCTCCCATCGTTCCGATTTGAGTTCTGTTTTTTTTGTTAAATTGGTACATCTGTTGTTGATATTCCCTTTAAATCTTAGTGTCATAACTTGACATTTGCAAAAGTTACGGTCGGTTTTCGGTATGTCCATCAGTGCTTCCTGCGATTTTTCCATTACTTCCTCTCGGCTGCTAAAACGCGTTCCCCGTAATGGTTTTTTAACTCGATTGAACAGAAAGAAGTCACAGGGAGCCAAATCAGGTGAATTCGGTGGCTGTTGGATGGTATTTGTTGCATTTTTCGTCAAAAAATTACGAATAATGATAGCACTGTGCGACGGTGCGTTATCATGGTGCAAAATCCACGAGTTTTCTGCCCACATTTCTGGTCTCTTTCGGCGAATTGCTTCACGCAAACGTCTCATAACGCCCAAATAATACTCTTTGTTTACTGTCTGGCCTTCTGGCAAAAATTCATGATGCACTACACCGTTGTAATCCATGAAAACCGTCAGCATTGCCTTCTTTTTTGACTGAAAACGACGTGGTTTTTTTGGTCTCGGCTCATTTGGTGAACGCCATTCACTTGCCTGATGTCTGGATTGCGTGTCGTACTCATAAACCCACGTCTCGTCTCCAGTAATGATCCTTTTGATGAATGTGGGATCGGATTCAGCCTCGCAAATCATGTCTTTTGCGACGTCAACACGGTCTCTTTTTTGCATGAAATTGAGGTCTTTTGGCACCAACTTTCCTGCTACACGACGGAAACCCAAATCATTAACCACAATGTCTTGGGCGGATCCATAGGCAATGTTCAAGTCCTCCGCTATTTCTCTGATGGTTAATTTGCGGTTATTGACCAACATTTCTTTTACTTTATCAATTTTTTCACCGACTTTCGATGTCGATGGTCTGCCACTGCGTTCATCATCTTCGATTGACTCACGACCACTTCTGAACCGCTCGTGCCACTGGTAAACGACCGTTTTTTTTAGAGAATCGTTGCCGAAACACTTTTCCAACATTTCCAACGTCCGTGCGCCACTAAATCCGTTTTTTACGCAAAATTTAATACAAGTTCGTTGTTGCAAATTTAAATCCATTTCTGCAATTGTAAAAAATCGCCAACACACACAGAGATAGATGTACTCTTGGCTACGTAACTTTAGCAAATGTCAAGTTATGACACTAAGATTTAAAGGGAATATCAACAATAGATGTACCAATTTAACAAAAAAAAAAACAGAACTCAAATCGGAACGATGGGAGCGCCACACGGTGGTTATTCCGGGAACTTTTTGATCAAGGTAGTATATAAGTTTTAAGAACCTTATGTTTTTGGGCTTGTGAATGGATCAAGGGCACAAGCTTCAAAGCTAATGGGTCTTAAACACATATCTTGAGCTAATTGATTGCCTTGTGTTGGTCACATAGATTTATAGATTCTGTTTTTTACCTTTTCTGAAAGTCATTTTATTTTTATGGTAGAGGAAATCACTCACTTTACCCACTTTAAATGCAGTTTGTTATTCTACCCAATATAACCACTTTTTTATACTTAGGAAATTGAACATTTAATGATATTCATAAGAAGTGGCAATACATAGTTCACTGATAATATTTATTGTCAACATTGCCATATTCAATCACTAGTAATGTAGTGTGTAAGTTATACGTATCTAAAGAGGGGAAAACGATTTAGGGTTAAATCTAGTTGAAACCCATCGTGCCAATGATTGGTTGATATATAATCCATTGATTTATATACGATTGATCCCTGATTGGTTCAATTGATATTCATTGTAGATAACAGGTTTTCTGATGCCGAAAAGTGGGTCAATTGTTTCCCCCCTTGAGATTGCGCGATTTATTGGCAATTTATATGGCTTCTCAAGAGAGTCATAAGAAGTTCTAGCTGTCTTTTATTACCAGTGTGTCAAAGGTAACCGCAGCAAATATAATGAATAGAAACCCGAGAATGGTATGACGCAGCCCGTACATTTGTAGGCCTTTTCCTAATCATTTGGAATACCTTTGGATATGCTGCGACCGCGCCTTTTCTCCCTAGAGTCCTTAGCGCCCTTTGAAGAGCTGTTGACCGTGCTCGACAGGGTGGCGTCGGAAGAGGACGCGGTCGAGAGGGACAAGTCGGACGTGAGGTCGTGCGTTAAATCGGGGGTGTGAGTGGCGAGGGGCTCCGCATCGGGGGCTCGGACCAACTGCTCTGTCACCTCTGCTGCCAACTTTTTCTTGCTCCGGTCCACCTTCTTGGAGATGCCAGAGGATTCGTCTCCGTCTTGCACCATCCCGTTCTTTTCCTAGACCGGAACGGACGGGTGAAAGTGGATCATTAGTCTTGCGGGATATTGCTAGGAGTGACGTTCAATACGTCATTGCTATCATTGGAGATATCTAATTAATTTTGGAGAACTTTACAAAATTGAGTCTTTGATTTAAAATGTATTCGGTCTGCAATTGCTGGATATCCCATTTAAAAACAAATCATTTAATTTCATTCTAAGGAGTATTGTCTAATATAGGCGCTCGCGCAGGCAAGATGCTTACTTGTTATCTTTGTTTTTGACGCTTTTATTTATATTTTTGACGGTCGTATGGTCTTGCACTGATGTTTAATGATATATTAATATAGAAAAATACATATTATCCTACATATCCTATGTATCATGAAAGTCTCGACATTTGAAGTTGTAATGAGAATTATTTTAGCGTGTTATTAAAGTTTTTGGTTGAGTAGTGGAAGGGTAAATATTTATAGTGAAAATGTATTGTTAAATTTGGCAAGAATTTGAATTCTCAGTTTCTGTCCTGGAACACTCATTTCAATCCTCGAGTTGATTCATAATTCAATTCGCACGCCATCAAGAACGCTACTGTACCCACGCTACATCCTCACCCCCACTGCCAACCTCCACGCTACTCGTACTCTTCGCTCGCTTCCGTCCCTTCATTAGAGGTTTTCTAGATCCGCTATTTTGCAAGCCACACGCCCTTGTTGCATCTTATGGGATATTATGCAGATGTAGAGGGATTTAAGAGGTGGATGTCACCCGGATTTGAAACTGGGGTCATCAGGGTGTAGCAGCGGAACGAACGCTGATTATTCGAGAGGATCAAGACTCTTTCTAAGGGACCAACCGCGGTTTTTGATTCGGCGCTCGAGAAGTCGTCCCCGCGGTGTTTCTGGTCCCGGGACGACAGCTTGAGGATCGCATCCAGGCCCTTGTGTGTACCCAGGTTGTAGTCTCCGTCCCCGTCGAGGTCAGTCTGGCGGACGGCGGCCTTCCCTACCCCCTCGGTCGGCCCAGCTGCGGCTCGGGGCGGGCTGCGATGCTTATCGTTCTCGCGAGACGTCTCGCCTTCGGCCTCGGACGGATCGGCGTCCCTCGACTCCGGGAACTTCTCCTCCAGGCTGTAAACGGATATCTCTTTTTTGATCGCGACTCGTGTACTCTCCTCACTGTCACTGCAGTCCTCGATGGTGGGACGGAGGTCGGGACGCTTCTCTAGATTGGTGACGTCTTCGCACCGCCTCGGCCTAGATTGTGAAAGCATGAAAAATATTGATCATTTCCCATCACGGGAATCCGAATAGCTCAGGCACGTAGGAAATCTACTGACCAATTGATTGAAAAAAAATGAAAAGGCGACTGGAAAGACCTAAAAAAATGAAAGAAAGGAAAAAAAACTATAACTTTAAGAGTGAATTATTTTAAATCTCTTAGCGAGTGACAAATTTTTTGATCCATATATCAACAGATTAGATGAAAAAATAATAAAGGAGACAAAGCCAAAAACTTCATCCAAGAATTAATAAAAAATAAATACAGTTTTTATTTCTATTACTAAGACGATAGCCGACGGTCACTTTAAGGTATATCTGTATGATTAGTCCGGTTAAAATTGAGTGGTTTCGAATAGCTTGTAATATCATGTACTGTAGTGTCAGGCGTTACATTCTTTGTCCCCGACTCTTGTATTCATTATTTACAGACATGCAATATGTTAAAATGGTTTTAATATGAAAATAAAGGGGCCAAGTATTCCATAGGATATATTCTTGGTATACAAAGTTTAATGTACTTCAAATATAGTGAATTACATTATTAATCAGTGAATTAAATAAAATTATCGATGAATAGAGTGAGTAAATATGAGTTAATTTCCCATTGATGGTGTACAGCAATGATAAATGGAATAATCACAGTTAGATATACGGCATTGGTAAAGAATAAAAAAAATAATGCAAGAATCGGAATGCACTGAGCGGGAAAACTTTGAATGGAATAGGAAAAAAATGAGAGAAGTCCTGGTGTTAAGGGGAGGACGAAAAGCGATTTAAGTGGGACGGATGCTGAGGAGTCCTAAAATCAAAGATGTTACAGAAGGAAAAGGCAAGGGAATTATACAGTAGGGTGAAAATAAATGGAATCAATCAGTGGAGGTAACCATTTTGGGTGTTGGAAATATATTTCACTGTAATGTATTCGCAGAATGCAGTATTTTTCTGATACGAACCATTGAGCTTGTTTAACGCGATATTTTCCATATTTTGCCAAATATGCCCTCTAAATTAATATCATAGTGTTTAATTTTGCTATCATTAGCGTCATGTAATTAATGCTGACCGAGTTTCTTATGCCGGACACAGTAAGCATGATATTGGATTCAAATTAAATACAGAGAATCGCATCAAAATGAGGAGTCAGGGTAGCTTTAGGAACGCATGAAGATGTCTGTTGATAAAAATTTAAGAACAGAACACGAGGTGGAAAACTATTATTAGTCAGACAAGATTAATTAATAATGGTGTTTAATTAATAATAAATCCTTTTAATTGATTACCCAGTCAATGTTGTGGAGTTTTTGAATTTCAGATAAGCTAACTTCCCTGAATTTAAGGTTAACGTAGCAGCCGGTTACCTGTATATTAGATAATTTTGTCAGAACTGACTTATGTTAAAAAGTGTTATCCATTACAGTGAGATGTCAGTTTTTCGAGGGACATTAGAAGAAACTTGCATTATATTATTAGCATTATTATATTATATTTCATCATAGTCATTATATTTTTATGGCTATCAATAATGCTACTTTTAATTGTTAAAATTTGAAACAAAAAAAATTGAAATTGGTGTGTGATAACACTTTAGATTGAAATTGGACATTTTAAAAGCATTATTTTTAATGCACTTAGCTATTTTGAAATGATTCCACTAAAATGTCTCCTATTTAAATGTTCAAACGAGTTAACGTTAAAATATATTATTGCCAAAATATAAATTAGGAGTAATATTAATTATCCTGTGACTAATGCAACCCACATAACTTAGGCTGAAGATCGCCCCAATGCGGAACGAATGGACATGAATTCCCTTTGCACATGAGAACTGAGCATGTGAAACTTTAATAATAAGACTAGTCAACATTATGAATTGTTTAAAGACTTAAATACCACCATTTTCGTAAGCATGGGATGAGTCGTTTTTATGACTCACTTTAAGAAACGTTATCAACCGTCATACGTAAGACTTGATTTTCCCCTCGTTTTACTACACTTTATTTGTAGAGGTAAATATACTCACTATTAATACGAAAGACTTTAGCTTATTTGAACTCCTTATCACTCTATCTGAATTTTCCTCTCCTCCTGTCGTAAGTTTACCGTACCATACTTGTGCTATGATGGCTGTGTAATTTAGTGATATAAGAGTATTATTGCTATTTTCTAAATAAGAACAGCAGAATGGTGAATTTGGATTCAAAGATAAAGACGGAAAATTCTGTTACTAGGTGTTCAGCCATTCTTGAAAACCTTCGAACAAGAAATACCATGCAAAACTTAAACAAAATCCTGGAATTGATGGTAAAAACTGGGATTTTGGAGAAATCGTTTTTTTTTACCGGCAGGGCATGGTGGACAGTTTAAAGAAAAATTACTTACACATTTTATTTACTCTAATTTCATATAGATAAGTCGTGTAGCTATTTTTTTACAATCAGCGCTTTTCAATGCACTACGCATTCTGCTAGAGGGTCAAGAATTCTGCATCAGTTTTACTCTCAAGGAAAATTGGTGCAGTTATTCGGCCTAACATTATGTCCACCTACAAAACCTACTACTATACGCCTGCCTACTACTGGCTACTCTACTACGATTGAGTAGTAATCGTTTGATATTTACTTATTTGAGTGAAAATACCACGGTAAATGTATTATCCATGAGAGGAATGATTTTTTATGCTGACTCGAGGTGCCTGCTGATATAATTCTGCGTTATCAAATGGTATAGAATATTTCCCGATTTATTGAAAGCATTTGAATTTTTTGTATCTTTTTTTAACAGCTGAAAAGAAAAATAGATTCCTGGTAGGATAATGGTCTCAATATCCATTGTCGTAGTGAGATTGAATCGATATTCGTTGATGGTTTTTGTATTTCCTGAATGTTACGAGCAACATTATGAATGCTCTTAGCAATTAAAATGCAAAAAAGGTGTCATGAAACGATTATCATTAATCTCGATGCTCTAAAATAGTACAAAAAAACGCCTAGGTCGGACCCCAAAGTTACAGCCGTGGTAATCTCTCAACTGGAAGCGGGGTTTTTATTTAAATTAGCCATCAAGTCATTAAAACTATTTTTATTGATTCATTATACACCAATGGAAGCCTATGCTACATGAAAAAATTCTTAAATATTTTTGCATTGAAAATCAGCATCGTCTGCTGGGTTACATTTGGGAAACGAGGTAGTAAAAATGGTAGTGCAAGTGAATTTTTGTCTTTAAAAACAAGCCAATCGCCTGGAATCTGAAACAATTTAGTTGCTGACCACCCCTTTGGCCTTCGTCCCTCAATTGGAATTAATTTATTTTTCAGTGTAATTATTTTAATTCTTCGAACTACTATATTAGCTTCCATTTTAGTTGCGAGACTCTTAACAGCTACAATTAAGCCTTTTGATCTCAGTATGAGAAAAAGTCAACGTGTCCATTAACGCCACGCCACCGTGGTGAGTTTGCGGGGAACGGGAGTGGGCGTACTTTTCCTCCTTTGGGGTCGGGGAAGCGACCGGGAGTCCTTGCGCGCGGCGTCCGTCGTCTCTGACGGCCACATCTTTCATTCTTTCCACATTCAGATTCTCGGCAGGTCCGGGCGTGTCTTTGCTCGCCGAGGGGTTCCCGGATAGCGGCGGCGGCCCACCATTCGCCGCCGATCTCGAGCCAATCCCACCTGAGGATTCTCTCTCTCGCACAGGGATTCTTTCGTCTTCTCGGCTAGGCTTCAACGTCGGCTCCCTCCGGGACGGTCTACCCCTGGAAGATGGTGTCGGCATGGCTCCCTCCGACTCCTCCGCTGTCCCTTCGCTCCAACACAATCCATATTCGCTCTCTCCTATTCCTATTCTACCAGATGTCGCTTCCGGTTTCCTCATCCGGCCGTGTCCTCCTCCGCGCCTCCTGGTTTTCTGAAACGAAAGTATACGTTGTATTACGTTTCTGTTAGATCGCTGTAAGCCGTCTTTTTGGCATTCCCTTCTAAGTGGGTAGCATCATAGAAAGGACACGATGAATTAGACCGTATTATCTCGAGCATAATGTGAAATGTTTTTGAAAACTCGCGTGTATTTTTCAAATTTTGAGCAGTACTTTTTCCGGTGTTTTGCCCCAAAAAAATATAAACCCTTAAATATTTTAAATATGTTGAAAAACTGGTTATTTCATTTAAATTCTTTAATATGTGTTTATTAATTTGACGAAAACGTTTTTAGAATTTGATTATCAGGAGTATTGCTCGTTGCCTATTATTTTGGAACTAGCCTTGCCTAACTAAAATTTACGCCGCGTTGTATAATCCCGCAGCAGTTGGCTTTGGATATTTTCCGCTACTTGAGAAAAAGTTGTGAATTAACCTCTCGAAAAAATCGAGGATACCAAAACTCGTTCACAAACTCTATGACCTGAGTAGTTACTCATTGATTCCATCTTACTAGTATGGGAGGAGCCGTATTCTCAGAAGAAACATTTCAGGCCTGCTTATTTCATTATGTAACTTTAGGATTAATTTCTAAAAGATGTGTAATTCAAATAACTAAATGATATATTAACCAATTATGAATGCAGAAAAGTTTTGTGAATTATTTTTCTACGTCTCAACTGGAAAATCGACATTGGAGTTTATGGCAGGCGTGGTTATGGTTAAAAGCAGAAGCTTTATGCTCCAACAAGCGGAAGGTTGTAATCACCCATAAGCGGAAATTTTATCTTCGACCTTGAAACTTAACTTTTATACTTGTAATTCGAGGACGTATTTGTATTAGTTTTCAAATATTTTATTTAGTTTTGTATGCGCACATGAGGAATTCGATGATGCCGAGAAGGAAGCCAAGAAAATTTTTACTCCCTAGCAGTAACGGACAATATTGATCGATTTTGTAGTGGAAATGGGGAAATTGGAGTAATAGGTTGAAATTTATGACTATGGCTAGACATGGAAAAAGAAGGCGAGATAGCTGGCTGCTGCCCCACTGGCGAGTAAACATAAGATTTTTTGCATGCGCTGCGTAAACATTCACTCACGGTTTTTCTTGGTCCCCTTTTATCAAACTAACCAGTGACGCATCCAGGTTTTCAATAGGCTGTAATAGCTCATCGGGCACAGCGTACTCTTATCTACTTGTCCGCAAAATAATTATTTCGAAGAATTTTATTCGTCAGTCAATTTATTTCATTCGATAACGTATAAAATAAATAAATCATCTGAAGACCTTGTAATAATGCAAAACATCTAAGTGAGCGCTGGACTTCGGTGCTTCAGACTGGCGAGAAATATCAGGCAGTTTATATCTATTAATGACATTTTAAATAATACTATTCCGTAATAAATGAATATAAAGTGATGAGCTATTGCCATTTGCAAATTTAAGAAAATAGAGAAAACTCCTCTAGTCGTAAATAAATGTGTCAACGAAGAGTAGTACTTTCATTTATGGCAATGGACGTTTTAAATACTTAATTAACCGTGTAATTTAACAAGCAAATATGGAAAATATACATGGAATAAGTAAGAACATCTCGAAAAATCATGCCATCTGAAAATGAGTGCCACATCCCCTGAGATTATCTTGGCTGGCGTCGCGGGCATGGGCGAGAGGTTACTTTGGGTGAAAGTGAAAGGAAAGATATCTCGTCTTTCGGGGTCATGCTGCAAAAAACGACGCTGTGCCATAGAGATGAAAGGTGCTTACGACGTAATAAGCACCGGTCTGCTTATTTCTGTGGGATATTTAAGCGCTTCGAACCTTTTTAGCCTGTAACTCAGAAACCAAATAACAAATTGAAATATGGGAAACATTTTATTCAAAGACGCCAGTAAATTGTAATAGACGAACCTATTCTGCGATCATATGGTCTTAAGTCCGTGATTGTTACCATCGGACCAGGTTTTATAACGTCTCGTTAAACTAAAGGTGACCTTTAACCACCGGTTAAGGTTCAAACTTAGTTTAATGACCGCTAGTTAACTTCAAAACCGACCATTAATAAGCTCAATAAATAACATGATGTTACTACGATTGCAATGTTCACATTCACTAATGATCGATCTTAGTTCTTTTTAAATTGGATTTGTCGTTATCTCAACATTAGCACTCACATTAACTAAATATTTAATTCAATGAAGCATTATAAAACCAGGCCTTAGTGTGTTAACAGAGAAAGAGAGTGATTCACAGTGTGAGGTGTGACTTGTTGATTACTCAACCACAAAAATGTTATGTCGTCGCGACAGCACTTTCAGTAACTCAGTAGAGACGCATATTAAAAAGGTTTTCACAGAGGCATAAGATGGTATATTGCGGAAAAATTGAAAAAAATTCGGTGGAAACCATTACTTTACACCGCAGTTATGCATTGTTAGGTACTAGAGGGCACAAGAATCACCAGCTATTGGAGTGGTCGAAAGTGAAGTTAACTAAGGCGTTCAGTAGCCCGAACCCTAATGGATCTCGTGTCTCCAAGCGAGTCTCCAAGTACTTTTTGCTGCGATGTACGACGTAGTCTTGCAATTCTAATTGGGAAACGCGATGCGGGCTATGATATACGTTTTTCATTTACTTCTAAATCCACACAATACCCAGCAAACCAATGTAAGGGTGGGGTGTTGGAGCACCAGCCATACATGCATAAATATTAGTCTATATATTCACTTGAATATATGATAGCTCAGATACAAAAACACTCGTGCGCATAATAAATAAATGCTTATATAAATCATGCAATAATTGTTATGTTCGACTCAATCGTTAAATTTTAATCGATAAAGTGATATATTCAGGCGCTTGGGTTTGATTTTGCTATGATTGCGTATCGTGGGAGGGAAGAGCGAGTGCTTGAATATGTCTGTGACGGTGTCTATTTCTCATTTTTTCTCCAAGTGGTTGAATCTAATCTACCCATAATATGTGGTGCCAAAATAATTCCTTCGCTTTAGAAAGAAGACTCAGGTAACCTGTGCCTTTCTCCGAGCCTAAGTCTTGCCTGCTATCTTCGAGAACCAAGAGACTCCAACCTAATTCATCCAGCATACCTGTCACTCTCTTCTCGTGGCAATTTTTAACATTACGTTGCCAAGGAGGAGGAAATATTTAATTATGTTCTTTTCCTAGTCTCTTTGGCGATTTCCGCCTAGAGAGCCTTAAGAGGCGTTGTGAGTCCGACCTTCAGTGTACACACATTCTCGCCTGGGTTTCGCTTCTCTCATTGTTCTCTCATCTAGCAATAACTGGAGCGACGACCTCTGAATAAAAACTCCTTTCCAACAGCTCTTTCGCGGCGACACTGAGTTTTACCTGAGAAAATATGGACAGAGAAATAATGAAAGCTTTTTACTTACTGGCTGTATTTTCGTCGCCGTTTGATGCGTTTGATTTAACCCAGATTGTTTAGGCATTTCCCCCATTTATTTATAACTGGACGAGTGCTACGAATCGGTCGACTATGGAATCAGTGTATGATCCCCACCTATGTTGTTGATGGTGCTTACAAGGTCGCTGCGGCGCAGTGCTTTGTTTAACCGAATGGAGGTTCGGGGAGGAGGTGGTTTGACATATGAGGTTTCATTTTGAGGAGAGGTGGTAGGGGCGAAGTGTCTAGTGATTGTGGGTGTTTGGCACGGGGTGCGCAAAGGGAGATACGGGCACAAGAGATCACTATCGAATGGTCTTAACGTACTCCCGAAAGTTTTCCCGTTTTGGGCCAGTCATTACAACATAAATGAAATTCACTCGTGACTTAAGTGGAATTTATTCATTTTATAGAGGAAAGGAAGACTCTTTGATATCTTATGCAATGGAATTCACAATTAGTTTTCTTTCTGTTTACCTCGGCAATAAAATAGAAAAGTTAAAAGGCGACAATTATTCTTAACGACGATGCCATCTTCGCCACGCCACGAGCCGTTTTTGCTCCTGTGTGCCCAATATTATAACAACACACTGTGCTGTTTCGTCGTCTCGGTTATTATTCTCCCGCTATCTAATATAAAAACATTCTCTCTCAGTTAAAAATAATTTAGCCTCACATTACTGATTCCTGGTCACAAACGTATCGTTAGAACACGCATTTGTAATTTCCCACGAGGATTCATTTCATTGATTTGTTTTATAAATCAATTAAGGGAACCGCTTGCCAAACATAAGGATATTTTTGAGGAATCCACGTGCTTGCTAACGGATTATGTTAATTTGAATGGAAACAAATCGTTTAGCAGTTTGCTGAAATATTGCTTTGGAGTAATAACACTAGAGGGTCAAGAATAACATTGTCGGTATCATCAAGAATAACATTGTCGGTACTAAAAATGAGTAAAGAAAATTAGCGGGCACCAGCAAGCGAGTCGGCAAAAAATGTCCCCCATGCTTTGCAAGAGTATGGTAGTGAACTTTATCCCATTATTCATACATTACTGAGAATTCTTTGTGCTTTACCTGTTTCTATTGTAATGCTTGAGAAAACTTTCATAGGATTAAAATAGTGAAGTCCTATTTGAAAATAAGATTTCACGTGCGATTAGCAACTTATGTTCGTTAAAAAAACTTATCAATTTCTTTGAGTTTTTCCATGTGTTTAATTCAAATTTTCAAGTAGTAGTAGTTTTGAGGGGAGGCGACCGACAGCTGAGGTCATTTGCGCCATAGGGGATGGATAGGAAAGGATGAAGGGTGGAGAGAAACCTGGCGTCGGCATTAGCCTGCTCTTTACGAAAGGCGCCAAGGGGTCCGCAGCTTAACGTCCCATCCGACGGACGGCGTACTCACTCAAAGTGCCCTCCACATAGCACCTCAAGTAGGGATCGAGATACCTCTGAAAATATTCAACACCACCGGGATTTGAACCCAGGCCCTCGGGGTGGGAAGCCAGTACGTTAGCCCCCGCACTATCTCGATCCCCCTCAAATTTTCAATATGCTACTAATTATTTTTAATTGTTATTTCTCAAAATGACTCAACCATCAACCTTCAGGATTAATTAAAAAAATCCTTGGTAAACGTAGCGGAGTTCTTGATGATTTAGCTAAGAAACACAACGGACTACTATTTTAATTATGGAACCCTCTTGTTCGCAATTTTAATGTTTTTCATATATTTCATTCTCATTGCACTCAGTTTCATTTTAACCAATGCGTCATTTGAACCTATAATGCAGTGAAAACCGCAATTAGTGGGCGTTTTTTAGCCTGGTCTACTGTGAAATGGACTAACTTTATTTGGGACCTGCCATTAATTCTTATTATATACATGATGATAAGAAACCAATGATATCCAAATTTATAAAAAATACTTTCCGGTCCGAATTTATAATACTTTTATATTGGTTTGACACAGTCTTTACTTCCCCCTTTAGAAATGTCGATCGATCCCTCCGGTAAAAAACCCATCTCTGCCACTGTATTGGGTACACATTGACAAATCTGTACATTCTGTGAATATCATGGTGAATATACATAGCATATACTGTGGATAGATTGTACTGATCGGTTCACTGTATACCAGGGATATACTTGCAGGTACACTATATTAAATTAATAAATAAGAGCTCGATGGCATTATTCAGGCAGTTTATGATTTTCAACGTATTTGGCTGACTGGCTGACTCAAGACCTCTACGGGTAGTAGATGTGGTACTTATTAATGTATGCGACTGGCAGTTGATATACTTGCACAATTGAAGAGGTGGGGAATGTGGTGGAGATAGAACATTTTGGGATTGGGGGAAACGTCGACATAAGCCTACATTTAACGAAAACCGCCAAAAGATACACAATTTAACGTTCCACCCTAAGGATGGCGTACTTCACTTGAAGTTTTATCCACATAGCACCCAAGTAGGGATCGGGACACGACTGAAAAATTCTGCTCCCGCCGGGTCCGAACTCGGCCCTCGGGGTGAGGAGCCAACACACTGGTCATTGCACGAAAGAAACAAAGTACGAGGCTTCGATATATTAACATATCGTCATCGGGATTACTCACCTGTTTCTCAGTCAACCGAATTCTGGGCTCCATGGTGTCGGAGTAGGTCGTGGTGGCGGACGCCGAGCGCCTGATGCGTCGCGGCTTTCCTCCCACCTTAACCTGCGCCTTGGATGCCGCAGAGCGCGGGCGACGGTGGTGAGTGCGCAGACGCAGTCCGACGACCTCAGAGTCGCTTGCGTTGTCTTGGGCAGAGCGGGCCCTGGCCGCCGTACGAACGTGGTGGTTCCGGGTATGGAGCTGGTCCATGGCTTGGGTTGCCCGTGGGTCGCTTCATATTGTGCGTGGGCGGGTGGAGGAGAGCGGCGATCGAAATTAGTTAACTTTACGTGACGCTAGCCGCGCCTCCGTAAACAACCCGGAGGTCGTTTTAGAAGGTGAGGGCTTTGACCTCATTTCTTACCAATCGCTGCTTCGTATGGCATTCACTCATCAGTAAGTTTCGTTCGTTGTACCGCCTGTAGTTTCTCAGAAAGATCTGGCTCACGAAATATTGCAAAGCTCAGGTGAAGTTGGGGTTGTCCAAAGGACTCCCCCGGATTCGAACGTTAGCCTTCAAATTAGCAGCTGTACGCTTTGCCAACTAGACTATTCTAAGCCATGTGTCGCACCTTTATCTCGCCCATTGTTAACTTCTTTTCACTTCACAACCATTTTAGATTTTTTCTTTGCTTCGAGGAAGCTTTGAATCCTTCATCTTTTCCCCGTATCTTGGGCTATTAAGTAATTATTAGTGTACTTTCAAATACGTGTTGTACCTCATCCCTTTCATTATTCGTCTTCCAAGTATTTATAGCCTGGACAAAACACTTAACTCTTGAATCCAATGCATTTATTTCATTCTTATTATAGTATTTTAAGTTTTAATTTTATTGCGCATTAATCGCAATTAATTGTAATATGTTCCTCGCTGAGACAAGGGGTTAAGCGTAAGAGGAGGACTAAAAAGTTTCAATCTCGCCGCAAATAAAGGAATTATCTATCTGTTTGGATCCAGAATAAATTATATAGATTTGGCGGTAAAAATACGTAAAACTTGCTCTAATTTCATGACAACAGTTATTCGCGTGAAATCCTATGCGTTATTAAGTATGTTCGCTGATTTGACGATATGTTGACTCTGCGGATACTTTTTGACGGAATTATTCATCCAGTGATGGAGAGTTTACGGCGAAATTGAACGTCTTAAAGTTTAGGACTGACACCCAATCTCGCGTTTGGGACTGACGGGAGATGTATGAAATTCTTCCGTCCAAGTTCTATTCGAAACTATGGAATACCTGGCGCCTCGTATATACTTACTACGTTAATAGGCGCTATATATCTTCCATGGAAAAGTCGGCGGTTACAGATTTCCACACCTGGTGAAAATTCCGGGAATATTTCATCCATAAGTCGGGGAAGTACCTTTCATCATGTTTTTGTTTCGTTCGTAAAATTTCAAGTACATCTGGAACCATTTGTGATGGATCTATGAGACTATTACGTTACGAATAGAGAATCTGTCGAGGGATTTTAACCATGAGGGTCCATCGGCCTTTTGCCTGCTCGTTTTAGCAGATTCATGAAAGCTATATACGTACATCACCGCTCAAAACTATTTGCAGGCTGACCACTCCGTTTATTCTCTTCGGCAAATTGTGATGGGCGATGAGTTTCAAATAGTTCTGGATTGAAATAGTTTCCGAGCCAACTTGAGACATAGTGGTTAAACACAAACTTTGAGACAAAGGCAACAGCTACCTAACTGGATGATATTCCACTGCTAACTTGGATTAAAGTTGGTTCAACTTGAAGCATCAGTGCTGCCTTTGAAAATGATGACATTTCACCTCAATAAGTGAGGTTATTTTGTGCATTAGTAATATAAAAATATCCGTCATGAATTTTATTTTTGGCGCCAAAATTATGCACACTTTGCGACATCAGGAATTTTGTGCAATAAGTTTTTCTAAAACTAAGGTGCATCCAGGGTCCACCTTTACCTTTGTTAACCGTACTTCAAGTTAATAAAAAGAAGTTGACCTAAGATACGCTATTTTGTGTATAAACCTAATTGGACGTTATATGTCACGCCACGGTAGGCACCATAAGTATTACTTAGCGACGATTCTTTACAATAGACTCATCGCTAGACTACGGCCACGGTTAATTCCCACAAATTGTCAAAAATTGTTGGTAAATGAATTGCGGCCATTTTTTAAAAATTTCTCATTAATATGGTATATTTCGCGATTTCCGAAAAATAAGGAAAAGAGGGATATTCCGTTGAAGAAAACTATGTTATCTGAAGAAAAGAATCGTCCTCTTATGATGGAGATCAGGTAAACTAAAGGGGCTTGTGCGAGTAATCGTGAAAATACAAGGAATGCTATCTGTAGTTTGGTAAGCTACAGTATTTATGAAAATCTATCATTGCACGGCGATCAATTTGTCACACCCTGCACACGCAACGCCTATGGAATAAAATAAAGAAGAAGACTTTTAAATTTTGGCCAGGGCCTCATTTTTAATCAGTCGGCTAGCCAATGCAGGATTAATAATAGAATTGGATAGTGGTATTTGTTAGAGATGGTCGATGCAAAATTACCTGTACTTTGTTAGTAACTTCTTATTCAGACATTTTAATGAAAACGTGTGAACTTTGGAATAAAATTGCCTATTTGAATACAGTAAAATCGGAATTGCTTGCCGTGTTTACAAAGGTAGTAATAAATGAGAATTTTAAGTAATAGCCGGTCTCTGGAATTTAAAATAAATTATAAAAGGGGTAAATTTGGATAAACAGGTTAAGTATTTGTCAGTTACATGTCAAGTATACTGTATTTAATGCCAACAATTACCAAAACAGCTGAGATTGAGGAGAACTTAAATAAAATACACGTTTAAGTGGACCTTGTAGCAAAATTATATTGGGAATAAACAAATATAAAAATGTACAAATCCAAGTTGGGGAATACTTTTGCTTTAATTGCCATTGAGTAAACTCTACGCTAGATCAACACAACGAATGTTCATTTAAGTTTAAGATTGAAAGTTTCGCTCCTAGAAAGGGATATTAGAATCGGTTTTTCTATCTAGAATCAGTTTTTCTAACACAGTATTGTTTAGGATTAGAAATTATGATTTAACGTCAACATACAGTATTCTAAACTAAAAGTCGATTATTATATGTTTCAATCTGAATTCTAGATTTACGAGGCCTGGCCACTTACCTTTTTCTCAGCGTTGACGTTCCAATTATGGATCGTTGCTCCCTTTGGTCTTGGTAAGTTGTATTTGCATCCGGAGCCGATAGTTGGAACAACTTAAATGGTGTAGTTTTCATGCCGGCGCTTTGATGTTGCCACATTTCTCTATCGTACCTGCGGGTGGATAAATATCAAATGTAAGACCCAGCAGGTAAAACAATAAGTGATTTGTGACATGATGTGACATTTGTGGCATGGCAGTTGATGTTGGAAGTTCGTGATCATTCAGGCCCTTATCCTTACCCATTGTATTATATTCACTAATCGTTTTGAAGTGTAGGTATTATGGAGGTGGGTGGAGGAATAGAGAATGGAGGTGCAGTTGGAGGTGACGCCGTTCTTGAGAGAAGGGATTTCAACGTCTCATTCGGCGAAAAGGGCTCTTGTTATACCCTCCGCTGTGTTCACGAGGTGAGTCATACAGTTATACCGTTATAAAATCCACCACCTGCTATTTTCCTTTCTATTATCTCTCTCCCTTTATTCGGATCTTATGCTCGTTTTTATCTATTGGTACCTAATGAATTACGTCTCCTTCCGCGGACTAAATCCTAGCATGGTAGAAGGGTATGCGCGTTCCAATGACCTCTAAGGTTCTAATGGTGGAGGCTATTGCGTATAATTAGCACTATTGGGGCCAACGTGCATTCATCGATCGAGCGGGTGGGAGCTAGCCATCAATGGTGGAAAGGATTTTTACAAATGTGTCTAAACATTGCACCCTCTTGCTCAGAAAGGAGATAGCTGTAAAATTTTGAAGAAAATTGCGAAATTCCTCTTTGATGTAAACGCGCGGTATACACAATCAACGGACTGGATAACAGCGAGGTATGGGCTGGATCAAGTGGAATAAGGGCGAATTGTCGATTCAAACAAAACATCGAGGTGTGATATTTTGAAAGTTAACTAATATTTTTGGGTCCCAAAGCGCCAAGATAATGATGTTCATGCATACGTTAAATATTTACAAGCACTAATAGTCCTAAATCAGGATATCATCGGAAAATACCAAAAAAGTAGAGAAATTTGTCATAAACTGTGTAAAAATGCTCTCTGCCATCAGGAAAGTAACGCTGACCAAGTATGTACACGTTTGAATGCTAGCAGTGGATGATTAGGTGGTGGGAAGTTGAATATATATGCTAAAAATAGAAAGAAAATCTGAGGAATTGAGTCTGTTAGTTTTCTTAGTTACAAATGGTTGTCCTAGCTCTTAATCAGATATCTGGGAAAATATTACAGCTGACGAGAGAACTGAAAAATACGCTGACGACTTGTGGAATTTTTTATTACAGAGCACGTTATAACAGTTCGCAGTGGGCAAAGTAGAAGAACCATAGCCTGCATGCAACCACAGTACGGTGCGTACTGAGTGTAGGGACGTTTAGACATCAAGATGGTGGCTCTAGCCCTACTAACCGCCATGCAAGGCCAAAATGTAAGTTATTTTCTTGACAGCCATCGTATATCTCTAAGGTTAAAGTTCATTAGGTATGCTGCTATTATATTTCAACTATCCAGAATGCTGACCCAGTATCTTAATAATTAATTACCTCATGGGAGCTTGTTTGACAGTTGGCCAGTACTCATCCGAGCACCAGTTAGCTGATCGCAGGTCATCTTTTGGGGTTCTTTTGCCCTCCAGGGCCGCGGCAGTGTCCGGTACGCCGCCGGGCTCGCACCTCCTGCACCACTTGGCCGGTGGGAGAACATCCAGCGCCTTTCCGTGTGGATCAACGATTGACGTGTGCTGGCTGTCAGACCACGTGCCGTAGTCAGACATATTCTCCACCCAGCGGGGTATGGCCGGATCTTTGCGGATCTTCAACTGAGTTTGAGGAAAAAATCACCAGTTACTCAGCGATGAATGTTGTGACTGTCGCCAAATTTATTAATTTCCCGCCGAAACATCTTCATGTTGACCAGTCAAATGTGGCTGAATTTTCTTTCAAAGACCAATGGCTCTCCTTACCTGCTGACTCCTCCCTCAGTAGCGAAAGGGGACACTCAGGAAACATTTTAGCGCCCGGGGGATATGTGACTACCTGCACAGCGTTTGAAGTGAAAACTATCGATAAGACGAATTTCTCTAGTTTGAAATGTTTTTCTCTGCATCGATAGATGAGACGTTTCAATTTACCTTTAGTAATCGAATTTCAGTAAAGAATTGGATGCAATTAAGGTCTTAATTTTATGTTGGCTCTTGCTGCCGTTTACATACATCAAATTTGAGAAATTAGATAACCTTTCGATGCTTAACTTCATCATGTATTTAAACAAATTTTTGTGAATCTCTATTTTTTAATTTTATCTCTAATTGGAACACCATTCTATATATTAGCAATATTTTCATAGCTCAAAACGATAGCGATTGGGTAAAGCTGCCAAAGCGATAATTCAATGTATGTGAGAAAGGCTAAATTACTTACTCAGCAGAGAATTGACTTATTTTACAACAGCGCTTTATTTTTGCTGCAGGACCTCTATGTCTCGAAATATCTTTAATCTTTAATAATCATGTAGCTTTTATAATCTTTTCACTTTAATTTAATTAAAACTTATGTACCTTTCCATTTTAGGATACTCCTTTTAATTTACTCCTTGATGACGCATGCATTCAATATTTGAACTTCAGTCGTTCAATGACGGCCCTTCATTAAAAATTAAGTAGTCTGAAACTTGGCAGTGGTCTAACACAGTCAGACTCTAAATTATATACCTTTTTAATGTGTGCTTTCACTACTTACTGTCAAAGAATTATTTTGCAATATTATGGATATCACAGCAGGAATCATATCCTTAAAAATCATGTGTTTAATTTGATATAAGACCTCTCTCTTCTTATGATGGAATAAAATCTGAACGCTCGAATGCGTGTGTGTGGCTGATTGGCCCAGAAGTTAACGACGGTCACCATCTAACCTTAAGGCCAGGGATTTGAAGTCCGCTTCTTTCACGTCTTTCGTTTTGCTTCGTAGTGATTTGAAAAAGTTAACGGTATGCGACCTTGGAAGTCATAGGAATGGCTTAAACATTTTAATACACTTTGAATGCGTGTCTTGCCATACATGCTTGTATCCATGTACATTCTGGCCTAGAGGAATTTGTTTTTTGACATGATATAAGGTTGTATGCGCTAGGTGTCGAGTTTCCAGTGCATGTTTCTTCCCCTACACTAACTAAAGGACGGGTAAATTTATATTTAAATACATACGTATTAAAATATCAAACATAAAATTGACCTTCCGGTTGTCACCAGTGGTTTTCATTAGGATCAAACGATACGAACATGCAGAGATAAAAATCGGGATCGTCATCCCCCGCCCTTACCGGCCACCCCGGTGCCAGTAGGCCACAATTCCAGGCTTGGATGGCTGAAGGCTCCCGGCTCGCGGGCTGCATCTTCTGGTCAATCTTCAGGACGGCGGTCCTTCGCGACTCGGCCCTCCTCGATGCCTCCCAGAAGGCGGCTTCCTCGGCCGGGGAGTAATGGTACTCGCCAGCACTGTCGGAGGCCGACTGTTGGGATTGCACCAAACCGTGGTGGTGTTCGTGGGATCCGAAGCACCCGCATACTGGGAACTGGTGCTGCTGGAGGGGTCGGAGATTAGGTGACACTTGCCTTGCGAACTGAGAATGGAAGCCGGAGCCATCAAAGTAGCGGAAATGCTTCTTGAGGTCCATCGTTGATTAGTTCCTTGGGGGATTTCTGTTAGGGATAAAATAAAATATTATAAAAATATATGTCGAAGGCAGTATTCGGAAAGAAGTAAAGTCAGAGTGTAATGTGTCGACGTAGAGCATGTTTTTTTGACAGTTTTACTGAATAGAAGACTCGTTCTAAGCAAGGTTTAATAAAATAATATTTTCTATGATTTTTTCCAATTATGAAACAGAAAAAAATGCTTGAAAATTGATTGCGTCTGCAATCATTTTTAAAGTGTATACCTTTCTTAAAGATAGATTTATCTGGAATGGTCAATGTCCTTGATATTTTAATATATGGCATTGGTTAAGCACTCGATAAATGTCAGGCGTATTATGCCAGTATTTAATGGATTTAAATCTAAAATATATAATCCAAAAATGTTTGCGTAGAATGGTTCACATTAATGACTTACGTATCAAGAGCATAAAATATTTTTATATGTGCCCTATGGAGAGGATAGGAAGTTTTGATAGGTAAACTAACTAAACATAAAACTATGTTGTTATTAAATAGTCGTCACTCTTAACGATTGTCTCCTCTCCACTCTTAGAGAAAGAACTCAATCAGTTTTTGGTATTAAGTGTAGAAAAAATTCTATTGGGATGAAGTGTAGCTGATAGGAATAAAAAATGCCCATTTTGATATATTGCTCTAATAGATGTTTTTAAAATGTGTCATCAATCTACTGATTAGAAAAACGGATTAGGAGTTGGAAAGGAGTATTTAATGCCCACCAATGCAATGATGATGAAAGTTTACAAAGCGGGCTTTAAGAGGGTTGAGACTGAAATGGGAACAAATGTTTTCAGTAAATCCGAAGGGAGCTTCACGCTCTAAATGTCATTTAGCTCGCGCTCTTTTACCCTTACGCTCCGCTTTACTGCAGTTGTACTTTTTCATTTTTATGACAATTATTTCGGGTAAAAAATCAGAGCGGATCATCATCATCACAATGCTCATATGGCCACTTTCGCTCTGACGACCACGCAAGACCAATGCATACACGATCATCCGAGAGAGAAAAATGTGTAGTTAGGCAGTGAAGGATATTACAACCATCAGGAGGCCCTTGCAAACCATGAAAAATTGAAATGATAAGGGAAACCGTTCTACGAAATGCGTTCCTGCGTCGTTTCGTTAATGCCAAGGAATATGGCGCCCGTATGACTGATCGGACCCTTCAGTTTTTCTTGATAGACGGTCGTGACCGTTTCCCTATCCTTCACCGCGTCCCCATCATTCTTTCGGTGGTAGATCCGCGACTTTTCATCCCAGCGGCGGTGGTCTCATGGATGACGCAACGTGTCAACGTCTCCAACACCCATCAAGCATCACCCATCACGCGCGTTCACGCCCTCCATCTCGCTGCTCACGTCTTGAAACCGTTTTCTCAGTCCCCGTGGGGGACATGGGCTTTAGTCTTCCGAGTAGCATGCACGTAGTTTCTCGGGGTGGTAGTATATGTGCACGTGAGAATTTAACCAATAATTAACTTATATTTTGTGTAACATTGAATTTCAGTGGTGCGCTCTCTAGTAGAGTAGTATTTCATTTACTTTTATCTCTAGCCTTTACACTGCCATCGGGGAAACGAAGAGTTTGGCGTCAAATATCTTACTTATCAATGTTTACTCATCCTATCAGACAGGTTTCCTTACAGCTCAACCATTCGTACATAAATCTATTGACTTTCCTTGACGCCTTTTTGTAAACGAAATTTGATCAGTCCAAGGTTTTAAGTTATACCTTAATTGTGGTATAAATATGACTTAAAAAGCAATTTTTCTTTTCATAATCTTTCGATGGACTCGGTAACTACACACTACTGTGACAAAAAATTGTACAAAATATACTTAAAACCCATAATGTGTATTATGGGTCCAAATCCTATAGAGGTAACAACTAAGTTGTTCCCTCTATAGGATTGGCATAATAGTAAGTCCTAGGTTGTTTCACTTGGCCTGTGGCCAAGTGAAACAACCTAGGACTCACTATTGATTAAGACTTGACCACGGGCAGTACCTCGTTACTGTTGCCCTCCCCGCTGTCGAATTCTTCACTCCTGTTAATGGTCTCGTAGTAAACCGAAATATCAATGTAGAATTACTCAAAAATCAATATGGACTTAATCCTAAGGCTTCCGCGACGTCTATTTGATGAATTCATTCTTCTTTCGGGAATTTCCGTCGCATATGGTCTATTGGATTGGTACCTTACAAATTCACAGTCAAAAGCTCAAACCCACGTCGTTTCATGTATTGTGAGGTTTAAGTTTAATTCGTGTCTTGCTTATACCGCTTAATGCATCTGATTTTAGCTTCAAGATTGACCCTTTGAGTTGTGGACTCGCCAGTTAACAAGGGAAATTCAGACCCTACCGTTGGACTATTTATTATTTTTTCTTGGGCGAAATGAACATTGTCAACAATTGGAAGATCTAATATCCGAATCTTGTTGCTACTATTGAGTTAAATCTTTTTAGTAAGTCTCACGATCGACTCTCAACGGTGACATAAATTGAAGGTCCCAGCATCCCTCTTCTTTGCCACGAAAAAAATAGTTTTCTGCCATCTTATCGTATCCACTTCAGGAAATCTATCCGATAAGTATAACTGAAAGAAAGACTTTCAGCAGTGCGAATAGATTTAGGTGCTGTTTAGTGAAGAGAACCGTAAATTAGGCATTTATTCCTTTTCGTCCGTACGTCATTCAATAGGAAATGACCTCTTTAATCTTTAGAAAAGAGGCGGCGGTTTGTCGTTGGAATTAGGCTTAGGTAGAAGTAATGACGACACGACCTTGTATGTAAAAATATTGTTTTACAGAACCTTCCAAGTTTTTTCGGAAGTCTAGCAAATTATCGAATTTGCATTGCTCCCCAGCAGTGTGAAAGTTAATTTTAGCATTTCTTAACCTATCCCTTTCAGGAGATATTACAATTTTATGCAATTGTTTGCTCCTCTCTTAGAGGTTATCAATATTTGAGTGGTGATTACATGATCATTATCAATAGGTGATTTGCACCTATTCAATAGCATTCGCACCCATATCTTCGTCATTTTTTATTTCGAAAACTATTTAGCACAAGAATATTAAGCAGTCAAAACTTTTGGCTGAACTGAGGTTAATTTAATGGAAGAATACTTATTAAAAGATACAGGAATCGGAAGATTGGTTTGACACCACCATCGACCCTTCGCTGTGCCGGGCCAACATAATTACTTTTCATGTCCCTGTGTACTCGTTTTTATCTGATATGACATTTTCTGATATTGGTTTGCTCTGTGGTTATTTGTTACAAAATTCTACTTATTCTAATGATAAAAATGACAACCAAATGGTTTAAGGTACTTTGAATACTGCCTTTGACTAACATAAAGGATCTTGAATTCGAAAGTTGGGTACGAGTATTTTAGCATTACTCTGGTCAGATCACGGGCAAATAAAATTAATTACACTTACCACGACACCCGACGGTGAGTTAAAAGAGAAAACAATCAATTCAGAACCAGCGATCGAGCACGAACGTTGGACGAGTGTAATTCATTGGAGGCGTCTCGGGAAAGAAAACGGCGCGTTTACTTTTCGTAACATTGGAAAAATACGTCAATCTTTCCCAAGGCCTAAAAACGATAGGGCTCACAAAAAACGCGGGAACAACGCATTTCAAATAAAAAGAGGGAATGAAGACAGCCGGCGGCTGGCAGGGGAAAGGGAAAAGAGGTGTTAAGAGGTAAAGAGAGATGCGAGAATGCACACTACCCATGGGAAGTGGGCTGGGAAAGGGAACGATGAAGAACGTTGTATGGCAGTCGGCCAGTGAAGTAAACATTCTCCCTTCTCCCTTCCAACCCAAGGTTATTCAAACAAAAGCCCCGACAGAGAGACGAGTTTAGTTGACGAGTCCGTGACTTACATTCGATAAATACTGGATTTTTCATGATAAACTAACCGCAACTGTTTACGGAATTTGTTGACATAATAGGGCTCGTAGGAATGGAGCTCTTTAGCTCCATTTCGCTACGACTTGACGTGCAGAACCGTAAGTTCATCCCAAGGCGGCATTGACCTATGTACGACTTTCAATGGGATACTGTGAATATTATGTTTTCACGAGTGTCACCTACCTGAAAGTACGGAGGAAACTATGAAAGGTTAAGCAATGCCACAATTTGGATTCAGACAGTAAAGTTTATTTTGAATAAATCTCTGCATCTTGAAATGGAGTATTCCTCCACTTAAAAAGATTTCAATTCATTCATATTAATTTTAAATTTTTTTGTATGATAATTAATTAATTAATAATAAAATGGTAACCTAAAGGCCAGAGTTAGACTTTGATGTACTCTGGAAACTATTTTGCATTTCTGTGGTCTTCTAAGTGATGAGATTTCCAAGCTTAAAAAGACTATGCACCCTGCTAAATCGATCCGCTTATTTACTGCCAGCCAATGTCAATGTATGCCGTCCAAAATTCGATTCTCCTTCTACCTCGGTTACCCGACATTCTTCCATCTATCTCAGTTTACATCATGCCCTTATCAACCATCTTTCCCGCCTTCTTTGAATTTTTCACAACAATCTTACTCTTTCCCCAACCATGCCTAACACTTTTTCGGTTGTCTTACCTTATACCCATTTTATTTTCTCTATTATTCTCCATTGCCGTATCATAAAACCCTTAAATGTTTACTACTTTCCTCGATGACCAAGTTTCGGAACCATACAATGCTCCGTTTTATCTTAAAGCTTTATATTTTGGCGACAATATTAAGAAATAAGTCGATATTTACGTAACATAAAGGTGATGGAAGATAAGATGTTAAAAACGGACCTAATATCGTAGAATATCGCGTAGAGTGTATTGAAAAACTCAATGAATTATTCCTCAAAATTCCGTCATTACAGTACATGTTTTAGGTTTGGTGATGGTGCCATATTTCATCGGCTAATAGAAAGGAAAAAGCGACAGTTAATAAATCTTAAATATGAAGTCGAAGAGAATAAATATAGCTGGACATGTTTATACATTCACTGATCATGAAGTTTAGTTATTTTCTTCTTCGCTCCCAAATATGAACATATTTTGATTAAAGCAATTTTTTATGGGTCGTCTCATTTTACGTAATTATTATACAATGACCGGACTTAGAATCTATAAAGAACAAACGGAAAGAAAGGACTCATGGGTTCTTTCGAAGGCTTTTCCTAATATTGTCTCTGCTCCCGCGCCACTATAATTTGCTTTGGTTTACCAAAAACTAATGTCAGCTCTAGGGCGTGCCATGACAATTGAAGCAGACGAGGCATATAGTGGGAAGAACAGTGGCAGCAGCTCACGAATGAAACAAGATCTGAAGAAGAAAGAAGAGTTTCCCATCGGTAGGGAGCGCAGAAACTAAACTGACTGAGCCGACCGCGATAAAGGTCAGGGAGGAAAGTTATGTCGTAGAGTTTCAGAGATGACAGAGCAATATTGGTAGTGCCCCGATTAACAACTATTCTGTTGAAATCACGAGGAAAGGAAGAGGAGTTACTCGGGAAGATTAAATAACGAAATATCTGATGAGGGCTCGAGATTATGGACACTGCGATGACTTTCATTGCTACGTCAAATCGGAAACCATAATAAACATGTAATTTACTCACATGCATTTTGAATTTTATTACGGTAGTAGTCAATAAATTCTTTCTCACTGTTCTCCAAAAGTGTATCCCAAAACGAATACGGCCCTTTACTTCATCTTAGATTTCCTTGATCCTGCCATACCTGGATCTAACTGCCATATCTACGATTCAACTAATTGTAGAAGCCGAGTGATTTCCCCTCTTCTTGCACATACAGCGCTATAGTTCACCACTTTTTGTTTATATTGTGAATGAGGTTGATATTTAGAAAGAGAATTTATTTGGCAGTGCTGTAAGTAGTCTCTCGCTGCAGGAGAAAGCGAAGTGGTAAATTGTCGAGACAGGATGGGACATAACGGAAGGAAGCCGCTTTTGTATCAGAGAACAGAATGGGGAGGAAGAGAGGGTGGTAAGAAGGTTGCAAGCGTGACCTTACCACTACGCCCTCTCCTTTATTTAGTAATCCATCCCCCCTTTCACAAGTGGGAGACTTCTTCCTTTTCTCTATTCTCTCAACACTCGCCGTCGTTTTTCTCCCAGAATCACCTCAAGTATATCAGCATTTCATTATACTTCTCTCCGGTGAGCCGTCATTCTCTAACCTAATATGGCTGCCCATTACTCTTCAGCTAGCATTCTTTGCGATGCAGGACGTCTGAAACGTATTACAAACAACGAAAACGGTATATACCGCGAAACAACGCCCGAAAACTACATTAGGGTGTGATGATCTGGTTTTCGTCATTTTTACGTACATAGTTCTTAGTTCACGTTACAGTTAAATACCTCCTATTGTTTACGTAGTTAGAAAAAGTGTAATCTTGATTTAATTGAATATTCACCTCATGAACTGAATAAAAGTCCAGCTTAGTTGAAAAGTACATGATCAAAGGAAAGCGTTATATGAACACTTATACTGACAACATTTTCCTCATAGTAATATTTTCTACTGATCTGAAAAATGTTTTTTTGCGATATTTGAATGCACCACAATATTTTCAGAAATTAATATAGAACACAAGACTGTATGGAAAATGATTTTTGCAACAGTCCCTTACATTTGTAAGATTTTGTCCCAAAATATTTTATATTACCCTTTTCTTTGACTCTCTTTGAAAATCAAGAAAAGACGCTCAACCTCGGGTTGGATGTACGCTCACTGGGTTCGTCTTAGCACCTTCAAGTAATGCATTCGTCTGCTGTGCGAATACACTGGTGAGTCTTTGGTAACAGCTGAGCGAAACGAGTCGGCGACAAACTTGCAGACCATACGACTTCCCAAATTGCAAATAGAGGAGAGACAGGCTATCTGCTGCAGGGATGGAGGATAGTAGACCTACCTCTATGCATGCATCGGAGAACGTGCGTCGTCTTGCTTTTTACCTCGATGGCTAATCATTGGTCTCCTCATAGTCACTGTCGCAGGCACTACATACCGCAACCAGCGGAAAGCGAGGCGTATTAGGATCTAGCTGCTGATTTTTTGTGCTGAAAGCATTTAATGTCACTATTCTTAATAATATTTCATCTTAGAGAATTAAATAACTATCGCACTTTTTTCCTGAATTAGAAACTTTAATGTGACGAACTTTTTGGCTAACTCATTTAGGTACAAGACTCGGACACAAGGCGTAAAACGTATTCAACATTCATTCGATTCAACATCAAAACATTCAAGTTAATGAAGCAGCATTACACTTGTTTCATTGGAGGGGATGCCGCTAAATTCAGGAGGGTTTGCTTATTTATATTGTGTGAACTTCACCATTACGTAATGATGAAGCGCTAACTTCAGATGATCACCTTCAAGTCATCGAATAGACAGTTGTTTTCCTAAGTTCATAATGTAAGTGAGAAGTTCCTCTCTTGCTCGATATTTAAACATCATATTCTGGGTGTATTTTGTGCAAGTTAGATGTAAGTAAGCCGCAATGGTGTAGTTGTGTAGGTGTTAGTTTAATTGAGCACCATACGCTTTCCAAACCATTACCGTTCGCTAAATAATTGTGAATATAACGTCCTTTCCTGAAAATCATATTTAAGATGAAAAGTAGACATGATATGTTTTAAGCGAATGTATCATCACTATAAGCCTCCGTACGAGTGAGCCAAAGACTTTTGGAATTGCGTTGTAGCTTTGAGAAACCGGCCCAGAATTTAGATTGTTCATTTCTCTTTTCCGCTGAGTGTCGGTAAACATTCAATACTTCAAATGGTTTTACCACTCCAAATCCCTTTCCATTGGAGCTTCCTATCCCTGGCATGCATATTCAGGATGTTTGCAGGGTATATTGTCCCATGATGATACAACATCGTCCGATGCCTGTAGGATGCATATTTTGTACTCCTCATCCCTTCAGAAGATCTAAAGAAAAGATGGGCCGTAGACCTTCGCATAAAATGATTACAAAATATCCTACCGGTATACATTTATCGCTGATATTGAAAATAGAATATTCCTTAGTTTCATTAATATCATATGAAAATATTTTTACGACTCATTTCCATCGTTCCACCGTGTGTTTCCGTTTCCGTGGCTACGCTAATGATTCCATCCCATGGCGGACGGCAATGTGCCAGCCAACGGCATAGGCGCCAGTTGGCCCTTTCGTACAGTAATGCGTGCTTTTAACTCTTCCGCAGACTTGCGGGGTGAAATTCCGGCGGCACGTCTTTGAAAGTTTCCCTCACTTTGTCTCGCGAACTTCAAACGCATTGTTTAAGAATTCATGAGATCATTTCACTTGCTGCTATTTATAGGCATGTTTTGTAAACTCGGTTTCTATTTAGTCTCATCCATTCTATTATCGTTAACTTAAGGCATTAGGCTCTGCAGCTGCTTCCAAGACTGATTTTGTTATCTCACCGATCGGTCCATTTGCATATATCCTCAACCTTGCGCAGATTAGTATCAGTAGTTCTATACTCGTATGCATTCTGACATAAATATTATGTCTTTCCCACATTAAAGCGAAATAAATATTAATCATATCTCCTGCAAATTGTAATTATCGCAATTGTGCGTACTTAAAGACTATTTATCATCGTTTGGGTTGATAGGACCTCAGTAGTTAAATGTTTAACAGCATGCGATTCATGCTGTTGACTTGTTTAAATAATACAATAAATATTATTCCCTGTTAGTGAAACAACTACTGATTGCAATTAGTAATAGGTAATCGTAATAATTGTTGGAATATTTCCAAACAATTATTAACTGTTAGAAGCCTGGGAATTTGCAGACTATTGGTATTAAGGGTACCCCAATCTTACAAATAGTTTCCAGAGCGTAGGAAAATCTCTAAAATGTCATATAGTATACAGGTTTCCACAGGGAATTCGATGTCTACTTTTTATTTCGAAAAAATATATTTTCTTTAAAATGAAATTACTAAGTCGAAGTTTCACACCCGATCAACCTACATTTTGTTTCTTACGTTGAGCTACTTGCATCAACTTGTCACCAACTAGGGGCGATATTATTCTTGATTTGTTAACAACGAACATAGCCTAAAATGTGTGCTGAAAAATACTAAGCCTAATTGATCCTCCGGGCCCGATGAAATACCCGCTCGTACATTTAAGGATCTAGCTTCGGAAATTGCGCCGTATTTAGAAATAATATTTAAGAAGTCGCTGGTAAATCACAAGGTTCCCAGGGATTGAAAAACGGCTAAGGTAACACCAATATTTAAAAACGGAGACAAGGAAGAACCGCGCAATTCCTATTCCTATTTCCTCACATCGATTTCATACAAGGTTTTGGAACATATAGTTACTAGTTCGATCGGGAGACACCGCGATAATCAGAAGTTAGTAATGTAAACTCAGCACGGTTTCCGAAAGGGTAGATCCTGTGGGACACAACTTGCGCTTTTTGTTCACAATATTCTTACTACGGGAGAGAGTAATTTTCCAGTGGACGCGATTTTTCTAGATTTCAAGAAATCCCCCTACAAAGTACCTCATAGTAGACTGCTCACGAAGCTAGAAGCATATGGCATAGATAAAAATATCCGGGTTGAATTGAAGACTTTTTGAATGGTCGAGTTCAAAGATTAGTGACAGATGGAGTTAGCTCAAATGCAGTAGAAGTTACTTCAGGTGTTCGCCAGAGAAGTGTCATCGGACCTTCCACTTTTATTCCCACTTTGAAGTTAACGACATTGACTCCGTAATCACTTGTAAGATGTGTTTATCTGCCGAAGATGCAGTGGTTTACCGTGATATCCGTGACCCTGAGGACACAACAGCTTTGTCAGATTACCTCAATGCTACACAACTCTGGTGAGACACTTGGCGATTAGAATTAAACTTAAAAAAGTGCGTAGTCATGCATTTTTGAAAAAGCAACCAGATCGCCTACTGCATTGGGAACACCGAAATGGAATGTGTGGACTCAAATACCTAAGCTTTACCCTCACTCACGACTTCTCCTGGGTGAAACACATACAGGGAATATGTGAACAAGCTAAGAAAAAATTAGGATTTATTAGAAGAGTACTAGGTAAATGTGTTGAAAAGGTCAAAGAGAAATGTTATCTGTCGTTGGTAAGGTCTCCTTTAGAATATGTTGCAAGTATATGGGATCCTCACGAAGTTGGATTAATTGCCGAATTGGATCGCGTGCAGCGTAAGGGAGCTAGATTTTTAAAAAGTTATAATGATAAATTTAGCGGCGTATCCAAAATATTAAAGCAGCTGGGCTGGGAATCCCTCACGGAGCGAAGGTTAAATTACAGATTGAAGCTCTTGCATAAATTGGAAAGACGTCCATTTGGCAGTGATGTTGAAAATGTATTATTACCCCCATCTTACAACGGTAGGAGAGGTCATGTCAATAAAATTAGAGAGATAAAGTGTAGAACAGATAGGTTTAAGATGTCATTTTTTACACAAACGAAAAGGCATCATAATAACCTTGTTCGACCGTGGTAGGGTCATGTTCGGGAAAAATTATTCTGATGTGTATTCTCATCTGCCATTCATCCTGACGGTGGCTTGCAGGTTACTAAAATAATTAAATATCTATCTATCTTAAGGATGCATGAACTAATACTGATAGACTCCAGCGCTGGACGCTGTAAGAGCGTAGTTTGGCACCAAACCAGTGGCATTACTGGAGTAAAAAATGTCCCCCAAAGGAGCTAATTAATTAGTAATTATTTTCTCAATTGATGGGTAATGTTTTTGCTATGAACTCATGCACGAATACAGAGTTAATCGCATATATGGATAAGTGAGTGGAATATTAGAAAAGTACTGAGGATAGAGAAGTTAGAAAATCTGAAACATGCTACAGAGAAAGAAAACACTAGGCTGTGAGGAGTAAGATGGGAAGACAGAGGGAATTGCTGGAGCTGTAATAAGCTGCTGATAGCCTACAGGTTAAGGTAGGTTTTGGATAGACACTGAATGAACATTGCTACTATTCTTAACCAACCAGCAAGACAACCTAACAGCTCACGCTACGTCAAACTGTTCTTCAATTACGCATAATTTCTATCACCCTTCATTGTGTCCAACATGCCCATTCTTTTTCTCCCCGTCTCGCTTGCCTAACCTCTCCTCTTATCACGTTCTTCAGCATTCTGTTATCTATCGGAGAATGCTCTACATCCATCTTTCCAGACTTCTTTGGATTTCTCCCAACAACGATATCTCCTCCATCACCATGCCTAGTTCTCCTTTGTTAGTTTTCCTTTTTGTCCATTATACCTTTTCTATTCTTCTGCACACCTCATTAGCCTATCATCTTCTATAAGCCTCCATTCTACGCCTATTATCTTACTTCGACCTTGTTTTCACGCTATTCAAAATCCCGCTCCATATCGAAATTTGAATGTGTCTTTTCTTAACATCCTTATCTAATCTAACTCAATGTTACCGTACTTAATTACTCTCAACAGTTTCCTCTACCTTGTGTAAGCTTCTTTGTTTAATTCAGTTCTTCTTCTTGCGTCCCTACTAGTTGAAGGAATTATGACAGTCATAAATAATCTTGGATTATAAGAATAACATTCAACATTGGGTAGCTGTATTTGAAGTAGCTATTATCAAAGAGAAACTAGGGTGAATGGTAGTACAAAAAGCGGAGATGGGTGAAATAATTAGTACTGTACAAAGCAGATGGAATCCAATTTAGTGATAAAATAGGGGTGTACGTGCGAGTACACCATAAGTCACCTAAAGGAGGAAGGAGATAGTTGTATGATTAGCTACAATAAAGAATTGGAGCTTATCTAAAAGGAAACACGTGATAGTAATGGAGATTTGAAATTCATTGTGTGCAAAGAAAGAGAGGTTGAAGGTAGGGGCGTGTAGTTTAAGAAAAACAAATATCCGCGGGGAGAAAGCGGTCGAATTTTAAAGGAGAAGTACCAGATCCGTAGATTGGATTATAGTTAGAAATTGTTTTGGGAGCCATAATTTCTCACAGGTTCCAGAGGGTGGATACTGATTCATATTATGATTTAATGATCATGGAAGCATGGTGCTGCGCTGCTCTGGAAATTCATCTTTGAGGCAAGAACATTAGTGTGGAATATAGACTGATGAGATATAAGTTTGAAGAAAAATAAGGAATTGTATAAGTTGGTTAGAGAGGAAAACGTAGGTTGAAGCTAAAATTTGTTGGGGGAAGAGAGAAAGTTGCTCGGAAATAGATGAAAAATGAATGTAAATTAATATGTAGTGAGATCCTGAAGGCCGTTGCAGAGAAGTGAAAGTTAGGCGGGCAAGGAATTTGAAGGAAAAAAGGTTTTAATTTTGCACGGTATGCAGGGTGGTAGAAGTATCACGTGCTAAAAAAGGAAAAAAAGTTAGGGCAAATGAGAATTTCGGACGGAGGACTTCAGTCGATTGGTCACTCTTAGAGCTAGTGGCCGTTGTTCGAGAAATCATACTTATAATGTGTGGTCTGACGTTGGAAGCAAGACTCTCGAATGGCTCGTTACCGTGTGTTTCTTTACCGTGATATGTGAAATCAACATCAGGGTAATGAGTATGCAAAGAGAGAAGAATTTCTTGAATATACCATTTTATTGTGTTGCCTAATGTTGCAATTAACTTTTGAAATAGCCTTTTGCCTAATGGCAAATTAACTTTTGAAATAGTTCTTTCATTATAATCGTTACTTTTCGGGAGGAGCTCTGTTAAATGTTAATATAGATATAACAGTATTTAATGTAAATACACGTTAGAAACAGGCTTCATCCCAGTAATTGAAAGTCCCTCTGCGGTAGTTCCGGAGTTTAGAGATGATTAGCAGCTTAAAGGCATGCACTTACGTTGATTCTCCTACCCTTTGTATTAGCTTTATCTTTGTCTCTACATTTTAAGAAGCTTTGATCTCTTGCACAATGTTGAAATCAGGTCCACTCCGTTCATTCTACTTGCAAGCATTTAAAGTTTTAAGGGATTTTAAAGGGTAGGTGTATTCCATGTTTAAGCTCGCGAGTTTTAGGACGCAAAGTGCACGGCTTTAACCGCGATCGGGATAATTGGAAAGAAAATCCATGGGTACAAAGCCCCGGTGAGTGCAATGTTGACACGCGGTTTCGTGCCCAAAATTGGGTACCGTAGACGACGCTTTCAGCAGTTTACGTTACTATACATCAGTCCATTTACGTAATGCATGTCTGGGAGCAGAGGAAAGGAATTCAAGCTTCGATGCAGCTGTTCAGTCGAGGAATGGCATTTTTTCCGTCATCACCTATCCAAGCATCACCCTCCAGCGATTCTCAGAGTTAATATTTTGTTCTGGAGTGGATGCACTACCAAGGTTAACGTTTTGATGCTAATCAACCTTCCCCCCCATTCCAATGTTAACCACCGCGATTGTTATTGAGTTGAGACCGAGTGCTCACGGGTTTAAACGAGAAAGAGAGAGTAGATAGTTGTTTGGGTCTTATCCTCCATACATATCTTCACAACACGGCCATTATTGTATACCATTTTACACAAGATCTCCGTATTAGTCATGCCAAAAGAATGAGGATAACTTGAGAATACAAAGGGATATTGATTAACTTGAATGCCTTCCCTTGTAAAATTCTTTACTTGGTACGAAAGAACGTATTTTTTTAGAAAATGATATTTTTAATGTACAAGGTTGAAGATTGAAGCCTTAACACAATTCATTTGGAATAGAATTCAAATTAAATTTACAACTTTGGTTCTCTGGGAGAACAGCATATTTAACGGCTTTAAAAAATTACGATGTCAGAAGATATACGAAAAAAACTCACCTAATATAAAATACTCAAAACTGAGATCCGCGAACTTTTCTCCATTCCAGAACTTATTTGAAGCTGTAAGGAAACATTTTCCAAGAGGTAACCAAGAATAGAAATTCTACCACAATAATATCTTAGCATCGTATTGATCAGAGAAAACAAATCACTAGATCAGCACTGCCAAGCATTACATTCAACTGCCTTTTAAAGATATTTAAAAAATATAAATTGCACTCATAGATTACTGTGTGTAGAGTACCTATAGCATCGAGCGCTGGTACAAAAAAAGGTCCATCTATGAATGCATTATCATTTCAGTTCAAGCAAAATTTCCGGATATTCTTCAAGCAAACACGTCTGCATGCATTGATAAAATTTTGCTACGTATATGATTTATGTCTTCAGATGTTTTCCGAAAATTATTCCAATATATCACTTAGGTAGGTAGAAAGTGAAATCACCGCCGCGATTGGAGAAAAGAAATCATCGACGAGGGTATAGAATGGTGAGTCACCACTAAGAAACAACGGGCATTCTTTTGTTTTGATTACGCTATTGTAAATCAACTCGCGGCGCTGTCCTTCTTCGTGGCTCAACTGTCGTCCAATAATACTTTACATTCATATACAAAATAAAAAAGCTGGATGTGTTTTTCTAAAGACTCCAAAGTATTGGAAATTTACTTGATAGTAAGGTTTTTTTCTTTAGTTGGAATCTTTAGCTATAATAAATATTAGAAGCATAAGTACAAGTATGTGAACATACGACAAGGAAAAGAGATTAGAGACATGTTTGACAAACACAATTAAATTTAGTAAATTTCCTCAAAATATTTCACGTTCAAAGGTTTTGTAATACTGTTTTCCATAAGAAAATTTGGCTATGGTATTTACTATGCATCTTAAAAGTATATCTTACATAATTACCAAGTTATAACAATTACAATATATTATTTTCTACTAAGGTCAGCTTGAATATTATGGGGCTTGAGAAATATAAATTGCTCCAGGAAGACACGCTGCTTTTTCATCTTATTTCGCAATACATGTTCCTTCCCCACGTTACTTCGAAAAGTTGATATATTTGTACGAATGAAATTTAAAATTCAGTCGTTAAATAATTAACGAGGATTGACGAGGAAGTGGAGATTTAAAGCAAATTTGAGTCGGAATCTATATCGCTATTGGAATTCGGAAAACTATCCAGATGAGTAGACTGTTCTCGACCAAAAGACAATTTTTATGGAGGACAAAAATTAATAAAAGTAGTTTAATGAGTAAAGTGTGATATCATGTGTTTAAGGATCTGAAATAATTCATCAATTAGCCAAAAATTACATAATTATTGAGAAAAGGCATCTGATCCCGACTAAATGCACTGCCTGGAATGGATTTGTACCACCGATATCGAATAATAATTTAAGGGAAATCAACCGGGCTTATTTGGTGTAACACGTCCACCAACTGGCGTTTCTGGTTTGAATCTATTCTGAAAGATATCTCCAACCGAAACGTGGGGCCTAAATCAGTAGTTGCCATCGCATTTAAGACATTTTACCTAATTCCTTAATAATAGTAGCCGTATGGTTCTCCTTTCACGAAACTCTCGTTTCTTCATTGTCCTATATCTTACCCTATGCGACGTAGAACTCTATTCAAAGCTCACCTTTGCGTCCAACCGCTCAGGGTCTCATTATTTACTTTAATCAGGTGAGGTTTATCGGTTTCCTAATCCCGTGACCCGGGGTCGCAGGACATGGGAAGAGGAGAGTCCATAAGAGAGAAACATGGAGAGGAAGGCCAAGACATTCATCGATGCGATGCGTTGGGAGGCAGGAGGGTTGGGAGTTGCTTTAACCACTTAAGCACTCGACCAATCATCAATCACGGCCCTCAGAACTTCCGGCGAAACTTCGGCCTCCCGAGTGGGGAAGAGAGAGAACCTTGGCATCCGGGCGCCCCCTTTTCACGTAAATGTGGCGGCCAGCCGCAATATCGCTCTAATCACCGAGGTCCCATGGCTATCGAAGAATTTACGGCCCATCTCAGAAGCGGATCTTCCACGCGGACGACCAAATTTCATCTCATGTGTGCCCTTTTAACATATATAGCGCCACGCATTCCATCACTGGGGCTAATCGAGAGCGCACGGGGTCAGAGAGGGAAAAAAGAAGTAGAATCACAAAAATATACCTACTCATTGCATTTCAATGGTAAATTTTTAAAATAAAATATTCCAAATGGATTTTATATCTTACCGGTTGTCTGTAGTAACGAGATAGTACGCATCAATTAACGGAATTAAAATGACAAGAAATATTAGACCCAACGGTGTTGGAAGACCGTACTTATGGGAGTTCAAGCAAAACCTTTGATTCCTGAATTAGATATGAATGCTTATATTGAGAAAAAGAAATGATATGTAGGTGATCTGTTAGATCTTGACAGTTCTCATTGCTCGGGTCCCATCCCTACGACACGTGCTTGATCAATCTTGATACTGATGGGAGGGGAACAAAAAAGAAAAATAACGAAGACAGCAAAACTACGAAGAAATATTTCATGATACTTATCAGTTACAAAACAAGAGTGCAATTCTTGAAAACCAAGATTGAAAATGTTTCACGTTGGGTTTACTTTTTCTTAAATGAGGCGTTGTACATAATTTTAAAATGCTTGAGTCTTGGCCAGGTTTTCGAAGGTACATGTATATTTCATTCACTTTTGCTACCCTTTTTGATCGAACTAAAATTCATTGAGTCAGTCCATTAAGTTGTGGATGATGATCGACTTATTCTTATAGATGATAACTGCAAAATACGTGCCGGCTTTCGACTTTTACGGAATCGTCGTAATAATTATCGTTTTTAGGGGGACATTAAGTTTCCAAACATTTGGTAGCATGGTATACAAACTTTCAAGTGAAGTCCTTTAAGTTCTATGAAAACGAAGTGGCTTGTCAAATGTCTTTCTCTAAAACATTAGGCAGGCAATAACACAGAATGAGTAGCAGTTCCCTTTTATATGATTGAAAGTGAAGACTACTGTTCTCTAAATGAAAAAAAAATTAATCGAAAGGGCTCAAATAAAATTTAAGTTTTTTTTAGTTTAAAACGTTAGTTATTGCATGCTACCTGACCGTATTTCGCAATTGGGTACCAAACAGACTTTCAAAGCTAGCAAACCAGGTATGAGCTCTCTAGGTTGAAGTTAAGAGCTTCAGGCGCTGTGGTGAAAGAATCATGAATAAGATGGCAACGAAATCAAAGATATAGTTTACATGATGACGACAGACGGTGATGATGACGAAGTGGAGGACGCGTATGATGATAATTTCGAAGTAATAAAAAATTTCGAAGGAGAAGAAAAGGTAATTATGTTTGAAGACTGGAAGACAATCGTCGAAATCCAAGAGGTAGGAATATTTGTGGTAGGGAATGCAAGGAAATGGGAGAGAAACTATTGTAGTAATACGAACAGTATATATATTTGTATACCTTACACTTTCAGGCGTCATTTCGTGAAATTCTTGGGAGTTCCATATTAAATGAGTTTGTAATTTTCCAAAGTGGAATATTGCAACCTTATTTAATATGGACAGTACACATTTGTGTCGCAAAATGTGCTCTGGTCAAAAAATATTCGAAGAAAATGCAAATGAAACCGGTCGCGAAGAGGTAAAACATGTAAATAAACTACATTCTAGTGAAGCAGAGGTTTATAAATCCAATAAAGGATTCCAATGCATGCGTAGGAGATAATAATCGAAGACAACACAATGGGTGAAATTTGTTGTCTCAGGCGTAACTTTGTGGAATTTGCATAACATATTGAAATGTAATGAAATAATTGACTTTGTAATTCCACACACTTTATTTAAAAACACACGACCCAGGTTTCGACGTTGACCTGATGATGACGTTCAACGTCGAAACCTGGGTCGTGTGTTTTTAAATAAAGTGTGTGGAATTACAAAGTCAATTATTTCATTACATTTCACAATGGGTGAAATTAAACATCATGAAAAGCCACGTACTTTAATATGAAAGCTAATGAAAACGATAAAGGATTAATGACAGTTGGAAAAACTCAGGGGAACTAGACCAAGGACGGGGGCTTCCCAACTGCATAGAATTCCAACTGGCCCCAGAGAAAGAAATGAAAAATCCAGGGACACAAGACCGATTGAAGAAATAGGATATGCTATGGAGAGTGAACCTTTGGCAGCCGAGAAAAAATCTGTGGACCGGAGGAACCAAAGAATTGAAGTACGGTTGACAATTTTGAAATGATGCAAGGGAAAGACGAACTTGAGCAAGTGAGAGTGTAAATATTCATGAAGTATAATCAAAATTGATGGAAAAAGAGTTAAATGTTAAGTAGAAGGACGGATGCAAGACGAAGCTTTATTGAAAAACAGGTTATAGCGGCTAGTGATTACTCAATTTTAAAACTGTGGTAGTTTAAGGCTTATTATGTCCTTAGCTTACCTTTATAGAGAAGCAAAGGGAAAAAAGATTGAAATATAGAAATGTGGTGTTACATAAGAATGCCAAAAATAAAATGGATAGAGTAATAAATGGAAAGTACTTATAAGATCGGGCAAAGAGACAATTATGTGAGACAGTTAGAAAAAAGTGGGAAATTGTTAGAAAATATCCTCAAGCACGACAGCCATAACAGAAAGATAAAAGAGAAGCATTGCAGTCGAAGGCAAGAATAAGATACAAGAAGCAAATGATGGAGGATGTAAGTGCAAGGAATCATGAAGGAATGGAGAGAGATTGTTAGATAAAAGGGTAGCTTGAAAAGCTGCACAATGAGAAAGACCAAGATTGTATCATGCCATATTAAGGAAGGGTTGGATAATTTAAAGCATGGTACAAATATCGTTAAATAATATTTTATCAATGTAATATTTATTATAAAAATTATTTCGATTATTTTTAACTCACAACGAAGTCATTACCATCGCAATACGCATTTTGGAAGCTCAATAAGCACTGACGCGCATCCTTAACGAGAATTGCCCTTGTTTTCCCTTGAAACTTAATTTTTGATCCTACAATACTCAGAGATACTGAATGCATAAATTATTTCAAAATATCTTTTATTTCCTGGGGTGTGACAATCAAGAATATATCATAAAAATAGACATACTATATTCGCATATTTTAAGGAAAAATTTACATTAAACGTGTAAGGCTTACGTAAACATTTATTTGCCCTCTTTTCCGAAGCGTTCTCCATATGGTCCCTGCCTCTTCTGGTCATCTATCTATGATTACATCTACCTAATACCCCACAAGCAGCCACAAGGACGTGTAGTGGGGGTGTTAGGTCACTACCAGTAAAAGAGAATGAAACCACATGCAAAAGCATCAAATCCATCCAAATATTCACCCACAGAGGCGTATGTATTCATGCAAAAATCTTTTGAACTTACACCAATTCAAATACATATACTATCAACCAATATTCTCAACTCACTGGCACAAGAACTTGTACAGCAAGGTGACGCAAGCTCAGATAAGGATTGCTGTTGTGCGGAGGCAACTAGAGACAGGGCCACGAGCAAGGTGGCTTTTTCTTCTCACAGACGCCGCTATAAGGCGTCACCTCACTGGTCGTGATCCGTCAAGCAGTTCGCGCGTAGAAAGACTAGTCTTATCTTTTTTTGAACGCACCTTGTATAATTTTTAATTTGCTATAAACGGTTAAAGCTGCCGGAATATTTCTATGTTTAAAATATTGTTTACAAAATCATCTTGGAAAAACAGACACAATGTTGTTCAAAAAACATTTACTGGGCGCTTTTTTTAACACGCTGAATTCCACAAAATGTGTGATAAACGTGGAATGACGCTGCTGCTCTTTGAAGCCGTACTCTTTCGTCCCCGGTACCTTATTTACAAATCCCTCCTCCCAAGGGTTTAGCACGCTCTTGTCATTTTTCATGAGAGAGGAGGCTGTGCTTAGCTTTGTAAAATAGCCCCGTGTGCTCGGATCGATTCCACTGAATAGCTCACCTTTGACCTTAAAAATCGATTCTTTGGATCTGATATATTAGTCCGTGATGACATCGCTTGCGGAAATGATTGTAACTGTCAGGAACACTTCTAGAATGATATGTTGTTTTCTGGTGAGCATTTTTCTCTCCGTCTCTTCCTCTCAGAGTTGCATTGTCACGATAAGAGTCACGAGACTTGCCTTCAAATGAGGAATATGCCAACAAAAATTTTTTCTGGGCAGAATAGTGTCCAGAATTCGAATTGATAGTGTGCTATAATAATACCCAATGAAGGGGTGGTTAATGAGAGAAATCCCGGTCAACAGATTAAATCAGGCGAGTAATGTAGTATATTTAATTCGAATGCGGGCATGAAACACGAGTCTCATTGAACCTTTTAGCGATCACTAATAGGAATTTGTCGTATCTTAAAACTGTGTGAGGAGAGGTGCGCTGGATTAAGTTTTGATTCGTTTTACCAGAATTGACTGGTGGTCTTTTATGAGAAAAAATCCATGCAAGGCTCTCCTGAGAAACATGTGTGTGGTCATCTTGGAACTGTTTGAAACCAGGACTTTTGAATTGAATGATTGCCAATATGTATGCTGTAGGGCACGCTGCTTTCCATTCGTTATAAACCTCCATTTAGGGTTCTCGTCCAGGTTATGAGGAAATGTTTCTTCATTGAGAGGGTGCATCGTGGAACATCCGTATGTGTTGAAGGCGTTTTTGATTAGATGAAATTATTGCAATAATATGTGATGGAAGCCATTGGAGGATCAGTGTTTAGCCATGCAGTTGTGATAAAAAGTATCGGAGCGAGTTGGATTACAGCTGAAATTGAGTCAGTTACTTGCCTGTATAACTCTGTTTATATTTGGTGGTTGAATGATAATAATGAGATACTAATATATAGATTTAAGGATTTTTTCGCCAATTATGTAATAATGGCTTAAAAAATCCCAATTTATGATTCAGTAATTTAAAACTCTTTGCCATCCCATATCCTTTTCCATCGATGTTTGCACACCCTACCGCACACCATTGGGTCATTAACATTTATGTATAACAAAAACCCCAGGTTTTAACCCGAAGATCGGCTTGATAGGTAAGGGTAGAGTTCATCTAGTACTGAGCTCAAAAGCGTGTGAAATACACACATCAGGGTAGGGAGCGCAGCCTTTTTTGTTCCGCCTATTGTTTCCCAGGAAGATGAACAGCTTGGGTGAAACTGAGGGTGCTCAGAGGCGTCCCCGCGAATATGTGTGTGAATTAATGAAAACCTAAACATGGTTAGCGGAGAATTACATATCGGATGATAACCGACGGGCTCTGTTAATAGGCGCGTAGATTCAAGTGACTGTTTGTGTTTGCTAATTTATTGTCGATTGTTAAGCGGAAGGGATTAGGTGACGGCTGAAAGCTTCGAGAATATATGGCCAGGAGTTAAAAGCGGCACACCCACACAAGAAATCCGCACGCTAAATTCAAGCACTGCCAAATTTGGGTCATCGAATACGGTATCCGAATCGAAAATTAAAAAAAAAAGGAAACTCCGTAGCAATCGGTGTCAGAAATCGCGCTGAATATATCGTCTCTTTTTGTAAATGAATCGCCCCAAGATATTTTGCCTTTGAAGCTCAAGGAAAGATCTCAGCCGAAAGAATGTGCTGTCACCTGGTGTGATGTGAAATGAGGACTATCGAATTTTATTTTACTCTGAAATTAATGCAAAAATAAATGCAAAATTCGATGCTTGAATATGCAGAATCTTGTGCATGGTACAATCCATTTGCAAAAAGCATAAGTGTACGAAGAGATGTCATGTCATTGGGCTCGGTGGGGTGAGTTCGTAAACTATCTTGTCAATCTCTATGACTAAACGAGGAAATCATGTCATACCCAGTGGGTGAAATACGACCTGGAAGAATAAATTGGAATATTGCTAAGCGTTTAAATCTTTGAAGCGCACTAAAATTTCGAACCTCTCATGGTCACGATTGCGTAAAGGAGATAATCTGAATGGGCTCTAAATCCTCCCTAAACCCTCTTATGTTAAGAACTTACTCCTCCCTTTCTGGGAGGAGTGAGATCTTAACATGCGACAACTTCGAGCGGCATTAAGCAACTGGAAGTCGAGTCAGTGGCTAGAGTTAGGACACGGGACTTCTTTGTGTGTGTAACTGAAACCAATAATTTTTGGGATTATTATTTTAAATTACATTTTTTATCTAGTACTTGTTTATGCTCGGAAATGTGCTTTGACGGACTATTTCAGAAACTTTATTTTAATAATGTATAAGTAGGTAACAGAGACTCTAGGCATATTCAGTCGATGTTCGTATACAAGTCAAGGAATAATGGTTATTAATGATCATTTCTAATATTTTTTCTTTCCGAATTAGTCAAGCAAAAATTTTGCAGCCTTCTAAAACGATTATTCACTTACTTCAGTGTCGTTGCTTTTTAATATAATCTATACCTAATTTGTAAGAAACCTAAACCAATGGTTCGCATTATTCTATACAAGAGAGATTCTCAACGACTACCTTTATCCGATGTGAATGGAAATAGAACTTGACATGTTTGCCCTGTACATGAAGATATGAATACTAGATTTAAATCAGTATCGTATACAAATGAATCAAGGAATAACTCCTACGTGATTCCGGTGGTTGATTTTTTTCTCTTTTGGTGCCTCTCTTGAGCCATATCAGGGGGGTTTGTCATCTAAGCTAAGAATCACTTGACGAGGAAAAAATATTGTCATAATAGTGACTGGTGGTCACCATTGGTGGATGTCAGCTCACGAGATGCTGGAGCATGAGTCATACCAGTATATTCTTTACCAAGTCTAAATGTCTAGAGGTAGTGGCTCACAGCTAAAAAAATGTTTTCGACTACAATTGCAGCAACTATAAATATAAATTATTGCAGTGGGGAATTCAATTTCGTTTAAAGTCGCTCACGTGAGCAGTTGATTAATAAATAGTTGTCTTGTTTGGCCAGTCTATTAAAATGAATGAATCATCTGTTTCATGCTACACTCGACAGAAATATAAATGCTTTAATATAAAAATATTGAAATAAGCAACGATTATCGATATTTATTTGCCAGACAAAGTTTTTTATTATTAACAGTTTCATCTAAACGAGATTTGTTAGTTTACCTATGTAAATAATATTAAACGGTTTTAATGAGTGTAGGTGAAGTGAAAAATATACTCCGTTTCGTAAAACTATATTAGGTAGTATTAGTAGTTTTAAGGGAGGCGACCGACAGCTTGGGTCATTTGCGCCATTAGGGATGGCTGGGAAAGGAAGGGTGGAGAGAAACCCGGCATCGGTATTAGCGTTCACTTGTCGAAAGGCGCCAAGGGGTCCTCAGTTGAACGTCCCATCCGACGGACTCACTCAAAGTGCTCTCCACAAAGCACCTCAAGTACGAGACAAGTACGTAGGGATCGGGATACCACTGAAAAAATCTACCGCCTCCGCGATACGAATCTGAGCCCTCTCGGTGGAGTCATTCAGTCGCGGTAAGATTCATTACTGCGAAGACTGAGATACGATATTACATTGGGGTGAATCGATAATAAGATTGATTTAAGTGTCAAAAATGTACCTATTTTTTATTTATTTATCTCTGAATTCCGAGAATTATTGGCTCATGAATGTGATTCGAATAACTGTATATGAAAACTGTGGACCGAGAGTTACAGAGGAAAAAAGATGTATATTTTTTGGGTTGGTACATTCCATTTAAAAATTATTACGTTTATTGGAAGAAAGTTTACCAATATTTTGAAAAGATCATAGACTTTGATCATAATGACCATTGGCTATTATTCCCAAGATTGGTTCGGTGCATCTCCACATTCAATTATTTTGTCGGTTAACCACTTCAAGACTGATGTAATATCATAAGTATTTGTTTGGGATCAGTAACTCCAGTAATTTATTTTATGACTTGTGACTAACTTCACATTGTACCATAGAAACATCTCCTTATAATATACCCATTGTGCGCTTTGTAATATGGATGAAGCCTTCCGAATTTTAAATTTTCTGAATCGACTACCCTGTCCTACGAATATAAGTTAATCCAAAGTTGTCCTGGAAAACATTGACATTTGGAAAAAATCACAGGCCTCTATTTCCCAAGCTAATGCGATTATTATACAGTATACACTGAACACAATAAGTCCTGAAGCCTAGAACCTGGAGGTTTTTGCCACGTTGGCTATGTTTTCGTGAAAGCTATGTTTTTTCGTCACGCATCCTGTTTCGGGGATCACAGGATCCGTTGGTGACTGCAGGAAGTAGTTTCAAACAATCTTGTGCGGAGAGGAGGCAAATATTTTTTCTTCTCTCCTTCCCCATTTTTCTGTCCTCTCCCTCTCTTCTCACTGCTTTGCGAGCGAAACTCATGACTCCGGGGTCGAGGGGTTGCCGGCGCTAAATTCAACTCCGCACGTCTCCTTTCGATTCGCTCTCACGTGGAGCGTGAAGTAGTTGGCTCAGGCGTTCTCCTTTAGATTTAATTTATCGGGTCATTTAAGCCCTTCCCTCGCCCACATCGGCACAATCTTATCAACGCGCTCGTTATTTCTCATCCATCACTCGCCTGCCAAGAGGGGTCTCCCCTCTCAATCCCTACACACCGTCTCCCCGTCCGATGCCAGGGGCGAGTCAGATTGAGGCGGGCCGCCGAGATTTTCACGTTGGGAGGCGGTGGGTTAGCGGCAGGCGTGGTGGCTTCTTAATTTTCAACCCATCGGAAAAACGTTCTAATTAGTCGCCGCCGCTGCCCCTGAATAATCGTTCGAAATATAGGTTCTTAGGGTTCGGGTGACCACTATTGTAGTTACGTGCATATTCCTCAGAAAATGGCACTCGTGTCCGAAGGTTTCCGCGAGAGAGCTGGACTTTTCACGTAACGATCTTGAAATGAAAGTGTTTGCCACACCTGAAAATCTTTTTTTGGTGATTTTTTATCTAACATTATAAATGATTGGACTTGTAAACTGATGGCTGAGGTCAGATCTCACCTTGAACTTCAAGCAAGTAAAACATAACGGCACTATCTACGTATCGCTCGTTCCCGGAGAGTGATTAAGCTCCGTGACTTCGAGATAAGCCATTGCCGTCGATGTGCATAATGACAGATTATTGGATAACGCGTTAGCTGATTTCACATGCTCAAATTTCTTATAATCAAAAGCTTGCGTTAACCATTAGCACCCCAGGCGTGATCGCGAAATTCGTATAATACCACCCTCACAACTAGTATAAAGTGTTTACTCTGCTACAGCAAAAAATTAACTTTTTTAAAGTAGGTGAGTAGTTTTAGTGTCGTACTCGGTCATTATGGCGCTCGAAAACGTAATGAAATCACAGCGAACGTATACAAATCTTATAAATACGTAGGCATGATGTCCATTATAATTTTTTTATAGCAATAATGAAGATAAGAATGCGTTTCAGTATCAGTATAATCGTTAAAAAATTCTGTTGACAAATATTTTCTTTAAATGCATGTTCATTTTTCGTCAATTGCGAATATCAGGGTTCCATTAGAATTAAAATTATTTAATGGCTCTTCTTTGAACCTAAGAAGAAAGTGTAATGGTAGTGGCAGTATCCAGGTTAAAAACAGATTATTCAATGGCAGGTTAGCGGTCAATATGGTCGTTAAAAGGCGAATAGTTTACCTTGGGGTTAGCGTTTCTGCGTATTATCTTTGGATTTTAACGTCCAAGTATGAGGAGCTTTGTAGAAAAACGCACTCACGCTGAGGACTTTCTTAACAATTATGGAGCACGTGAAAAAACACCCCTATAGAGCATATTGACAAATCTAAGCCCTCATCTTATGTATTAACTAGAGATAATAAAATTATTAGCTATTATGGATTGCACACTAATTTGCACTGTAGTTTTAAATGCCTTTACTCATTTTCAAGGTCAAATTTATCCCTTGAAAATGTCGCAAAGATATTTTCAGGGGCTAAAAAACTTGTCTGGACTTCTCGATAGAATTCAATATAAAAAATAAATAATTTTAAAAATTCATAGTCAATTCCAACAATTGATATTGCAAATCATAGAACGTAGCATATTGGTTCCTGCTCTTATTTTTAGAGAATTTAGGGCTCTGACTTGCGCAGGGATAAAATAGAAAAATAGCATCTCTCCCTAACTTTTTCGTTCCAGTATTTATATAGTTTTGAGTTTTAGAGTATATTGTTTCTCCACTATTCCTTGGATGCAACCAAGCTCAGGTATTTCTGAGATACTATATTTCCCAGTGTTAGGGTAATTTCCAAGTATTTACTTTGCGATGAATAGTTGTATCTACCCTCCGTCGAAATGACTAATGCTGAAATGAACTCTAGATATTCTTTTATCGGCGATTACTAATTTTGGAAAGTAGGCTTAAAGAGCCCATATGTAAAATTACTCTCACGGAAAATATTTTTTGATCCTTATATTATTTTTGCATCTATTTTTACATTTTATATTCCGTCCGGGTGTGATGAGTAACTTTTCCGCCTGCTTAATTGAATTTCTCTAGTCCTATCGAGATATCTATTTCAAATCTTGTTGTTCGATCTCTGAGACTTCTGATGGCAAACCAGGAGTACATTTTTGAGATTTCAGTGATGTACAGTGTACCGGAGAGTTTAAAAAATATTATTTGATCATTTTTCATGTAACTATGGCTTCAGTAGTTTCGGACGTAAATGAATACGAATTTTATGCGTCAAAATGTAGATTAGTTTATTGTACTATTTACTTAAACATCATATCTTGTGTATCTACGTAGGTTAAAATTAACCAATGTGGAACGGATGATCACGTCAGACATGCGTCATGGACATGATACGGGAATGGAATCCCGATTTGTTCTAATGGGCAATCAATTAGTTAAGAGGCCGTGCTGGTTTCAAGTCTCATGGCCCTCCTCCATTTCCTTAGTCTTAGCTCGCCGCTCAGAATATTACCAATTTCGCCCATGGGCGCAAAGGAAGCATGTGAACGAGTCAAATGTGGGTCGATGTGGGACAAATACTTATTAAAACAACTTCCCGAGCATTCTATTAGAGACGTAAATTGGGCGGAACGCAGACGTTTGCCGCAGCGATCAGTCCAGAAATAAATCCCTCCGCGTATATGTGCCCTCGGCAATAAAGGAATTCTTGTGAGGCTCCGGCCCCAAATCGCTAGTATTTTTCTATTCTCTGCCACTCGTCCCAAGGCATTCTCCGGCCCCCAGCCTAGAGTTCCGCGCAGTAAATGAAGGGAGGGATTTACGATCGAGGGGCACACGGTTGGGAATTCCGTTCCAGTAGTGCAATTTTTTTCCTCTTTTTTCATTTCACTTAGAGAGTGAGGGATTATTTCATCCAAATGGGCGGGTGAGGTGAATTATTAGAATCGGAGTGGACGAGGAAGTCTCGGCCCTAAGTGCTTCACGTCGACCCCCATCTCATCTGTCCCATCAAGCTCTCCATTTCCCCTGAACCTAAAATCGTTGGTCTCTCCGGGTGGCGTTTAAGGCACTCGATGATTAATAACTCCCTTGGGTTGCTGAAATCGTCCATATACTTTATCACACATCACTACAAATTCGGAGGACGTCCAAAAGCATGTTCAGAGAGTGGGATCCTTCGGATTTCATTAGGAATGTAAAATACACGGCCCCACAGCCCGGGTAGATTTCGTCAACGGGGGGCTTTCCTGAAGTGTAGACTGAGGTGAGAGGGGGTAGTTAATTGCAACTGCAGATGAGCTTTATGTGAATATGCCATCAATTGTTTAATGTTATGTGTTTTTATTGTTTTTTCTTTGGTTATATACTGATTTTCTAATGTGCTCAGTGGCTGGCTAACTAAAGCTTGATCATCCACAAACCCAACTTATTATATGAATTCCCCTCCGACATTCAATACTATGTACAGTTCTTCATTTATATTTATCCATACCCTCCGCGTATATGTTGAGAAAAACTGGTGATAATGGACACCCCTGTCGTTGTTATCTTTCAAACACTGCCCATCCAAGTTCTTCATTCTCCATACACGTCTGAGAAACCAGAGATGTTCATAGATTGCGGATGTCTCATATATATATATATATATATATATATATATATATATATATATATATATATATATATATATATATATATATATCTACCCTTATCTTCTCTAATGCGATCATTAACTCTACTCAATTTTCTCTATCAAACGCCTCCTCGAAATCTAAAGACAAACAAATCCTGATTGTATTCCATATTCTTTTCTATTGGTCCTCTAAATCCCATACTACTTTAAAACCACGCGTGCTTCTCTCCTTTCTGAACCCAAACCGCTCATTTTTTAATTAATAATTTGCCTACCTCTTCATTCTCTCATTGATGATCTTACAGGTAAGTACCATCTTTGATTAGTCCGAAATCAAGCTTATTGTTCCCTAGGCCTCACATGTGAGTACAATTCCATCTTTCGGATGGAAACTTTCACTGTTCGAACGAAATATAACGGAGTATTACCCCCTCATAAATGCTACTACGTATTAGCCATTAGAACTCTTTCGTCCAAGGTTTTTAACCTGAACCTCCCTTAAGCAGTTCTTCAGAGATTTTATCTATTCCTACGGCCGTATTTATTTTCATTTCTCTTAATGCTTTTTCTATCTCACAATCAAATACCTGAAGCTAAGATATACCCATTTACATCGTATTTCATTCCTATGTTTAAACTTACTGGCCTAGATACTTACCTTATAAGTATTTTTTCCAATTCTTTTGAAATTTTTTGGTTTGATTAATAATGTTTCTGTAGTACCTCTAATAGTGTGCACGGTTTTTCTCTTCTTACCTCCTGACAGTTCTTTCACCTTTCTCTAAAGTGTATCATTTCTCATTTATTTTGTAAACAATACAAACATCTCATCTCGTACTGCATCTTTCACCACGCTGATTTCGCCGTTTTTGTTTTTCACCCCAGTTTATTATTTATCTCTTTGTACTCTCTCCTTCTTAGTTCTCTGTTAATATTCTTCCATTTCTTTCTCTCGACTACCTTCCTAATCATTTCGCCATGCTTTCCATTTTCTTTGCCTATTAACTGTTCCTATTTGTTTGTTTTCGGCTTTCTAAATCCCATTTTTGACACCTTCCCGTCTTTCATTAATTGTACCTGTTTCTTTGTCTTTACTCATAATTTTTCTACTGCCTGCCTAGATATGCTCCAATTAAAGCTTCTACTGTTCATTAATTCATCCGTTTTCCGTTTCATCCTCTTGACTCTCTACATTAAACGTAATTAGTACTGCATTATGAATTGAATCTGCATTAGTTCTCAGGAAACTGTGCAAATTGATTACGCTGTTCCCAAAGTTTGTGTCTAACCATAATTGTAAAATACGTATCATTTGACATGCAAAATTATATATATATATATATATATATATATATATGTATATATATATATATATATATATATATATATATATATATATATATATATAAAGTTGAAAAAACAAGCACTCGAACTGAGATATGTGCGCAACAGAACAATTGGTTAGCGACTCATTTTGATTTCTTAGGTTGCTAATCAAGGCGATTTATGCGTCGGCGATGTTATGCATATAAAGACTACTTAAATTGATGAAACCACTGAACTTTGCTTATGAAATAACGGTTTGAGTGAACTTTCAAACAATTTATAGAATTAATCCATGTGAGCAATGAACTTAGTGACATATGATTTTTTCTTTTTATAGAACCTCTGTGATGGCATTGGCAAACACACCGCAAGACGCTGGGGTAAAAAATTGTTCCTCGAGAACGGTGATTTATAAAGGTAGGCACTCTTTTTTTACCCTTTCAAGTGTTTTTTCAAACTCTTAACATGGTCGTGGTCGATCATATATTTGTACCTTAAAAAGTGGTTCATGAGGTAAACTTTAAAACTTTCAAACCGAAATTACTTTAAGGAAACATCGCATATAAAGTAATAGATATTTATGCCTTATATCCCTGTGAAGATAAACATATACGAGATGCCTCATATGCCGCTGACAAAGCCAAGTTGAAAACATTCTACAAGCACGGATAAAATATTGAAACTAATGGGAATGAAGATGTATTGCATAGGGATTTTGTTTCAACATTATAACGTTAAGGGGTGTTTTCATAGAGTGTATCTCTATTTCTCTCATGAATCTTTAGGGTGTGACCATATTCTTCGTAGAAGTTATATGCAATCCAGATCGATGCATAATATCTAAAAAACCGGACTCTCGATTTGAAAGAGAATCAAATCGCCTTTTATATTGATCTACTCTGCGTCTCTCTGTTGAAAATTAATGTTTTTGGCATTTGAAAATAACATAACGGAAAGAGAACAAATTCATGAAGGATCTCAGGTTTTCCCGGCGTATGGTATTCAAGAAGTTCTCTCGGGTTTCCCACCGGGTCAGGTTGCAGTACACCGACGTTTCGAAGGCTGACTCTGCCATCGTCTTCAGGGTGAAGTATTGAGCATGAAAAAGGCCTGGTATTTATACACTCCGCCGGGGCTCAGGTGTGCCCTGATTGGCCGGAAGCGTTAGTGTGCTCCGCTACGGCCAATCGGGTGCGTTCCCTTGCATTCTTAATTTTCTTTAGCACTGGCTTCCATGTTTTACTGATTTGGAAGCCGTTGTCTTTGTTGAAAGTTTTGGTGTCTAGTCTGATTTCAACGGCTTCTTTCACCACGCGATCCCAATAGCCGTTGGCGTGGCATAGCCTCTTCGTGCCGGTAAAGTTAATTCTGTGGTCATTATTGAGGCAATCTTCAATGAATGGGTACCAGACCTCCGTGGGGAACCATATTCGGCATGGGAACTGTCTACCATACCATGATATGTCAACTTCAAGCGCTTAGTACTTGGTGAACTCTACAGTCCCCTGCCAAAATGACCTTCGGGTTTATTACAGTGTTTCTGCTTTATTTATTTTTTCTTCTTTTTAATGTGCGAAGTGAAAAGATTTCTTAGAATATATTTTTGAGACCAGATATAACCTATCGGATAGTTGTTGGATTCATAGGTAAGGATATAGCACACCCTGTTTTAAGGCATTAAGATAGGAATTCACTCATTCGAAAATTCTTTTCAATCCTAATATGGCAAATAGTTCTTACACTGTAATTCTCGCATTTGTGAACATATGGGTGACTCCAATAAAGTTTTCCAAAGTTATTTTAAATTTGTTAACTTAAAGAAGTTCTCTCGGGTTTCCCACCGGGTCAGGTTGCAGTACACCGACGTTTCGATGGCTGACTCTGCCATCGTCTTCAGGGTGAAGACGATGGCAGAGTCAGCCTTCGAAACGTCGGTGTACTGCAACCTGACCCGGTGGGAAACCCGAGAGAACTTCTTGAAGAACAAATTCATGTTTTCGAACCTATCGTTTCTTTGCCTCCTTTTCTTTGCTTGACCTTTCTCGTGTATTTGCTCTTTTGTCTAAAATATTAACATTGTTTATAAAATTTATTTACTCATTACTGTGAATATTTCGGAATGGTAGCTGTGGAATTTAACAAACTATTGTCCAATATTCGAAGGTATTCTTTTCCCTGGTTTTATGTGGCACGCGTTGAAAGTTAAATGTTCTACATGTTTGCATTGAGCAAAACTTGATTATATATATATATATATATATATATATATATATATATATGCTAGCTTCTAATAATTATCGTGCATTCTGGATTTTTTTGTTATTTTATGCAGGAGTGGATATTGAGTCTTTTAGCGCTAGAAGAGTGAAAATAGGGGTTAAATATTGCAATAATTTTGTCACCGTTGAATTTACTCTACTTTTTCGCAGTTATATCTCAGATTTTCGTTTTTACGTAAATTTAATGCTTTTTGCAAAGTTATTCCAAAGGTAGAAGTTCTTTTTTTCATTTTGTCAATTCTTCAAGTGTAAGGTTTGATGATAGTCTCTCAATACTACGTCTCAACTCAATATTAAACGATTTAAGATGTTGAAATGCAGTTACCATAATTTCTTGGACAGCCGAAAATAAATATTTACTATTGTCCCAATTTGTTTGGCAAAGATTCGTAATGTTTGCATGGTAATGTATTCTTTTATAAAATGTATCCTTTTCCCAATGAAATCTTTTAGAATAAATGTAAAATTTCCTAAAAAGAAGAATCAAAACCGTGATAACCCTAGGATAAAATACATAGGATATCGTTTTAATCCAGCAAACCTTTTACTAGGAATTTCATGGAGCCAATCCCTATCAATTTTGCTTAGGGAAAATGTTCTATTTCAGGCTATAGGAATTTTACATACATGGCCGAGAACTTCCAAAATGACACCCTCGCCTATTGAGAGTGTCGGTGATTATTCTAAATGGTAGGAATATGTAACTATAGAAAAACAGTCAATTATTAATATTCACCTTACCTCTGTATTTAAAATCTCCATCTTTAGTCTATTAGCCGAGGGTGACGTTTTCCAAACCCACTGAAGTTGTGGGGAAATGAAGACTATCCAAAATATGTACGCCAGTCTTAAATGTGGCTCTGTTTAGGTGTAAAACAATGAAATAATTCATAGTGAAATATAGTAGATCTTAGTGAAACATCAATTTCTAAGATTTAGCTTCACATTTCCCTAGATTTAAGCAATAATTTCAGATGTTTGTTAACGTGGTTGATCAAAGGATGTAGACCACGGTGAAGGGAGAGCACCGTCCTAGCTCGATCGGAAGAATTCTTATCGTAGACAACCCGAAGCCGACCTCAATATTTCGCGGGTGAAGAGGAAAATGGGGTCACTTCATTGCAGGGAAAATGTGCGATGGGCGAGGCATCGCCGTCAGCATGCTAATTTCCCTCTTCCCGCCGCCCAGGGAAGCGTTTCCTCAATTTGTTCGAAGGGCGGCACTTCTATGGGAAGTGGGGACCATTGCGATTGATGGGATTAGGGTTTTTCACGCGGCACACACGGGGCACGTGAAGTGTTTTCGGCTGGACGGTTGCTTGAGGAGAGGTATTCGGAGTTAGGGAGCGTGGATGTAGGAAGAGCTCTGATAAAGAGGGGTAAGGGGAGAGTTTTGAAGGAAGTGCATGGATGGTGGGGAAGAGTGAGGGGTTAGCGCGGGACCCGCGGAAGACTGAGGGGCGAAAGGGAGCGGGACTCCCGCTGCGGAAGATGAAGTTTCGAGGTGCTTATGAAAGTGAGGCTGAAACGCTGCCTCCTCAAGTGTGGGCTTAAACTACGCTAAAACGCCCACGCGTAACGGACGCTCCATAAATATTGGGTGAGTATTTTGCATCTTTATGAGAGTATCTTCCGGGGGTATCCTTCCAAGATTTAAAGGCCCGCGAAAGTGATACGAAACTCGATAGATAATGAGTTTCAGAAATTAGCCCATTCTAATCGTAGCATTGTTAATAATGATCTGGGGGCGTTTCGATTTGGTTAATGTTGATCAGTTAAATCTTGCAAAAGAATGATTTTAACCATAAAATATGGATTATCTTTGGCGCGTATTGTGAAAAAATTACTAAAACCATTCCATGCTCCTTTTCTCCTAGTATTTGAAGAGCCAAGGTTTTTTCGTAACATTTAAGTGTTTTATGAATGCTTCTCGGCGCCACGGATTAAAGTTAAAACACGCAGAGATCATGACTGTGTGAACTATTCAACTTTAAGGTCTTGTGGAGTTCGATTTAGCATTACTAAATTATCTAGTTGGTCATGTTATTTTCTCAACCTATTACTTTTATGCATCACAAACTTTGAACATCTTTAACAAAATTTTAGTTTTTTTCTCGTTCAATAAATTTTACTGCTCACTCCTATTTAATTGACATGTCTCCCTATGATGTTGCAACTCTTAATTTCCCATCTATATACACATTGCTCTTGAGAACTTGCGGAAAATTCTTAGTACGATATCATTTAACGTTTTTTGATATTCAGTATTTTATCGATATCAGTAAGCTCTGGCTTTACACATGCGATAATCAGAATCAAAAAGTAAACTGGATCATAAAGTAATCATTTACGATAAATAAAGTAGTCTTCATTGAAATTCTCCAGGAATATCGTACATATTGACGAATTTCTTCTGATGTTATAACGTTTCTTCTTTATAGAGCTAGTTTCAAGCTATTCAAATTAGCAAGACCTAGCGGTATTCACCAGGAGAAACATTCGCTAGAAAAAAATTAGCCTTTTTAGAATGATCATTTTTTTCCTTGAAATTTAAAAAATACCCCGGTCTCACAATCGCAATACACCAGCAGGATATAAGACGCGGCACCCCTCTTAGGGTGTTAAGCCGGTTGGACCAACGGATCGCATCACTCTCTCCTGGCATTCCTGATTTTATTCGCTCGCGTACGTGGATACAGACTCATTTCGAATGAGTCGAGTCGAAACCATTAATGTGTGTTTGTGAGTGTTTTGTGTGTGAGACGTGACCTATATCTGTCTCAGGGGTTTATGCAGGGGAAACGGTGAGCAGTGTGGACCCTGAAGCAGGAGGAGGAATTAACGGCGGCGGCGAAACAGAAGCCGGGCAATGTTTATTTTTTAAACGTCGTGGGTCCCGGAGGAGGTTGGTATGGCTCGTGGCGCTGAGCCGCTGAAAATGTATGTGGCCTTTCGAAAATGAGAGAAAAGGGAGAGGATCCTTGGGAGTTTTTGACGGCACGGGGCAGCGACGTGGTCGGAAGTTACCTGCTCCTTTTGGAATCACTAGGCGCGTCTCTCGTCCGTTATTTGCTCCTCCGTTCTCTTTCTTTCAAATTCACAAGACTAGCGACTAGAGATTGTATCTCGCAAAATAAACCCCTTTTGTTACCCCGTAGCGAGAGGAGAACGCATTCATTTCCCCGCTTCGTCGAACAGGTTTTGCTCTCGCACCAAACTTTTGGATGGATGGCCATGAAATTTGCTTAGCGAGGAAACGAAATGCGCCTCACGCTTCAGTGACCCCATGAATGATTCACGTAGTGCTGAAGTTAGCGTTTGCATCGCAAGGTGGCTGCATTTTCACGTTTACAAACAAAAAACATCGAGGGTGCTTATTTTGAATCCAGGCGTCAGATATAGGTTACATCTGATTGACGGTTATGATTACATGGGGGACACTCAAGGATTCACTGTCTCCCATTGATATTTTTAATTCGAAGTCGATTTTTAGAGGTAGGCTTTACACGAACCTTAGAAATGATCGCCAAACCTTGGATATATGAAAACACTCTCATACTAAGCATATTTTCCTTAACCAAGAACGTCAATTCTTCATTATTCCGATCCCCAATACAAATTTTCCATTCCTTTTGTTTCACTTCTTTTAAACACATTGTTAAAATACTTTAAAAAGGAATTGTTCCATTTTCCCGGGATTGGTCATTTATACTAATAAGTATAAAGTATAAGATATTTATTTTCACTTTCTCATTTAGAAAAAACCCATCAAAGCCATGAGCAGAAGATTTTCAATTATAAAATTTTGTGGATAATATATTGATACTGAAGTTAGGATGAAGTGAAACGATGTAATTCAAAATATGAATCATACTCATTGCCTCTGTAAGCTTAGATCATATAGCATCATGGTAGTGGCGATTCTTTTGTGAACGTTATCCTCTACTATTTATAGGGTAGGTTGTGAAAGATCACGGATATACTAAAGGAAAGAAGGAATGAAGAGAAATGTGAGTTAAACATTCAAGGGGAGATTCGAAAAGATGATTTCATCAAGAAACTGGGATGTAACTGCGGCTCTGAGGTTTGTTGCCAACTCTCCATCAACCTAATGATCCTCCTTGCACTTGATATAGCACAGCCGGACTATGATGGCTGCACCCCTTCATTCCCTCTAGTTCCCGAACCCTGAGCTTAGTCACCGACTGTGCTTTGTGTCCTTCTATGAATAGGAGATCAACGTGTTCTCCACACCTCCTACGGCCACAAGGGTTCGGGACGGCACGAGGTCGCTAATCCCAGGTTGATGGGGCGGGCCGCAGAGTGACTCATGGTAGAGAAATAGGGCGCCAACAGGGCAAAGCCGTTGTGGCTGCGACCGAGCGGTACATCTGCAATGAAGTGATCGCGCGGGGTTCACGGCCGCGGGACGAGAGGGCATAAGAGCATTTTCAAGGGACGCGACGTTAAGTCTCGGCTGAAAAAGCAACACGGAATGGGCGATGATAGAGATTTATATTCCTCGAGACCATTGGTTCTCAACCCGGCGCACATTCACTTATTCAATCCTGAAGGTTTGTGCGCTCGGTGCAATAAGAGAAGCCCTACGAAGGAATACGATGTGGCTCCTAAATAAGAATTTATTCGTCGTGATAAATCTTATTTAAAGCTATCTGGACTTAAAACGTTCCACGCGTGAGTGTTGCAGGAAATAAGTTTTAATATTCCCCTATCTTTCCGAAACTGAGGAAAATTGGGGAGCCATTGCATGGAAAACGTCAGGTTTGCTCCTAGGGAAAATATGCAATTTTAAAGAAATTGGGAATGCAATAGTAGTAATATATGACGTGTGTTTTACATTTTCCTTTATCGCGTAGGCGAATTTTTCTCACGCTTTTTCAGGCATTTATATCGGTTGATCAATGGTACATGTAATTACAAGCATTTAACGTGTCAAGAACATAAGTTGCTCAGTACTAATGCTGTTCCAATCATAAAAATAACCAAGTAACTTAGGGGTCATAACCTTCTCAGCACTTTTGATGCTAAAAATAGCCACGTGGCTATTAATCATAAATTCCCGATTGGTATGGTGAATGATACCAGGACATGAATATCTGAGTTTAAGGGGATTGAGATGGCGAGGTGGCTATCGTACTGGCTTCCCACCCAGAGGGCCCGGGTTCAAATCCCGGCTGTGTTGAATATTTTTCAGCGGTATCTCGATCCCTACTTGAGATGCTTTGTGGAGGGCACTTTGAGTGAGTACGCCGTCCATCCGTCGGATGGGACGTTAACCTGCGGACCCCTTGGCGCCTTTCGTAAACAGTAGGCTAATACCGACGCCGGGTTTCTCGCCACCCCTCATCATTTCCTGTCCATCAGCACAAATAACCTCAGCTGTCGGTCGCCTCCCCTAAATGCTACTACGTAACTATTTGAAGAAGGCTAATGCCAACGCCGGGTTTCCCTCCACCCTTTATCCTTTCCTGTCCATCCCCTATGGCGCAAATGACTTCAGCGGTCGGTCACCTCCCCATAATACTACTACTACTACTGGTTCTGAAGGTACACCCAAAGTTTGCATTAGTTTTAATGGCCTATTTATGATATTTGCTGCACTTTCTACTACGAGTATTTATCTCTAAAATAGAGTGTTTATTTAAATAATAATTCTTTCTATAAGATTAGCTTTGAGCTGAAGGTATGTATACAGGGTTCGTCCGGAAAATAAGTGTACTGATTTTTTCCCGCCGCTCCAGGCGCGCCCAGCACCGCTCTAACGGGCTGCGATTGGAGGGGGGTATGTTGGCAAGCGACGCTGAAAAAGGGAGTCGGCTCTGAGCTGTGGTGTAGTGAGGAGCTCTGTTAACGCGAACCTCCACGCTCGACCCACGTCACGGAACGCGATGCCGAAGTTTTTGGAGCAGCGTTATTCCATCAAATTTGCGGTAAAGCTTGGGAAATCGTCTACCGAAACTGTCGGTATGATTAACCAGGCTTACGGGGAGTCAGCCATGTCCAGAAACATGATCTTTCGGTGGCACAAGATGTTCGTGGAGGGCAGAGAAGAGGTCGACGACGAACCACGGCCTGGACGCCCATCAACGACACTCACCGACGAAAATGTGCGAAAAGTTCGCGATATACTGAACTCTGATCGTCGTCTTAGTGTTCGGATGATTTTTTGACAAAAGGGGAGTCGTCCACTACGAATTTGTACCTGAACGACAAACTGTAAATGCTGCATTTTACGTCCAAGTGCTCGACAGGCTTCGAAAACGAGTCGCCCGCGTCCGGCCAGCGATCAAAAACATCTGGCGGCTGCATCACGACAATGCGCCGTCTCACACCGCGCTTGTCGTGTCGGACTTCTTGGCCAAGCACGGCGTGGCAACGCTGCCGCACCCGCCCTACAGCCCGGACTTGGCACCACCGGACTTCTTTCTGTTCCCGAAGATAAAGAGGAGTTTGAAAGGAACGCGATACGGGACTTTGGACGCCGTCAAAGAGGCCGTGACGACGTGTCTTCGAGAGGTTCCCGATGATGCCTTCGCGGGAGCGTTCCAGGAATGGGAACGCCGCTGGAACAAGTGTATCGACTCACAAGGGTCCTATTTTGAGGAATATTAGCTTAAGATATGTAAAAGTGTAATACATTTTTTTTTCCTGAGCTCAGTACACTTATTTTCCGGACGAACCCTGTACATACACAGCGAAAAGGCATATAAAGTAAAAATAATCACATAAATGTAACATTTTTGTAAAGATACTTTAAACAATTTTTTAAAAAGTTTCTCCATGAAGTAATAATCTAAAAATTAATTCGATTGTGGTATTCTTTTTCTCATTTTATCGCCATTTTAATCCTCAATATACATTACGCATCTAAAGCTTTATGGTGGGAGAAGAAATGCTACCTCGCGAAATTAAATCTCTGGTGACGAGTGATATCAATAAGCGAGGCAAAATATGAATCCTCTGAACTGAGGAATTTACCTTTGCACTTCATAACGCGGGATTTACGTCGGTGAGCATTCCACGGTCTACGGTTGCGACTTTAGAGTAGAACGCGTAACATTCCATCGATATTGAAGCATTAAACGTGTTTCATGTAATTGGCCACATTCGCTCCTTATGAATTTTTTCGGAAGATTTAATAATAAAATATGAGATTACGACTAGTTCGTCATAGAAGGTAGTAAGCGGGGATCGAGATGGTGCGGTGGCTACCGTACTGGCTTCCCACCCAGAGGGCCCGGGTTCAAATCCCGGCGGTGTTGAATATTTTTCAGTGGTATCTCGATCCCTACTTGAGGTGCTTTGTGGAGGGCACTTTGAGAGAGTACGCCGTCCGTCGGATAGGACGTTAAGCTACGGACCCCTTGGCGACTTTCGTAAAGAGTAGGCTAATGCCGACGCCGGGTTTCTCTCCACCCTTCATCCTTTCCTGTCCATCCCTAATGGCGCAAATGACCTCAGCTGTCGGTCGCCTCCCCTCAAAACTACTACTACTACTTAACTGTATAAAACAATTCGAAATATTCTTGTCGAATCACTAATATTGTTTAGGAACCTGGATAGTGTCACACGGCAATTTGTAGAAGCAAATTTAGGCTTCATTTAGAACTACTAAAGAACTTATATTGGGCTGGTCAATGTCTACGAATCTTTTGAAATGTATGGTCAAGACGCATTGAAATGATGAAACCACTGATGATGTGATCTGAAGGTATGGAACAATTTCTTCTGTAATATTTGCGGATGACCAGGTACATTTTGCTCAAAATCGTGAGGACGCCGAGATGATGAGAAAGCTTGAAGCAGTCGAGGGCGATGTAATTTAGGTAAAAATGGATAAAAATGAATATATGGTTATAGGTGGAAGGGGGAAAAATATAATCATAAATACATTTTAGGCTCAGTCATTTGTGATTCTAGGTGGTGGGAAGAAAATGTGTATTATAGAGCTCTCCAGACTAGAGGGACGATGAAGTTATTAAGATATCTTGTGGAGTAAGATCATATTTAGACAGGTAAAATAAAGAGAGATTTTGCAAATATTATCGGAGAGACTATTGACTTAGGGTGTGCGGAGGGATGTACTTAAAGCAAGCGGCAGAAATTTTACGTGCAGGCATAGAACATGGACGGGATAAGTAGAGGATTTAGAATGTCATTTAAGTTGTTATTAAATAATGGAACCGCAAGGGGGAAGAAACATGAAAAAGAAGTCCCTTTAGTAGTATGGCCACATCAGAGAGTCTGGAAAAATATGTCTAAAGAGTCTTCTATATAGCATCAACATGAAAAAGAATACTCGGGCGGCTAAGGGCAACACGGGGACCTGAAAACCTGTACTGAGTAAGGATCTTTGTTTAAAGGAGAAGGAATAGCAAGATGGAGAAATGTAGAGAGCAGGAAAACGCCGAAGGGAAGAAAAGCCCTTCAAAGCAAAAGTTAGGTGAGTTGGCATGAGCATGAGTAGTTTGTTTAGCCAAACATGAAACAAGAAGTGTGCGTTGAACAAAAAGGTTTGGAAGACTGTCCTGTGTCAAAGGTTATCATATAACGAAGGATTCTATTTTGTATGACCTAAGAACAGTCGAGGGTACGGAAATATTGGTGAACTTCCTCCCTTCAAGGAGACGAGGGATATCAGGTTCCCAGAATTTGCGCAAAAATGCAGTTTTAAGAGGTGAGGTATATTTACTTTGCAAACTGACGCCATTCCCATGGAACTTATTTTTTCGACTTCTTGTTGCTCTTAAATATATAGTTTTTCCGGGAATACATTGGAAACGAGATCTTCTTCACTGCCCTCTAATCCCCGACTTAGTCTGTGCATTCAGGCTTTATTCCTTGAGTTAAAACTTCGCAGTTTGATAAAACTTAATACTTTTTCTTACCAACCAATCGGGAGAAAAATTCTAAAGATTAGGGATTTTAAAGGCAACGATTATTTTTTTATGGTAACGGGATCTGTTTATTTACATACTATTGTTGTACTATTTACGTACGTACGTTATTTATGAATTCAGGGTTGCAAAATTTATGCGACTACTAGAGAGTGGGTTACTTCGTTAGCAAGAACTAATATCGTAGATGTAATCACAAAATAGTCCTTAAAAATTGTCCTCTATTATCTTGATAAATGTACTGATTAGTTAATTTTTTTTACAATCAAACTTTTATCTACACCTTGTAAATCTGTATTTTCGATAATAGGAGATTTCATTCCGCAAGTGATATTTAATGGTTGATTGTCAGAAATACTTTCCCATTGTTCCCATGGGATTGTTCGCTCAGGGCAAATGCATGCATGCATGCATGCCGTGCCATTTAAAATGTTATCATCTGAGACCACACATTCATTCAGGTTATTAATTGTTTAGGAATATTTCGGTCGATAGTTGGAACTGACCAACCTACCTTATTCAAAGCAATCACAAAATATTTCATGCTGGGGATTTTTAAGGAATCCCAGCCTTAGTTAAATTTGACGCATTACTTTGTATTGATAGGAATTCAAACTCAAGCGCTTTTAAAGTTAACCCCTCCGCCTGTAGCATATTAACTGATTCTGGAGTAGATTAATCTTTGGGATCGTAGATTTTCGTGGCGTTCAGATGAAAGACTCTCCATTCTCGGGATGTCACCGCGTAGGTTGTTTTCCTGACCAACAATTTCGCCCGTGTTTCAACGAGCGTCTTCAGGTCGAAGTGCCGGGACGTTGTTTTGGCCGCGTTTATGTATGTTTCAATTCTCCCTCCCTGCTCTGTCATGTCAGAAAAACAACCTACGCCGTGACATCCCGAGAATGGAGGGTCTTAGATTTATCTTTCTGTATCTAATATGCCACTTTACTCTATGTCAACTTATGAAATATTAAATACTATTTATTTACATTTTTCATTGAATCGGATTAGAAGGAAACAAAAGAGTGATTTTCTTTCCTCTGCTGCCGCCTTCAGTCACTGCACACGACTAAATTCCTTATAAGGGGTTTTAAGAATTGTTTCCGGATATGAAGGCGTTTTTTGTCGTCGACAGAGTTACTTCATCTGACTGAAAAGTCATTATCGCTACACCTTTCATAGTTTTCCTTTTGTTTTCTCCATTAGTAGTAATCTTCCTATTCAAGTTGCAACATGTTGCCACCTGTTAAAGTTTTTTTCAAAAAGAAATTGTAATACCAGAGGTTTTAAGAATTTGTGTGGCGTTTGTATCCTCTATACATAGGTCTTCTCTCTCTTCAATTAGAGACCTACAAAAGAAATAAGAAAAAGAATTAAGGATTCTTATTCTTTTTCTATGTATCCTTATAAAGTATTTAGGGTATAACCTTCCATCATCTTTATTGCTTTCTTGATCCAGAGCGTTTCTAATTATTTATTTTTCATTAGAGTGAATTGTCTACTCATAGGTTTAACACATTTTCTCGCCGTTATCTCTTATTTATTTAGAACGTACATCAGTATTTCAATTCAGTTCATCGTTGTAGTCCATTCCTGTTTTCTGACGAATGCCAGGTTGGATTTCGGTGAGATACTTTTCTATTTTTCCCTCAATTTTCGGTTAGGTTAATATTGTCTTAGCCTATGATATCTGAGTCATAAGACAATTTGTAGAAAATGTTGAGATTGTTTTCACCCATTATTTTTGGATAATTTGGGTTAGGTGTTTTCGCAATCTGTCAGTATTTCTTATTTAATGCGGATGTTACAAATTCAATTGTAGAACTGGAATAAAGTCATATAACTCGAACATTTTATTGCCTCCGATGTTATTTCATAGATTCCTAGTAATTTTATCACCCGTAGACTCTTCACAGTGGCAAATTCACTCCCGGTTACGTTTACACCCCGGGTTCACCCCCTTTATCATCATTACTTACAGGATAGCCTTCTTTGAGTATCCATGTATGATGAATTTACTTTCTGTCATTGAGTTGCTCCGAATACTAAGTATATCCAATCCCTTTGCCTTAATGTTCATATCGAATAACATGGTCTTTTCATGAATGCTTATTGAAATGGTTTGTTTCACAACTCTGTGGGGTATTTGAATTTTATTGGACATGATAATACCGCACGGCTTCATAAAAGATTTTAGTCTTCTCTAGTTAGTCATCTTGTGTTTAAGATGATTTTATTTATCATGCTTTCAAAAATTTTTGGCTCTCTAAGCTCTTGAATGTTTTTAGGGTAGTTTCGGTACTTCATTTTATATTTTATTAAGGTCAGCCCTTAACAGGTAACTCTCGGCATCCTCTTTACTAGGTCTCTCACCTACAGCTTCCTTCGCAACGTCCAGCTATCTTTTCGCGTAGCAATTAGAGTCGTTAGAAAGATATTATCATTAAATAATACTTTGTTAGGAAAATAATATTTTTATACTCAATATTAATAAATATATTTTTGATAAATTATGGAATTAGTACAATTTTACACTGAATGATTGAAAAATTTGTAATTACAAAATGAAGTATTTGTTATTTTTCATTCTGAATTAGTGCTTCCGCATCAAGCCTGCAACTATGAGCCTTTTTGATAAACTTGATATATTTTGATAACTGATAAGCTCTGGTATAAAATATATCGTCTCGCATCTATGATGTCGTGTTGTTATTGACATAATCCCCTAGTATTTTCCATTTCTATCGAAATTCAAATATCTGCTGCTCCTTTCAGACACAAAAACCGAAAAGTTCGCCTAATATGGAGGAATTGTAAAATAATTAGAACGAAATGAATAAGTATAGTATGTTATTATCAGCATTTGCTAGAATATTACATCGGAAAATGATGGAAAAATTAATAAATTTTTTACTGTAATTAATAAATTACTAATTTTCCCACCATAAAAAATTACCTCTTTTATCTCACGTGTGACCTTGGAATGAAGATTATTTGCATTTTTTATCGATGTATGCACATTTCTAATATAATCGCGGTACTTAGAAAAATATGTTATTTTTTCTCAATTCTAAGAGTTGGATAAAATTACTTCTTCCATGTGAAACTATTGGATTCGACAAGTCGCCTGCAAGTCAATCTTTAAAATTCCTTAAATGGAATTCGGGCGCAGTAAACATAACCCCGAGGCCGTAATAATTCTAGGGATGTAACTTTCTTTTCGAGTTCTGAATTAGCGACTTGGCGCTCATAATTGATTTCATAATATTTGAAATATTTTAATTATTTATTTTAGCGAAATGTATGACTGCACTCTGCTGGGGACGGAAACCAACAGAGACCATATGATTTCATTTTTTGATTCTTCGACTGCACTACAATTTAGTAGAAAATCGTTATAATGGACAATTCCTACGGGAAAGGTGGCTTCCCCTAGACCTCTCTTGCCTTAATTGCTGCACCTGTTGAAAATTATCCCATCGCTATTCAGTTTAGCGAGAAGGAATTCATGTTAACAAGAAGTATACCTTGGAATGAAGCTCAAGTTTTATAGTTGTTATGCTGGCCAGTAAAAATACCGGGGATAATGCTCATTGTGGCAGTGATTTTTCAAAATAGTTTTTATAATTGCTTGATCTCCTAGTTGGGTAGATGACGAAGATCTCTCAGTCACGGTTTTAAAAGGGAAAGGGCGCTGGGCTACCTACCGGAGGCTACCTACCGAATTCGATTTCCAGTAATGTCTCTGTGCCCCTTCAGCTTCGTAATTTTTCGGGGACTTGTTCTCCTGGGATTGACAGGCGACGAAAAAAGAAAAGAGGGACTAAGAATCAAACTCGTTTGGGCTCAGCACGAGATGAACTCTAGCTTATCAAACCAGTCTTCAGATTAGTTATTGTGGTTATTTGAGTCTCAAACGATTGAGGTAAATTCCTATCTTCTGCCCTAATTTACTGATCCAAGGATAAATGAAACATCCGCGTTTGAGGTGGGATTCGGCCAGCTGCATTTCCAGTCCGGCATACTACCAACGTAATTATGCAGCACCTCATCTTGCATTCAAAGTGACTTGATAATAACGCAAGGTTTATTATCGCTCCCTTTTCCCTCATATTGAGTTATTCGTTTTACAAAGATTAAAGTTAAGCTATGGAGAATCCTTTCATCTTTTTCTCATGCTTTTATGTCATATAATATACTTCAACTAACAATGTTCTCTCCATCATATATCTATATACATAAAAGAAAGTCGTAAATCGTGTTAGTTACACTATTTACAACTCGAGAACGGCTGAACCGATTTTATTGATGTTTGATTATTTCGATACGACTCATGCCAGAATATTAGAATAACCATTAAAATATTGTAAAAGTATCGTATCGTAAAATATCGTACCGTCGATTTTGATAGTATGTGGTTTTTGGATTCATCTCAGCCCAGATTAGCAGAATAACCAATTAAATATCGGAGAAGTATCGTATTGTGTTATCGTATCGGAAAATATCGTATCGTATCGTCGACTTTCATTCATTTGATTTTTTTGATTCTTCTCGCGCCACAATAGCAGAGTAACCTTTAAAATATCGTAAAAGTATCGTATCGCATCGTAGATTTAAATGATATTTGGTTTTCTGGATTCTTCTTGGTGCAGAATAGGAGAATAATCATTAAAATATTGGAAAAATCGTATCTTAATATCGTATCATAATATCGTATCGTAAATATCGCATCGCTTCATCGAAGATTTTTCAACGTCGTAAGCAAGGCGACTCAGTTCCTGGTCATCCGGATGTGGGTTTACAAATGCTCTTGGCCGTATTTATACAGTTCATCCGAAGATGATGAATAATGCTGTGACTGGTGCCGCGGGCCAACATCGTTCGATTCACTACCAACTGTTAATGGTATAGTGTGCCCAAAATTTCCTGCTGCATGTCAAGAGCTAAATTTGCTTGAAAACGATAAATATTGGGAAACGACATTGGCTGAAGCAACTATTTCTGTATCTCCAAGTCAGTTACGCACATTATTTGCCATCATCCTTTCGACATGCTTCCCATCCAATCCACGTGACATGTGGAACAAATAAAAGGATTCCATGTCAGAAGACATTTAATATCGAATTCGTGTAAGTTCAAGAAATATCGATATTGAGGTAAATGAGGAGATGCATAACTAGGCTTTGGTGTTGATTGAGGACATGTGTTACCTCATGTGCGGCAGTTTATGCGTGAAGTTAGGAATGCCAGTGCCAGATCGTGATGATCAGTGTGATTCACGCGTCTTTACCCAAAGGAAAATTCAAAGATGAGGAAGTTCTCATTCCGAGGATTCCCATGATCCCAACCGATATTCCCTTTGAGTTTAAACGAATTCAATTTCCAATTGATGTTGGATAAACGATGACGATTAACAAATCACAAGTCCAATCGTTGAGTGTTTGTGGTCTGAATCTAGAAAATCCATATTTTTATCATGGTCAATTATATGTGGCAGGGTCGCGCGTTGGTAAACCATTCGCTTTATTTGTTCTTGCGCCTGACAACAAATGAAAATTATGTATATCAGATGGTGCTTGACTCAAGAGAATAAACCCGAATGTAAATATAGATTGAATAAAGAAAATATCTTTCTGACAAGCCATTGTAATACTTATTTTTGTAGTTTTATTGAATGATATATATATATGTATATATATACATATATATATATATATATATATGTATATATATATATGTATATATATATATATATATATATATATATATATATATATATATATATATATATATATATATATATATATATATATATAATTTTTCGCACTTAGTTCTGATTACCCAAATATTCCAAATGTCAGAAATGGCTCTAAAAGTCATGGGCCCTGAATATACTATCTACCGACACAGATAAAAATCAGTTCATTAGGGAGCGAACCTTCTGGAGGCGTCGTGTCACTGTTGTCCCTATCCCTATGCTAGAATGTATGTTAAAGTTTACCGTAAAGGAAAAAAATCGCGGGTCTTTTGGAAGGCCCACCTCCTCCTACTCACACCCTAGCCGCATCACAGCACTTCGCACCACCTTCGCAATATTCAAGGAATTCGTCCCCTCACCCCTGTCCCTCTTTCTCAACCGAGTCACCGGACGAGACGGGAGAAATTGCATGTACGGGCATGGGAGCGGGTGGACATGCGCACGTGGGACGGGAGGCGCCGGAGAGCGAGGGCGTCTTCCTACGGAGTTTGGGGGAGGAGGGTGCTGGGTGGTGGTGTCCTTTGTGGAAGGTGGATGACTCGAGGAGGAAGTTGGGGTGGACGTATGGAGGTCGACCCCGCTTCGCGTGTTTGTATGTGCTGGGGGTGAAATGTGTGAAGGCGCAGACGAGAGCGGACTAGACGCGAGCGGGAGAGGGTGCAAGGCCGGGGGGGGGGCGAGAGGGGTCGAAGGAGGAGGTGGGCCGGTGGATGCGACGCCACTGCCAGTCGCTGCCGATTTCCCATCGTCCGCGGTCGGGAAGGCTCCCGGCGCCCGTCGTTCGAACGGTCCTCTCTTCTCCCTTCCCAGACTGCCACGACGTACACAATTCGCGTTTTTTTCCGTCGTTGTAGGAGGAGTGAGTTTCGTTGGAGTCCCCTTCTCCCTTCCCGAGGGGGAGTGTGAGGCTTTCGCGCGTGGGGGAGCTGCCCCAAAGACTTCGCCGCGAGAGTTGTTTTCCTCGCGTCGGTAGCGGGTGCGGGAGCTTGCGGAGCCTCGCAAGGTAAGGAGCGGAGGGAGCGGAGGCGGAGAGGGAGTGGGAGAGGCGTTCGGGGAAATATTTGGGAAGTTTCCGGGGCGCGGAGAGTTGTCGGAGGAAAGAGGGGGAGGTGGTGGAAGGAAGGGCTAAAGAAACCGTGAGCTCACGAGCCGTTTAAAGGTGAGGTGGCGAGGTACTGTTAAATTTTTAGGGAACAAGTTTTGGTTCCTCAAGTGGGGAAAGCCTTTAATGATCAATCAGGTGGAGATTCAAAATCAAATTAACCGCATGACTTACTTGGATTTCAATTCGGATTATGGCAACTTACTCTACTACTGAACTTCTAATTTCGAAGTTAGTTTATGTGATTCTTCAGATTGGGTCGTACTTAGGTAACGCGTGAACAAATCCCTGCACCTCGGTTGACAAGATACACGGAAGCTTTATCGTCAAGAGAAATGACTACTTGAACTGGCTCATGATACTTCCCTTCAGTGCTCTTAGTGTGATCCTAATTTGTAATGCCTTCTCCCTCCGTTGAACAAGAGAATATAAATAAATGTTGGTGGTTCTAAGGTATTGAAATTTTAATTACAGACAAAATCTTAGGAAGGGGTGACGGTTTAATCGTACAATAAGTAATGGAATTGTACCTTCTTAATGTATACCTTCAGCACATTTTGATGAATGATAATAAGTCTTACCCTCTAGTTCTCGGGAGTGATAACTTAAAAAGAGTATAATTCAATAGTCATAATGTAAATTTGGCATATTTTTGGACGCGATAAAAATTCTCGTATATTGCACATATTTTGAAAATAAATAAATAAAACGGTTTGTCTGGGGGAAAATAATCTAAAAATATTTTCGCACATCCATGTAATATTAAAATGTGTGATGGGTATTGAAAGTTTTTACATTTAACCTAGGACGCTGAATGAAGATGGTCTGGATAAATATACGGGTACATACTAATTTGTATATTAAGCGACCGAGTTTCCAAATACAATGATGTTAATTATCCCCGCTAGCCTTTAACAAACCCTGTGCTATTATTAATATTTAGCAATTAAGAAGAAAAATGGTAATACATCATTTCAGGTATTTTTTAGCTTTAAACTTTTGTACACACTTTCCTTCGTCACATGAAATCGTTGTTGAGTAATAGGTAGATCTTGATAAAGCGTGGTAATTTGTATATCAATTTACAAAAATTTTTATATGATTTTAACATACTATACATGGGATAAAATCAATAATAATTCTGCAAACACACTTTGGCGACAATTGTGTTACTTAAATAATTTCATAAATTAGTCCTGAGAGCTTTTAAATTGAGATATTTTGCTTTTATATTTTCATCTTTTGGAGAGTGATATCGTTTGAAAAATACTCAATAAACGATGTTAATTTTAATTATTTGTAGTGACTTAACAATAGAGGTGGGTTTTTAAGGACTAAGCTCATCAACACTTCTAAAACCCACCTAACACGCGTACCAAGTTTGCGAATCTAAGGTCGCCTTTGTCTTTGTTGGCTTCACGCGACTCTCGGTAAGGGCATACTATATACTCAAACACCAGCCATTAGAGTCCACCATTTTATCCCCTGTATTGCAGTTTCCTGTAGTTAATATTCATGAAAGCCCGTATATGAGGCATATGAAGTCCGATTCCGGATCTTAAATAGCCTTAAGGTTGGCTTATAAACTATGACAGATCGTTTCTCAATTTTGGTTATAACTTTTTAAATCTGCTATCAAGCAATGATGTAAAACCCATAAGAAATGATGCATCATATTTAAAATATCTCGTGTAAGATTTATATAATATTTCCACATTTATTACTCGAAGAATTAAATTCTCATTTGGAACACGTAATAATATATTTAATGGGGGAAGAAATATTGGTCATATTGGCTTTGCACCTGGAATTTAGAATATTTATGCATCTATAACTATTAATTGTTATTATTTTATTTTAAATCAGAGGCAGGAGAAAATCTTCAAAAGATAGGTCAAATATTTAAATTAAAAAGTACTTCAATTCAAAGACATCATCATATTATGCATAATATACTTGTGGAAAATGTTGAAAAATAATGGTAAATAAAACCTCCTCGTGTACTGGCCTCATTAAAAATATGTTACGTGTCATGTTGCGAATAGGGTAAAAATACACTTATAGTACTCATCGGCCTATATTATGTATACTTAGCCAACCGGCTAGGTTTATTAAAAAACTCATTTTTTGTGGTCTTTCGATTGTCTCGAGGGAAAGAATGGGCAAAATAGAACCGTCGATAAACATGTATCATTTTCTGAGGCAGCGAGTTAACGACCGAGACGGCTTGTGCCTCAAGTAGAATGTCAGCGTGGCATTTTCACGGTTGTTTCTCCTCCGTTTTCATTAGTTTTAATTCATTCATTCAAGGTATTCTATCTAATTGTATTTAAAGTATGTTTCGAGCGGTCTCTAAGTAATACAGACTTCTGTGCTTCACAAGAACTTTCTCCTGTTGCCCTAGATATCTTTCTACAAATCTTGTAACTGCTGCCTGCCTTCATGTTGTCTGTAAAACTAGCTCTCTTTTCTTTTCTCTACTCTGCTTGCCCAAAGCTGGGCCTTCTACCAAGACCTTCAGCCTATCACTCCTCTTTATATATTCTCCATCATGCTTCTCCGTATTTTTCGGTTTTCCTCCCTCCCCTCAACTTCCTCTCTTCGCTCACCCTATTTAGAGCCTAACCGCTTGTCTTCCTCCCAGGCCAACGTTTTTCTCCATTTTCCGCCACACCCAATTCTCAAAAGCCTCCAATCTATGCTCACCAAATTGCCTCCAAGGCCGAATTTTACATCTGTAAAGCAGTACACTCCATATTAAAGCTTGCACTAATATTTTCTTTAGCTCTTTACTTAGTTTACTTGTTATCAATACGCTTCATTTAAATGTTTCTTTCGCTAGCTTAATTCTTCCCTTAATTTCCTCCTTACTATTCACATGTTATCCTAAGAACACAACCCAAATATATGAGTTTTTTACCTGCTCTATTTTATTGCTTTGTACATCAATATATAACGTATATTTCCGTTCAATTTAGGCAAAAAAAATTTACAATGTAGGATCGTTACAAAGTGAATGAAATAGTGAAAATATACTGGTGAATGGCAAAATAACAATGAAATAAAAATAGATTAATAGATTTGGACACATGTGTTAAGTTAAATGATAAAAATATTATCATTTTCACATTAAATTAAGTTACAAGCGTATAATATAATGGGTATAATTCATTATTTAGCGTTAAGAAAATCTCTTATTATATCCTTAATAAGTTAAGAGCCAAAACCATTAGTATATTTTGTACTTGTAGTATTTAGGGGAGGCGACCGACAGCTGAGGTCATTTGCACCGTAGGGGATGGACAGGAAAGGATGAAGGGTGGAGAGAAACCCGGCGTCGGCATTAGCCTGCTCTTTACGAAAGGCGCCAAGGGGTCCGCAGCTTAACGTCCCATCCGACGGACGGATGGCCCTATGGATGGGAAGCCAGTACGATCCTTAGTATATTTAGTTTTGCAGAGGCGGCAGGAATGGCGAATGAAGAGCATATTGATTTACGATGAAATGTTAAAAACAGTGATACAGAGGAAAACGTTTGGCAATTAAGGACGTTAACGAATGGAAATGATGGTTGGAATAAAGGGAGGAAATACGCGCAGTTAAAGAAGTGTTTATCGCAATTCGGGTGTCAATTTGCGCACGTTAGAAGAAACAAGGATATACGTATATCGTTTCTCAGTCTGTGTCTATCCAAAGCTTACCTGAAACGATAGGCTACCTAGTAAGTGGTGGTTTTTATAATTTGATGGAAATAACAAATTTAATGGAAATGGGGGAGAGAAATCATTGCTAATTTTCCCGGCCATTCCTTTTGAATGATCGAGGTAAAATTCTTCTACTGCTTTAAAGTGTTGATCCAGACCTTGAAATTCATTAATAAAGTATTAGACCTGTGCCTGTCGTAAATACAATATACTGTAATTCGGTTGTTTGTTTTGAACTAAGCGTCGTGGGAATTTTAGTTTCCTATTTTCCTTTTGGCGTTATTTAAATAACATCAGATATTTAAAATTTGTGTCATACAAGTGCCTTGCGGTTATGTTCATTCACAATTATCGAATCGGAACCAAAAGGAATGGGCATGGTCGTAAGAAGGCTTAAATTTGGGATAAAAATTGGTGTTTTCCAGATTTATTACGTATATAAATAAATCCCTAATGTCAGTGAGAACATTTTGTCGAGAGATCTCACGAAAATGGAATTATTTCCCTCCCCACACATTGAGCTCAAATACCAGAATTTTACGCTCCGATCAGTGTATGAAAAATTTGATGTTATGAAGTGTGAGACATTTCCAAACAATCAGCATCCAATTGTAAGGAAGATTTTTAAGAAATGGAATGGGAAAAATTGGAATGTAGACTGATGTTCTTTTTCCTGCAGTACAAGTAATTCTAAATTCTAAATGCAATAGTGGGAATTATACACAGCTGTTCGATTCCAACCATGGCGACGTTAAGCGATAGTGACAGGACTGAGGACTCGTCTGCATATCATATTTCACGCATTAATAAAGTAAATGAAGGTTCGCATTGGCATTCAAGACATTCGTAGTAGAGGTAGCTATACATTGATTACGCCACGAACATCTTTTGCTTACCTTAATAGAGTTTGCGTCTATCTCCCATGTAAATGGCATTGAATATTTCTTAATATTCCTTTAGGGAGAACACTGTTACGACCCTTGTGTTAGCCATTATAAATAATATGCGTATTCAAGACTTCTAAACAATACTGTTTCTTGGACTTTGAAAAGTAGTTAAATTCTCATTGTATCACAATTTGAAATGTCCTCAATAAAATCGATCGCTTTACGGAACATAAAATAAGCCAAATCACGGCACTCAAATCGATTTTGTATTTCTGCTCAATCAAAACCCATTCTCTTCTGGAACTATTTAGTAGAATGTCCTCATAAAGCATCTCCGTTTTTTGAAGATTACCTCTACATCTGAGGTTAATTTTATGTGACTGCTGATGTGAATCCTAATACGTTAAGCGGACGTACATGCGTGAATATAATTTTGGTTTTTGGTATCATAAAACAGATTAACGTCTTTTCGTAACGATATCTACTGTAAATGCAATACAAGTGAAGGGAAATCACGATGAGTCAAGTGGGGAGAAAGGTTAATTATTTTTTTTGAGAATTGCTTGTTGACAGAAGTCGCTCGGTACCTACTATACAAAGCGTTGCGTTGAAGCGTTGAAGTTGAGGTTACTACTTATTCTTAAATACGTGTTATTTATGCATTAAAATAATTGATTTGAAAAAATTTTGGATGTAAAAGATAAATGGGTATTTTAGTCTTTATGACAGATAATTAAGCGATATTTAGATCATCTTCAAAATGTGAGGAGCAACTAGAACCTTGAATTAATTCACTAATGATGAGTTTCTCCCCTTAAATTACAATTTTTTGTCAATAATTTCTTGGTGAAGTTCCACTATAAGTTATAAGTGATATTGAAGAAAGTTTTAACCATTGAAGATGGAAGACATTATGAAAAATAATATTACAAGACTTATCGTCGTTGGCAACGGGCTTAATTAAAACATCCTGTCATCTTCACCAAAATTCGTACATGTTAAATAAGCTTAAACAATTGGAATACCCCTCTACGTAAGCTCGCTCGTAAAATTTTGTCTACATCTCTCCCATTTAATATGTAGTGATCGGGTGACACAATGACTTAACTTATTTATTTAGTGCCAATCCGAAAACAGTCAGGTTTCGGCCTTTTGTATCGTTTTTTAACATGAAATAATAACAGCGACAACCCCAAACTTACAGGACGTGGGTGGGGAAAAATTCCCACCTTTCCTAGGTGAGAATCGAGACCGCGACCTACGGGTTGCCCAGCGATGACGCTATCCCGCCGCTACCGAGACCGGTGAATTTTTTCCATTCATATTACATGAACAAGAACTACTTTTTTGTTATGTTACCACGGCGCGTTCCGACTGCTTCCGGTTTCATTACTGCGTTCAACTCTGCGTTTTTCAATATGCTCTTACGATCAATGTAGTCCTCCCTCATGGGAGCAAAGTTTCGATACAAGTAAACATTTTTGACGACCTCTTCCACTGTATTTTCTTTGATAACTTACAAAGGCCGTGGAGGCTTCATTGAGCTGGAAGTTGACAAGTTGAATGTTTGGGGGGTCGTAGAAAGTATTTTCCGCTGAATCTATACCGTCGATTATTCGGTCACCAAAATACTTTAGCCCAAGGAGAAGCCGGTGAAGTGACGAATATTGAATATCTGTCCATGACTTGGATGTTGACTGTGCGTTATACGGAACATGGTTATTAAAGGTCTTATTTTCCCCGGCGGTGTTGTAGCAAAGGATCTTCGTAACAAGGCTTCTTGGTAGTCCTTTGAACTCTTTATCCTTCCACAATTTCGATGCGATACTGCGCTGGACAAAAGGACGGCGAATCAAGAGGCAAAGCGGCTTCCACGACGATGGCGAAAGTAACAATGGGGCCCTCACCGGAATTTAAGTACTCATATAAGTTAGTTGATTGGCACGGTTAAATTCTTTTGGAGTGATTTTTTTAATCCCTTGACAATTGGGAGTATATAAGTTATATACCAATACTCTAGGCAATACATAGGAAGTGGGCGTACTTTTGATTCCCATTTAATCATTATTATTATTATTAAAAATACACATGTGCTGATATAGAGTGTCAGGTGGCACACAAGTCCCAAATAATCGCAAAAGATAATAGATAAAATCAGACTTCAAAACAAAAATCTCTTTAACAAAACAAGCGACTCCCCATCTCATTTACATCCATCAATCAGCAAGAAAAAAAGATAAATTTAAAAAAAATTAAGCTATTACATACCTGTATAATACAATACACCACACATAAATCAAATTATTACATATATACCTTACATATTTTCTTAAAAGTATACACTCTATTAGGAAAGGGCTCGAATATTTTAATTACGTGGACCTTCAAGTCCCTTATTTATCATTGTATAATATGAGCGATACTAAAATAGTTCAAATAGGTTAAATATTTAAATAATGAAATCGGTTCCATTGTAATTTGGTTTTGCAGAAGAATACGAAACGTGATATCTGGGACTTAATGTAAATTTCAAAATTAGAAGAATGAAGCATTAACTACCAAAAATACTTATTGCTTTATCTCAATCTATTGCTCATCCCATGGGATCGGGATGGTGCCGATGCGATGGGCTTACGTACTGGCTTCCCACCAAGGGGGACCGGGTTCGAATCCTATAGGTGACAGATATTTTTCAGGGGCATCCCGACCCTTGCTTGAGGTGCTTAGTGGAGAGCACTTGGAGTGGGTGCGACGTCCGTCGGATGAGACGTTAAACTGCGGACTACTTGGCGCCTTTCATTATGAGTAGGCTAATGCCGACGCCGGGTTTCCCTCCACCCTTCCTCCTTTCCTATCCATCCCTAATGGCGTAAATGACCTAAGCTGTCGGTCGCCTCCTCTAAAACTATTAATTTGCTCAACCTGTCGAATAGTTGTGCCAAATGACTTTCATAACAGAGAAAAAGAAAATGGTTAACGATAAAACGTAGCTTAGACAGGAAAAATACGCCTCTAAAATGTAAGAGCGACATTTTGAGGAGGTAGATCCGCGAATTAGGTCAGACTTAGGAAATAAAAGTACACCCTATCGAAGAGAATTTTCAAGTAAGCAAAGGTTGACAGTATGTAGTAAATGTCCGATATACTATATTCGAGGAGTTCCTTTAAATTTTTTATGGTCTTGTCATTATAAAAGCAATCAATACATTCTAGCTAAGAAACTTATAAGCTTAAAAAATGGTAAATGTTAGTCAAATATAAATAACTGTTCAGTGTTTGTATTATTGGACTATATGTTCGAGAATATTAGGTGACTGGATCAAATATTAATGCTTTAGATAGTCAATTTAAGTGAGTAAGTTCGTGAATTTCTTATAATTTCCTCGGAACATATAGCCTAACACATTTGTGGGATCCTTACAAATGCTCGGATTAGTTTTTAATCACCCTTGGGAGGAAAACTGTCCGTGGTGAGAGAATCGAAGAAAATAAATAAACATTTTTCATCCCTAATATGTATAATTTATTTTAAGAGGTTATATAAAGAATAGGAGATGATTATATCTAAAAAACAGAGAACCTGACTGCCAAATGAAGTGCCAAGATATTATTTTTGGTAATGATTGTAGGTAAAATGGATAAAAACTAATTTTGCTGGCTAGGGGCTAGGGGAGTTATATATCGCTTCTGAGAAATAGGGATCCTTCTACAGATTCGGATGCGTGATTTCACACTCGCCGTTGAGTTTATATATATATATATATATACATAGTATATATAATGTATAACACTTAGCACTAGTGGACACAGACAAAAACACACAGACTGTGTGTTTTTGTCAGTGTCCACTAGTGCTAAGTATTATACATTATTATTCACGTCCGTGAGACTTTCAGAAAGTGTTATACATATATATAAATACTACATACTATATTATATATATATATATATATATATATATATATATATATATATATATATATAATGTATAACACTTAGCACTAGTGGACACAGACAAAAACACAGAAACACACAAAAAAAAGAGACTCACTATTTTTCGAATTTTCGGTGGTCGTTGCCACCTTTATCAAGGAGGAGAGGGACAGAACTGCTTCAGTTCTCTAGTTCTGTCCCTCTCCTCCTTGATAAAGGTGGCAACGACCACCGAAAATTCGAAAAATAGTGAGTCTCTTTTTTTGTGTGTTTCTGTGTTTTTGTCTGTGTCCACTAGTGCTAAGTGTTATACATTATTATTCACGTCCGTGAGTCTTTCAAAAAGTGTTATATATATATATATATATATATATATATATATATATATATATATACTACAACTAGCTAACCCTCACCTGTTAAATTTATCTCCGAGGGGAATGCTATAGCGATAATATTTATTTTCCAAAATTATCTTTAGTGAATTAATTAAATAGTTTTGAAATTGTATAAAGGCAATATTTTCGCGTCAGTAGCATTTCGCATTAGACCTCACGCTTATCTTTAATATGTCGCCACTCAGTTAAAAATTGTTGTATGTCAATCAAACTCCCATTGTCATAACCTCCTAAACTTGGTTTCCCAACGCAACATGGAGTTTTAAAATATACGTAATGATTTTTAACGGCTAGCGATTCAATTCTTAGTGTACTCAGAACTACCATGTCCAATGCACGTGGCAAGTAATCTAGAAATGTTCCCTCAACGCCATTGACGGTTGAGGTTACGGGCTCGAGGAATGAATGCCCGAAAAAATCGGGCAAGAGTTGGCTTGACTTTAATGGGAATCCATCTGCTCACAAAACTCTGGACTTCCTTTATGTTATTACAGCCATATCTACTGTGGGATATCCAATTTCGGCCAGATTTTTTCCTCTTGAAGCGAAACGTGCCCTGAGTGAGAGGCATCGAGATGATTCCGCCTCTGGGTCCGGCGCTATCTTCTGTTATCGGCGCGATGCTATGTTCTCGAAAAACCCTTCTTCTATTGCGGCTGAAAATTCCATTTTGTCTCCCTTTTTCACCCCTAATTAGGGCTCACCTGTCACGCGGGGCGTTGCCCGTGCGGAGTGTAAAATATGGACACAGTAAATTGTAAGAGAATACTGCACGTCGCGAATTTCGTGGAGAGAGCGACTTTCTGTAGTGGGTTGTACGCTGATAGAGCAAAGTTCATGCACATTCAACGGCACCGACTCCCGTGAAAAAATCCGATGCCCTCTGCCGGCTTGTTCTCTCCCTTCCCAGTCCGTGATCCCATAAGAATGCATACTTGATTTCTCTTATCCCAAGCCAAAAATTTCAAAAATTAATTAAACCTTTTTTGTTCCCTTTTTGTGAAGTTTATTAGATTAGAATGGGATCATGTTGGAGCTTCTCTCCCCTCTCTCCTATATTGATAAATGCATAGCATCCTTTTCCCTCCACATCAACAATTCCGCTTCTCCACCAAATAAGCTTCTTATTTCACTACTTTTATCCTCTCATTTCCACAGCCTATGTTCGATGTTATTTCTTTCATACCAATCTAATCTCTCTCCGAATCCGGCACTAGATTTGGGGAGAAAAGGCTTTGAATGGGTGCACTTTCGAACGTCGAGAGCATTTGAAACTCCTTCACTCTGCATTGGCTAACGCGTAGACGCTCACATTTACTCCCGTTCCCCAACCCCCTTTGGCCGCCATCTTTCTTTTCCTCGGTACTTACAGCCTTGATCCCACATCAGTTTCCTTTCGCCGAGGAAAAAGGAAGAGAGAATCGCAGAAACAGCCCGAAGCACGTCTTCAGCACCCTGTTCATGTTAACAGTACGCCCCCTGACTTTTAAAGATTAAATAAATTATCAGAAAAGGGAAGAGACCGGTTATTAGTCACACATTATCAAAAACGCCATTGTCGTGAGAAACGTGATGAAGGTGAAAATCAACAATAAAGAATAATCTCTTTTCGCTCGGATTTATAAGATTGAAATATACTGTTGATAATAGAAACTCTTTTTAATTATTAATCTGGAATTGAATTCGAAATATGAAGGGAAAAGAAAATAAGAAATGAGACCAGTCCGCGAAATTATTGGAGGAATGTAAATAGAAGAATATGAAAAAATATTTCTCGCCGACTATTATACATTTATGGAGAGTAAGAGATACTTGCGGCAATACATTTGATGTCGCTACCTTGTTACTGGGAATTATTCATTTAAACATACCAATATGGCGAAAAGAAAAATGGAATTTGGTCGATCCAAAAAAGAAATGATGCTGCCAACATTGTAAGGGTTAAAGGTTGGAGAAGTGTAGAAACTGTGGGAAGATGTTGGATAGTAAGAAGCTCAGTCCAAAGACGAGTAGAACAGATGCACGTTAAAACGGAAGCAAGTTGACTATGGGCAATGATACAATATTGACCTATTAAATATTGATGGAGGAAAGCATCGAAAGATCCGTGAAAGGGAATATGCACAAATATTGGTGGTTTGGAACGAACCTAATAATGAAGTACTTCTGGAATACGTGGGGGCACGGAGGCAACAGATTCATCGAATTAATAGTGATACCGAACTAAAGCAAAATTGGAAACAAGAAATATACGTGTCATAACAGAGGACATAATTAAGTAGGGGAATGGGGATTTTGTGGAGTGGAGTGAGAAACAGTAAAATGATTTCTCATACCATTGACGGTTGAACTACAGAAACTCTTGTAAATTAAATGAAAAAGTGGATCAATCAGGCACGACAATAATTAGTGATTGTAGGGAGGGATAAAGCTGCTCGGAAGAAGGATTTCAAAATCCAACCGATAACACAGCATGACCTTCAAAACCGAAGAAGCCAGAGCGTCACTATATGTAAAATGCGACGAAGATTGTCATGTGACGCAAAATGGCAATCTAAATTTGAAAATATTTTGCTGAAATTTTTTGAGAAAGCCAATGAAATTCCAAAATCAATTTGTGATGGATGCATTTTCGGATATTGAGCGGGAAATTAATTGCCAGAAGAGAAGATTAACTGGTAGTTTATATGAGTAAAAATCATAACAAATATTTGTTTATTTTAAAATACGAGTTGCAGGTATTAGTTGCATAAGCCTTGCATACGAATGTTAATATAAATCATAATATTTCCCGCATAATTGGACCCGAGGGGACGACTTCAAAGCTAATGAGACAACAATAAATATTAGTGCTTTACATGTGTTTCGAACAAATGTTTCTATTTATCTTAACCACTAAGGTGAGTGACCTTTGACCAGGTATAAAAATATAGAAGGTCTCACCAGTAATCGCTTTTGTGCCAATCCATGGAAACTTTCACTGTCATTTCCGAGTACTCTGCACACTCCGGACAATTGAAGTTACACTAACGTTATCATGTGAATGCATAAGCATACATGCTTCCAGTACGTCGTGAACCAAAAACACACTTTTGAATCATTGATGTTTGTTTCGTCAATGATTTATGTCTCTAAAGGATTCCTGAATTAGGTATCACAACAAATATATCGTAAGGGTGGTAATAAAAATTTAATCACTATTTCAAGCTCTTCATTCTCGTTGTTATATGCCCAAAATCGCAATTGCTTCGTGAATCACGTCAAATAAAAATGCACCCCCAGCACATAAGTTGGAATTCAATCAACAGTGCCAGCTCACTAAATTAATTTCAGTATGGTTGAACTCATCAGAAACCTCAATGTAGTTCCGAAAATAAAATTTAAAGTTTCAGCCCCATGGATTATAAAAGAGTAATGAAAGTAAAAGTGAAATTACTTTAAAATGAAGTAACTATGCCGTCACTTAGAAGAATATGTACGCATCCTAATGCACTCCTTTGATCAAATTTGAACTTCAGTTATATAGGTCTCGATCGGTTTCGATTGCCTTTGTATGTTGACTTAATTTGTAATTATTTCTCCCGGTTTATTTTCACAGAAAGGTCTGGAATACTCTTTCATTTTGTCAGTTCGTTTATTACTCTCCTTCCTCCAAATGTAATATTTATTTGGAATTATAAATGGTAGAAAATAATGAAATGAAGTTACAAGAAAGTATATTTACTTATCTATTGTATATCAAAGAATATTTAAATTAGTAAGGTGTACTAGTGCAGGACGTATAAATGTAACATATCATGAAGGTTGTTGAAAAATTTTACTAACCTAACTTTGAAGTTTAATGCAACTGTTTATGTATTTTAAATTCAAATAATATTTCACGAGTGCAGTCCCTTATTTTCGCAAGATTTTATTACTGACTTTATCTGTCTAAAACTGTTTTTTGTGCTCCTTCATAACTCCTTTGCTACAGCTGCTATTTTTAATTTAAAGAAAAACCATTTTCTAATTGAAACGAGCCAAGCCTTTAAAAAAAATAAATTTTTAGTACTTTATGCATCCGGGATTAATACCGAGTTGCCCTTAATAGTGTTGCATAAACTCTTTATGCCCGTTGTTTATTTTACGATGCAAGCCGAGGAATTTTAATTCAATAGGAAATGATGATTTCCGCAAATCCTGTGGTAGGAAGTAACTTATTTTCGGAACTTTCAAGATTTTTTAAAACAGAGCCATTTTGAATGATTCAGCGCATAAGTAAGTAATCAAATGAAATGGATGCATCGCAGTAACTTGCTCGTTATTGTTTTGCTATTAAACACGCCCTTTTATTTCCCGCTCTCTTGTTCTTAGGGAAGTAAAGGTCAAATAGGCAGGCATTCAATGTCTCCTTTGGAAAATGGTCTTGTCCCACGACATGCATTTTTGAAAAATATATGAAAATTTGACTTTAAAATGGTATCGCTACTTTCCCTAAAACTCATTCATCGAACTTGAATCCATCTCTACTTTTCCTTAAATTTAAAAATAGTCTGTGAATCAAATCTCAGTACATAATATGCTACAAAAAATCTCCAATCTCTTTATTTTGGTCTGTTTAAAAAAGGGTTTCAATTCTTTTCGCGCAGTAAACAAGTTTAAAATGACTCTGTTCGATTTAAAACAGCAGACAGCAGTGTTCTTCTACTCGTGAATTACCTTCGTTTAAAGATAGTGATACCTTAACATATGTAATGCATTTGTGATCCTTCTGTTTCAAGAGGAGTCAATGTTAGCATAAAATTATGACAATTTTGGCAGTATTCGGAGAAAACTTATGTTGTACCAATTCATCAAGAGATGAATATCTCAGAGCAAGAGAATTTGCATATTTATTTAAAGCCTGTGAGGACATAGAACCCCTGATACTGTATTCATTACTTCTAATTTTTTGCGAGAATTGTTTCGATAGTTAACTCGATAAAACTCAGCCAACATCGCTCCTTACCGACCTGGCCGACGTAAAATTACAGCTCAGATGTACTGGAATACGTCTGATTTATCAAATAACTTGTGAATAGAATTGGTTGAATTTTCTGCTTCCGTCGTTTCCATAGTATACGCATGAAAGGGGGAAAAGGTATCCCGAATTCATTGAATTTTTTCCCGCAGGAAAGATAATTATTAAGCTCGGAATTCTAACAAAGCTAAATAAGTCAACAAATATTCTAAATGAAAACAGGGATAGTGTCAGTCATGGGAGTGGGCGAACGGTTTTGAATTGTACTTCCGTCAAAATGTGTTGCCGTTTTCCTGGTAACCTAGAATACGGGATGGAAATATTCAGATGCGTGACGGAGGAACCACGGGCCGTTTCTGCGAGCAAATTAGCAGACGGTGTCTTCCTTAGCCTCGCGCGCTCGCTGGCACGGTTGTTTCCTAATTGAGATTGAAATGCAGTGGCTGCTCGCATCTCTTAGCGCGTGACCTTCATGGCCCACAAGCGCCGGATTTGGAATAGTAAGCGGCAGGAAGTGGGATATGGGCGTGGGGGAACAATCGAAAAAAAAGGCGGACAATATTCATCACGCGCTCTTGAACGAGAGCGGTGGGGGATGGCGGGGATTTGGGGGAGAGAATGGAATCCTTCGTGAAGCGAACACGGTTTCCCCCCCTCCAGGTTTTCTCCCTTTCATTGAGCCCAGAGCGCAAGACAGAGACCAAGAACGAGATATTTTTTTCATTTTGACAGAGCAAACATTTCTCTCCTTGAAAAGAGTGAATATTTTTCTATGGATATCCCGGTGAAAGACATAAAAAATACCAGAAGGTATAAGGTATTATATCTTAGTTTTACAGTTGGTTGGTATGGTACATAATGTGTTAACAAGAAACGCTTCAATTTGCGACACATTGACATAGTCACTGTTTTTCTCGAAGTATTGATATTTTAATCCAATGACAAGTTTTACCAAAGCGTTTCAAAACCATAGAAGACAAGCCGAAGTCTTATAATTCAACGATCAGAAGAAAAAAATTGATGGTGCTGACGGAATGAACGAAAAAATAGAATGATACATGCATTGAAGTCAATAAGTGTGATGTTGACGAAATAAGAGTGAAATGTGGGATGCATGAGGAACATTTGGTAGAGGTTATGGTATATGCAGCTGCAGGACTGAAGAATCAAAAGTAAAGAAAGATTTGCTGCGTTAAATATGTGCTGCTGTTACTCATTGTTTTCTATATTTTTATCGAATTGGTTCAACGGGAAATAAATCAAAATGCAATTAAAAAATCAACCTGACGAGAATAAGGTCGTATTAAATCCATGAGAGAAATTGAAGATTAAGACCGCAAACGGCATATGCCAAACACATAATGGCAGACCTAATCTAATGAAGGGGTGAAAGTGTTATCCGAGAAAACAACAGAATTTTTAGTTCCCCGAGACATTCTATGGGTTGAACGTAGCTGGTAATAAGAAGCTTTTTGATTCATCCATTCAAAGCAACTTACACAAATTCCTGGGGATCAGGATGGTGCGGTGACTAACGCAATGACTTCCCACTCCGGGGGCCCGGGTTTCAAACCCAGAGGTGGCAGATATTTTTCTGTGGTATCCCAATCCCCACCCGAGGTGATTTAAGGAGGGCACTTTGAGTGAATACTCCGTCCGCTAGATTGTACTTTAAGCTGCGGACCCCTTGGCGCCTTTCGTTAAGAGTAGGCTAATGCCGACGCCGGGTTTCTCTCCACCCTTTATCCTTTCCTATCCCTCCCTAATGGCGCAAATGACCTCATCTGTCGGTCGCCTTCCCTAAAACTACTACCACTACTTCCTTTACTTTCTCTCGTCATTTTCCCTTTCGCCAGTATTCTTTAGTTCTCTGACTCATTCTTGCTTGCTCTAATTTAAACAGGACATTCATTTTAGCTAACTATTTTCATTGAAACAGGCAATATAAAAAAAAAAAATTGGAATTTCCGATGAAAATGGTAGTTCTCATTTATTTTGAACAAATTATACTGAACCGATGATATCTTTAAGGAATGGATTTAGTTGTTGATGGCCAATTGGACTGGCACTTTCAACAATAGTAACAAATGATATGTTAGTTTCTGTCTGTAAATAACTGTTCGATGAAATCCGTATTTCACGCCGGGTATTATTTTCCCTGGCACTTTGTTAACAAGGTAATCTTTCCACGAGTTTTGTCCCAACAGCCAGTTTCCCTTCATCCGGGGCTCGTACTTATAAAAAAACCGAATGGGTATGTTACATCAAATCAGCCTATATCAATAACCCATATCAATGATGTATGCCAAAATACATCAACATATCACGAATGTCGAACCACATAGACTACGCTAGAAGTTCGTCGACCTCGTATGTGATAACTATATCAGACTTTAGGGTGACTTATGAGTGAATTATGGAAAGTATTTTGAAAAACTCTTGGTTAGCGCAAAATAATTCATGTGTGTCCATAGTTATTTAGGGTGTGTTGATATTGTATGTCATGTGAGATGGACGACCTCAGTTCTTGAATTGTTAGGAGCCCAAACATATGGAAATCGTTTGAATGGTATCATTTGGGGCAATACCCAGAGGAAGGACCAGCGAATGTGTTATGGGTTTTAGTTTTGCCTTCTAATCCATCCGCAGCTTCGCCAGTGGCTTGGCCCGGAAGGCGAGAGTGGGTGCAAAACTGTTCGTGTGCAAGGCCAAGGGTTCACTAAGATGAGCATCTCGAGCCGCGGTTCTCCCGCGCGCGATCCTCCAAGCTCTTAGCATCGGCGTTCCCTTTTGTTCCCCTTTAAGGTCCATCTCAGGTCCTTCGTCTCCCTCACCCCTTAATCCTCGCCTCCCTTTATGTCTCCTCAACCAATCAGGGGGAAGCGATACCCGCTGCACAACAAGCACGCCGAACGGACGACTTCCGCTCGGCGTCAAATCGAAAATAGACGCTCGACTGCTCTATTCCCTTTGCTTCCTCCTCAATTACCATTCAATCCCCTTGAAAGCCACTGATTAAAAGTCATTTAAGCACTTATTAGTACCTCCTAAGGGGAAGAGGCAAGGTCGATGGCTTGGCGTTTTGTTTGCTTTAGTCGGTCAGCCAGTTCCTCTCAGCATGCGAGATGGAATAGGGAGGAAGACGAACTATTCTCCCCACAGACGCCTTTGAATTATTTCTCATCCTTGGGCGGCCGTGAACTACTCCACTACCTCGAGTTTTTTCGTTCAAGGCGCGGGATTTCTATCTGCATGGAGTGAACATTTCTTTTCAACAAAATTACGCCATTTTATGATATTTGCTCTCAAGGGAGTCCGAGTTAGATATGTGTACCTTAATCTCTAAATGAGTCTAAAACTACTTTTTTTAGGACAGTGTCTCTGCAGTGTTTAGTTCATTACCGAATGTCTCAACTCCCTCAAGGGTTGGGGTTTGTAATGAGAGGATCAATTTTTGTGAACGTTTGGGTGAATGTGCTACTAAGGGATGGATATATTTAGCATATCATTTATTTGAATTAATGTATGTCTCTTAAAAAACCTTTCCTTATATTTTGATTATGATATAAATATCATTAAAAAAATAAATGACCCAAGTATTAGAATAGTATTCTCTTATGGATATCGCTTAATTATTTTTGAACTGTGCGTTAAACTTTGCCGAGAACGCAAGTCGAACGTCGATAAGTGGTCCAAGTGAGCCAGTGCGTGACGCAGTGGGTTGATTGGACTTCTTATTGATTTAATTGATGAAATTCAGACTTGTGTGTGTACTCCTACCACGAGTTGCTTGAAGATGAAAAATAACTTCCTTTTAAAAATTTCTTAGCATGTCCAAAATTTGAGATGATGTTTAAAGTCTTTGAACATGAGGGTGTTTACTATTTTCGAAAAAATTCGGTATTTATTCAACGTAAAATCAACGCAATTAACATTTAATCACATCTACCATAGAAAGTTTCTATTTTTCAGTTGCTCGTCTCCAAACACTTCCACAGATTCATGCGGAAGCGGGAGATCATGTGCATACTAATGCTGGAGAACTAAACTTGAGCTTCTTATTAATTGCAAATATTAATGATGTCTTATTGGATCATATTTTTGGAAATCCTCTAGCAAAAAGATCGGTTTCATACCTCCAACGGTATAAGTATAAATAATTTTAGGCTAATTAAAATGTTTCTTATGAAGTTCACAAATCTCTTTGTACAGTCGTGGATAATGATGGAGTTTTCTATTAATTTGACTTTGTGAGTGTAACTGTTTGAGTATCAGAAAGCTTGAATAAACCGTGGTGAATATCAAAGGATCACGTTTATTTGTGTAAATGATTACTATTCCAAAAAAGAGCTGTAAATATTTTGACTACTTCTGGAACAAATGTTACTCACATTTCACACCAATTGAACCTTATATAAAATCATAACAATTCCCTTTTAGTTTATAAGTACATGTCAGTGTGCACTGGTAATTTTAAGTGGCTTAAAGGAATAGCAAGAAATTAGAAAGTAGATATTGAATAAAGAGAATACATTTTTTTGACTCACCAAGTGATGTCGCCTGTGAAAATCAGAGGTGCGAACAACTACTGGTTTTAAAACTGTCGTTTTCTTTCCCTTCGGAATGAAGGATGAAGTTGCGAAATGAAGGAACTACAGTAATAAATAGCATGAAAAAATTACATCTATCTTATTGTCGTTAAAATTTAAAATTAGATTATTGCCAAAATTTACGAAGGATTAAATCTAATTAAACGAGTTAAATGCAATTTATAATAAAATACTTAAAGAGTTAATGCTCATTTAATTATCATAGATCTTAATTGTATGACATAACATGCTAAGACAAAAAGTGAATCTTGTTTAACATGATGGCATGATAATAGTTAAAATCGAAATATGTTCTATTACCTGCTTGTATTTGGATATTTGAAGACACAAAGGCGCAGTATAAAATTGAAAACATGCCGTTGTAAATACTGATTTCGGATTACCTATCAACAAATAATTAGAATATTTCACTTTAAAAGATAACCATGCTTGTTTATCAACAATGATTAAAAGTCTTCTTGGCTCTTGTTTACTCTCCTTGACAACAATAAATTTGTTTTCAAATACGAGTCCGTCACTCTTTGCGACATATTGGATAAATTGTGAATTTGCTTTAAATGATTGTGTGTCAATTTCCCTTAGTGTAATTAGTGGTCAGTGCTCCAAAATACTTCAGGTCCAGTAACATATATCGGAGGCTTAAAGCAACGGCAAAATTCGTGCCGACGACCTGGTTGTACTCGCATGTGATACAAGTATATCTTTCATGAAGTGCCGTTTGATTATGGACACTGATTGCTACCTTCTTTTACATAAGATTGAGCTTTTCTTTCCCAAATGGATGAAATATTACCATAACGTTTGCATGCCAGCTTGGGAAGACCGTCATGCCCCCTCGCGCGAGAAATCAGAAACTATTGTTAAGGAATTTCCGGTAAAATGTGAACCTATTGTAAAGCACCTGCGATCAAAATTCGGACCCGGGCCCCTCAGGATTCAACGTAAATTTTGACTTTATTTATTTGATTTAATTAGAAATTATTCGTGAATCAGCACCTCCCCGTTCCTTGCAAAAATACGCCATTTTATTTTCTGAAATATGGATTTCGTTTCTTTCCGAGTTCCGTTGTTCAAGCCTCATAGGAAAAAGATTAACGGCTATATTAAGTAACGGTTGATATTTCTTTATTTTATGACGGTTGATATGATTGGACAGTTAATATACGGAGCGAATGATAATATTGAGCGAAGTAATATTGATCGTGTAAAATTGATGCACATGTTAAAAGGGAAAGAATTTTCTCTTTTATTATTCGATATTTTTCATGCGATTCAAAATTTTTTATGTCTGCGTTGATCAGCTGATTATAAGAGAAAAATAATTGTCACGAATATTTTTATTAAAGAATATTATCAAATTAATTTTCGATTTTCGTGCCACCAATCTTTTCAATATTATAAAAATTGGTTAAATAAGTACATACACATTCATGCTGTCTGCAAGTACATGGGTACTTCAGGACAAAGTTATAACAAAGGGAATTGTCCCGGACGAAGTGGCGCCTCTGCTTTCATGGACCTTTTTCTCAAAGTTAAAAGTCGATTTACGAGTGTGTCTTTAATTAAATGTGAGCCTTTGAAATTTGTATGCTGTGTTCTCTCGGTAATTAACGAGTGATGCATCATTTATTGTTTTCATCAGACTTCGTAGGTGCAAATTACAAGGACTTGTAAACTTCACTGTAGCTTTGAGAAACGGGCCCCAGGTGGCCCTCAGTGTAAAGATTTTAGCAAATACCAACGTGCCTAACCACGCACCATTAAAATATGATTTCGCAAAAAGACATTATGATGTCCAAGAGGAGTATTCCTAGTAAGTCATTGTGGTTTATTACCATACTGCACAACATTTGGTAGTTGACAGTGCCACTTCCTACACTGTTGTGCCATGATATAACGAGCCATGGTAATTTTAAAATTCTATTTTTAATGAACAAAAACCAGTTCTCAATGACTAGATGACCTTATCGTTGGTGGGATATTAATCCGTGTACCTTCAACCGTACATTAAAACTTCAGTAGAGGTACTGAGATATAAGAAATCTTTAAAAAGTCATCAGTCTTGTGCTACTGGGATGAACTGTTATTTGAATTAGTGGCAGAAAATGTAGCACCTATGCTAAAACTTTCTTTGCGGGATTATCAGTGTTATTCTCCAGACTATCAGTATTCCTCCTCTAAACTTTGTTTTTAATTACAAAATTCTTTATATATGCATTGAACTTGGTATATAACTGATTGTGCTCTCGTAAAAAAATACATAACCACAAATTAATCTGCCGTGCATATTTTTTTGAGTGATCGAATACACACATTTATGGTTGTCATTTCCAAATACGAATAATTTTTGTCCGAGACATCCTAATTTTGCTGCATATGAATTTTTTAGACATTCATGGTATTTTATTGCGAATGCGAAGTATTGTAGGAATCTGCCAATCGTCAGGGCATTGCAAAAGACAATCTCTCTGGGGGCAATCATGAGCGTTCCATGAGAGCAGGAAAAGAGAAGGACGAATTGCGTGCAATTTTGTGAAAATGGAATATTTTTGGATATGGAGGGCAGAATGCTGTCAAAAATGAGTAGTTTTTGATATTCTCGGCCGATAACTCTCATTATGTTACCCAAAAATAGTCTAATGATTCATTTTTCACGGAAAAACTGAAATGGAAAGTACTCGCTGAAGATGAAATCTTACTCTCGAGCAGAAGGTTAAAACGTGGATGTTTACCTACAATTTCTCTCACACCTTTGGCTATCTTGACCTGGGAATTTTTTCTCTCGCATAATATCAGAATGGTATTTCAATGCAACAATTTCAGAGTGGAAAAATCATTCTCTTTGAAATCAGAATGGTAGGTCAAATAAAACACCTATTAAGAGGGTACATATCAGTATCATATCACTAAGATTATTTTTATTTTTATTTCAGTTTATCAAACTGTATTATTTTGTTACGGAGTTTTTACCTCTGCTTTGCACTTTTGCGTTATTTATAACTATTTTTTTACGCTGTTATTATGCATATATTATTTCATTATATAGTTTTTACCACATGATAAATTAATATAATTTGTCTTTATAGCAATTATTGTCACTTATATGTTAGTAATTCATGTTTACTCCTTAGTTGGACATCTGTCCTTTTGGAAAAAAATTTGCTATCTAAATATTCTGTCCAATTTCA